>NW_006921632.1:1672151-1751000 GCF_000298275.1 Orycteropus afer afer
AACTGTGGTCAATGACATGAGACAAAGTATATGTGAACTGCTGTATGGAAAGTGAATTTGCTCTGTAAATCTTCACCCAAATCACAATAAATAAAAAATAATAATAATAACAAAATAAAAATTAAAAAAAAGAAGACAAAGTAAAGTATTATAATGAAATGTGCAAAGACCTGGAGTTAGAAAAACAAAAAGGAAGAACATGCCTGGCATTTCTAAAGCTGAAAGAACTGAAGAAAAAAATTAAGCCTTGAATTGTAATATTGAAGGATCCTATGGGCAAAATATTGAACAATGCAGGAAGCATCAAAAGAAGATGGAAGGAATAGAGTCATTGTATCAAAATGTCCAACTATTTCAAACCAAAAAACCAAACTCACTGCCGTTGAGATCCAACTCATGGGCATTGATTGAAAACCCCTCCTTGGGTTTCAGAGGCGGTATCACTAGGGAAGCAGATTGCCCAACCTTCCTTTCAAGGAGTGGCTGGTGGGTTTGAACTGCCAGCTGTCTGGTTAGCAGTCACATGTCTTAGGCACTACACTACCAGTGCTCCCCCAACTATTTCAGGAAGTAGCATATGATGAAGAACCAACGGTATTAAAGGAAGAAGTCCAAGCTGCACTGAAGGAATTGGTGAAAAACAAGGCTCCAGTAATTGACGGAATATCCATTGAAATGTTTCAACAAATGGATGCTGTGCTGGAGGTGCTTATTCTTTTCTGGTGAGAAATTTGGAAGCCAGCTGCCTGGCCAACCAATTGGAAGAGATTAATATTTGTGCCCACCAAAGAAAGGTGACCCAACAGAATGTGGAAATTATTGAACAATATTATTAATATCACATGCAAGTAAAATTTTGCTGAAGATAACTAAAAAAGCCGTTACAGTATGTTAACAGGGAACTTCCAGAAATCCAAGCTGGATTCAGACGAGGACGTGAAACGAGGGCTATTGTTGCTGATGTCAGATGAACCTTGGCTGAAAGCAAAGAATACCAGAAAGATGTTTACCTGTGTTTTATTGACTATGCAAAGGCACTTGACTGTGTGTATCATAACAAATTATGGGTAACATTGCAAAGAAAGGGAATTCCAAAACACTTAATTGTTCTCATGAAGAACCTGTACATTGACCAAGAGGCTATCAGTCAAACAATGCAAGGGGGATACTGCATGGTTTAAAATCAGGAAGAGTGTACATTGGGGTTGTATCCTTTCACCATACTTATTCAGAATCTGTCCAAAACCAAAAACCAAACTCACTGCCGTCGAGTTGTGAGTAAGCCCTCCTTGGGTTTCTGAGGTGGTATCCCTACAGAAGTAGATTGCCCAACCTTCCTTCCAAGAAATACCTGGTGGATTTGAACCGCCAGCTTTCCGGTTAGCAGTCAAGTGCCTTAGGCACTATACCTAAGCAAATTGTCCGAGAAGCTGGACTATATGAAGAATAACGTAGCATCAAGATTGGAGGAAGACTCATTAACAACCTGGGATATGTACATGACACAACCTTGCTTGTTGAAAGTGAAGAAGACTTGAAGCACTTACTGATGAAGATTAAAGACTACAGTCTGCAGTATGGATTTAAAAAATAAAAAAACCAACCACACTGCCCTTGCGTCAGATCCAACTCATAGCGACCCCTCTTTGGGTTTCTGAGGTGGTATCTCTACAGAAGTAGATTGTCCAATCTTCCTTCCAAGGAGTGGCTAATGGGTTTGAACTGCCAGCCTTTTGGTTAGCAGTCAAATGCCCTAGGCACTACCTCACCACCTCAACATAAAGAAAATGAAAATCCTCACAGATGGACCAATAAGCAGCATCACGATAAATGGAGAAAAGATAGAAGTTGTCAAAGATTTCATATTAGTTGGAACCACAATCAATACCAATAGAAGCAGCAGTCAAGAAATCAGAAGTCATATTACACTGGGCAAATCTGCTGCAAAAGACCTCTTTAAAGTGCTAAGGAGCAAAAACGTCTCTTTGAAGACTAAGGTGTGCCTAACCCAGGCCATAGTGTTTTCAATTACCTCATATGCATGTGAAAGCTGGAGGATGAATAGGGAAGATCGAAGAAGAATTGATGCTTTTGAGTTGTGGTGTTGGTGAAGAATATTGAAAGTACCATGGACTGCCAGAAGAACTAATACATCTGTCCTGGACGAAGTACAGCTGGAATGCTACTTGGAAGGGAGAACGTTAAGACTTCATCTCACCTACTTTGGTCATGTTGTCAGTAGGGACTATTCCCTGGAGAAAGATATTATGCTTAGTAAAGTGGAGTATCAGTGAAAAAGGGGAAAGTCCTCAACGAGATGGATTGATATAGTGGCTTCAGTGATGGGCTCAGGTGTAACAAGGATTGTGAGGCAGGTGCAGGACCGGCCAGTGTTTCGTTCTGTTGTACATAGGGTTGCTATGAGTGAGAGCTGATAGGATGGCACCTAACAACAGCAACAATGAAATAATGGATCTAGGCATTGATCAACAGCTGGTAACAACACAAAATGAAAGTCAACCAGACATTATCTGTATCCTGACAGAAGAACACACCACCTGTGAAGTTGTTTGGCCAAGTATTGAAACTGAATTTCATCAAGCCTTTAGATAGAGGATGTAATCAAACTCCAAACTATGAGAAACTCTACAGGGCAAATGACCTAATTTCTTCAACACATAAATTGTGAAAGAACAAAAGAGAAAAAGGGATATCTAGTTTTAGAGGAGTGGTGATGCAAATGATTAACATGCTCAGCTGCTAACCAAAGGTTGGGGGTTCAAGTCCACCTTGGAAGAAAGGCCTTAGAAAACTACTTCTGAAAGAAAAAAAAAACAAAAAAAAAACAGCCATTGAAAACCCTATGCAGCACAGTTCTACTGTGACACACATAGGGTCAGTATGAGTCAGGATCGACTCAATGGCAACTCGTTATAGTTTTAAAGGATACTTAAGAGACATCCACCATCGCAATATACGTATTTTATTTGGATCCTCGTTTAAATAGACAAGCTATTTTAGAAATGAGCCAACCAGAGAATTTGAACATGGACTGGATAGTTGATATATTAACAAATTATTATTTATTTTTAGATATAATAATGGTAGTGTGGATTTGAAAAAGTTCTTTTTGCTTAGAGATACATGCTGAAATGTTTACAGATGATATAATAGCTGAGACTTGCTTCGGAATAACCCAGGGATCTGACAGGGATGTAGATGAAATGCAATTGGCCATGACTTGATCATCGTCTCAGTGGGTACTGGATATATGGGATTTAATTGTATTATTTTCTCTGCTTTTGTATATATTTAAAATTTCCCATAATAAAAAGTAAAAGAAAAAATCTAATGATATAAAACCACTTTGTCTTTATGACTGTGACAAGTTATTACCTGTTTCTGAGCAATTTTTTTTTCTTCTTGTAAAACAAGAGCATCAGATGGTCCGTGAGTACTCACTAACATTTATTGAGTCCTTACAATGTGCCAAAGGAGCTCTGGTGGCACAGTGATCAAAGTGTTCAACTGCTAACCAAAGGTTGGTGGTTTGAACCCATGAGGCACTCCTTGGGAGAAAGATGAGACAGTCTGCTTTTGTAAAGATCTACAACCTTGGAACCCCTATAACCAAAAAAAAAAAAAAAGCAAACACATTGCCATCGAGTCAGGTCCGACTCATAGTGACCCCTCCATGGGCTTCCAAAGTCATATCACTACAGAAGTAGATTGCCCAACCTTCCTTCCAAGGTTTGAACCACCAGCCTTCTGGTTAGCAGTTACATGCCTTGGACACTACGACACCAGAACTTCTTGGAAACCCTATAAGGCAGTTCAGCCATTGAAAACCCTATGCAGCACAGTTCTACTATGACACACATAGGGTCACCATGAGTCAGGATAGACTCAATGGCAACTTGTTATAGTTTTAAAGGATACTTAAGAGACATCCACCATTGCAATATACATATTTTATTTGGATCCTGGGTTAAATAGACAAGCTATTTTAGAAATGAGCCAACCGGAGGATTTGAACATGGACTGGATAGTCTATGAGTCAGAACCTACTTAGTGACAGTGGGTTGGTTTTGGTACTATGTGCTGGGCACTGTTTTCAGTACTTAATTTCAGTCATTGAATCTCTGTACTACCCTATAAGCAGGGGACTTGTATTATGCCCATTTTAGAAGTGTGGAAGCTATAGTCCAAAGAGGCTAGTTAACTTGCTCAAGGCCATGCAGAAAGTGAAGGAACTGAGATTTGAGCCCAGCCTTCTGGTTCCAGAGCTCTGGTGCTTAAGTTCTACAATAGGTTGCTTCTCAACATGCAACGATAACCCTTCATCCACCTGAACTGCTCTGGAGTCCTCTCTGCATTCATAGGCCCTCTCTGATCCTGCCACATCCATCCTCAACCACTGGGGTGGGGACTGTGAGAACCTGCAGGTGGGACCCCACCTTGAGAGTCAAGGTGTGTAAAGAGGTTGCTTGTGAGAAGCACTGACCCATGAATTAGGCAAGGGTGGGGCGGAGGCTTAAAGTGGAGTCAGAGCCATGCCAGGTGGGAGCAGGTGAACATTTCCTCCTTCCTAGGCTGTCTCTGCCATCACAGCCTGAGTATGATGAGACCTGCTGAACTTTCTCCCAGATGCTGTGTGCACATGTCCCATACTGGGCAGGGGTGAGGGGAGCCAGGCCAGAGCGCCAACTCTGATGGCAGGAATGGGAATAATCTGCTCCTTAGAAGGGGGGCAAAAAGACCAGAGGTTGGATGCAATGACCTCAGAGAGTCCTCGCTTCTTGTCTTCCATTTTCCACAAACATGTATGTGTGTATAGAGTTTGGTCCCCATGCTCTCTGGGAGATTATAATCTAAAGGATTTAAGGATTAAACTCTCCAAATACTCTGAGCACCAGAGCCACATTGGCAGGCTTGGTGCCATCTCAGCCAGCTCTTTGCCGCCTGGCTTCTCTCCTCATCCTAATCCTCTTTGCCCATTAATTCGGTGAATGTCTTCAAACACTTACTCTATGGCAGGCACTGTGCTTGGCACTGAGGATATAAAGATGGATCAGACATGGTTTATTTCATCTCAGGGAGCTCCCAGGCTCCCAGGGAAGCAGAAGTATGAGGGTGAAAGAGAAAATACCTGCTCCATACTCCCCTTTTCCCAGAGGCCTTGTCAGGCTTAGCTACCCTCCGCCCACTCCTCCCCATCTCCAGCCTAGTCTGGATTGATCTCATTCTGGTGTGTCACAACCCCTCTCAGTGTAAGTCTCCCCATAACGTCTCCCTGTGGTTTTAGGAGAGTGGGGAATGGTTCAATCTAGATCAACACTCTTCAATAGATAGAAATATAATGTGAGACACAAATAAAAGTCACATATATAATTTAATTTGTTTTAATAGTTACATTATAAAAGTGAAAAGAGCAGGTAAAATTAATTTTACTAATATTTTATTTAACCAGTATACTCAATATATTATCACTTCAATGTGTAATTATATCACCAATCAATATTTTTAACCAATTCAAAATATTATGAATTATGTGTTTTGCATTTTTTTTTCAGTGCTGTCTTTAAAAAAATTAAGTATGTACATCATACTTACAGTATACCTCAATTTGGACTAGCCCCAAGTGCTCAGTAGTCAGATGTGGCTACTGGCTGCTGTACTGGTAACACAGATGATCGTTCCTGGGATTTGGTCTAAGGACCTCTGGTGGCACAATGCCAAAGGCATTTGACTGCTAACCAGAAGCTTGGCAGTTCAAACCCACCAGTCACTCCATGGAAGGAAGATGGGGCAATCTACTTCCATAAAGATTAACCACCTTGGAAACATAATAGGGGTTACTCTGAGTCAGAATCAACTTGATGGCAGTGGGTCTGTTTGTTTGTTTGTTTTGGTTTGGAATTTGGTCTGCTTTATTTAGTTTTGGAGCTGGGAGCTCAATCTCATTTCACAAGAAACAAGCTCTGTCCTCCTTGGGAAACTTTTCCAGGAAGAAGAGTGGCTACAGTCCCTGCCCTGAACCCTAACCCAGGGTGTCAAGTAGAGAGATGGGCTGAGACTGGTGAGAGTGTGGCACATCAACCAATCAGAGAGCTGAGGGCCAGGGGCCCTGGGGAGCTCCCATGTCCAGCCTGTGGGCATGTAGAGAGCCTAGAGACATCATGTCCTTGCCTTGCTGTCTCCTATATTCTGAATGCCTTTCTTCCCCTTCTTCCAACTCCATCTGCCAAAATGCTACCCTTCACAAATGTGTAAGCTATAAAATTAAATGAAAAAAGAGTGCAGTGCACAAAGAAGAGACCAGAAGGAAACACATGTATATTTTATGTGTATTTTAATCATGGTTTTCTCTGGGCTTTGCAACTAGGTAATTATGTTCTTCTTTCTACTTCTCTGCATTTTCCTTACAACTATATACATATAAACACACATACATCAATTACTTACACAATTGGAAAAACTGTTGTATACTGCTGTTTTGTCGTATCTGACTCTCATTGTGAGGAGTGGCTGGTCGTGGGTTTGAACCTTTAGCCTTCTGGTTACCAATGTGTACTAATACACATTTTTTTAAAAAAAAATTTCACCTGGTCTTTAAAGCTATTTAAAATGCCAAATTCTCTGAGAGTTTCCCAGCCTCCCTCTAAAAGGCTTAGTTAGCTTCCCCCTTTTATGGTTCTTACTACAAGGCCCTGGTTCTGTGGGCCTGTCTTATCTCCTCTCCAGCATCTTGGGGGTAAGGTCTGCATCCCAGCATCCCCAAGGGCCAAGCACAGTGTCTGCGACATAGTGGGGGTTCTGTACATTTTGTGGAGTGGATGACTGAGGCAAGCTAGAGCCCAGGGCTCCAAATAGATTTTATGCCTTAGGATCCTACAGAATCCTGCTTTTTCTTCTTCTTAGTTGAGCTACTTCCCTCCCTGGCTTCCATCCCCAATGTCTAAAATCACAAAGCCCTCAAGCCTAGAGGACAACTTGAGTGGTCACATTGCCCACTCCTCATACTCTCCTCCCGGCCTCCTCTTGCCAAACCTTGAGAGATTCTGTATTCTTCCACCTGGGTCCAACCTTGATAGGTTGAGGGCATGTCAGAGAAGGCATTCTCTTGAATTTAAAGTTCTCTAGAGGCTCAGAGCCAGGTCACCTTGCCTTCAATTCTGGCGTCAGTCCCTGCTCTGGGACACAACCTGTTCTCCTGGTTTTCTTTTCTGGACTTCCTGTAGCCCCTCCAGCACACCCAGTGCAACAGAGCCCTTGGCGTGGTCTGCAGGCTGGGTGTGAGTGTGCGTGGTGGAGGTGCCCATGGATAGCTGTCAGGCCTTGGCAGCGGCCTCTGGAAAATGGCACCCTGGCCAGGGTTCATGCTCCGGTCTCTCTCCAGAAGAAGTCTGCAGATCTGTCTCACTTCAGTGACTGTCAGCTGTTTCAGCAAAAAAGCTTTTTATTGTTTAGAATGAAGCTGATCAAACACTTGAACAAGTCCTGAGACATCTCCCAGACCTGACTGTCACCAGCGCTACAGAGAACAGCCTTCACTGCCTTGACTACACAAACACCACTGACATATTTGTGAGGCTCCTGGCTCGTGAGATGGAGCTTTCAGCTTAGGAGGAAGGGAGAAGACGTGGCACTTGTTAAGAACATAGAGCATGTCACACCATGCAGGGAGAATTGTTTTAATCATTTAACCCTCTCATCTCAGTGAAGTAGCTGCCATTAGCCCCATTTAACTGGTAAGGAAGTGGTTCCAGTGGCAGGTCTACATGTGGTTGAGAACTGGATGCTGGGGTCTGACTGCAGGGGCTGGCTAGCTGGCTCCATCACCTGCCAGCTGTGTGTGACCTTGGACAAGTTACTTCACTTCTCTAAGTCTCAATTTTCAGATCTGTAAGATGAGGGTGTAAGATGAGGGTGAGGAGCTCTGGTAGCATAGTGCCTAAGGCACTTGACTGCTCACCAGAAGGCTGGCGGTTCAAACCCACCAGCCACTCCTCAGAGGGAAGGTTGGGCAATCCTACTTCCGTAGTGATACTGCCTCGGAAACCCAAGGAGGGGTCGCTATGAGTCGGGGCCGACTCGACGGCAAACAACAACAACAACAAGATGAGGGTGATAAGAGGACCTATCACCGTCACGAGGATGGAATAAAACTATGTAGCACACTTGGCACAAACTAAAAATCCAAACCCACTGCCATCAAGTCAACTGCAACTCATTGTGACCCCCACTGGGTTTCCAAGGCTGTACATCTTTACAGATGTAGATTGCCTCATCTTCCTCCCATAGAGCAACTAGCGGGTTTGAACCCTCGGTCTTCTGGTCAGCAGCCAAATGCCTTACCTACTATGCCACCAGAGTTCCATATACACTTAGCACAGTGCCTAGCATATGGCAAGTGCTCAATAAATGTGAGCTATTGTTATTGCCCCAGTCATATGACATAGCTGGTGAGTGAAAGGGCTTGGTATTAAACTGAGGACCCTAAATAACTATGGCAAAACTCCGGAGGTGAACCACTACTCCCTCCTCTGTCTTTCTTATCTCTATCAACCCTAGTGGTGCAAATGGTTAAGCGCTTGGGTGCTAACTGAAAGGTTGGTGGTTCAAACCCACCCAGCAGCTCTGCAGGAGAAAGACCTGGTGATCTCCTTCCTTAAAGATTACAGCCAACAAAACACTATGGGACAGTTCTACTCTGCCACATGGGGTCACCCGGAGTTGAAATTCATTCAGCTACACCATCACCACCACCCAATTGCTCAAGCCCAAAATTTCTCCCTCTCTCTACTTTCTGCTGCCAGGCAGTCTTTCACCAAGTCCTAGATATTTTCTTCCTGGATTTGTGGAATTCTCTCTACTTTTACTACCTCCACAATAGGCCAGGTCCTCTCACTTCTCCCCAGTGAACACATCGCCTAATCTCCCTTCAACGACCTGCCTGCCCCCTGACTTCCCAAAGTCCTCATTTGCCTATGAAGCCAGGTTTAATCTTCCCTGCTTCCCTCTTCCTTTCCTCCCTCTTACCTACATATCTGTCATTTATTTTCTTCTTCCCGTCTCACTGGCCTTCTTTAGTGCCTCATCAGAACCTAATGCCCCAAGCCCCTTCTCATCTTTGCCCATGAGTTCTCTCTGCTTAGCACGCTCTCTCCACACCAACTCTACTTCTTCCTTCAGTCTCCTAGAGGCATTCCCTGACTCCCTCAAACTAAACTATTGCCCTTGTACTCTCCCCAGGTAGTGCAACTGATTAATGCCCTCATCTGCTAACCAAAAGGTTGTTGGTTCAAGACCACCCAGAAGAAAAAGCCTCAGAAGAAAAGCCCAGTGGTCAACTTCTGAAAAAATCAGCCATTAAAACCCTATGGAGAAGTTCCATCCTGATACACATGGGTTCATCATGAATAGAGTCAACTGGATGGCAACCCTCAAGGCAATTTAGGCTTTTATTTCAAAGCACTTGCCATTATGTGCAATTACATATGCTTTGTGTGGTTATTTATTTAAGTTCTGGCTCCCCCTCTTAACTGTATGCTCCATGAGGGCAGACATTGGATCTCTTGCTAACTTCTGTACCCTCAATGCCCAGCTCACTGCATGGCATGCAGGCAGTGCTGGATAGATATTAGTTGAGCTAATGAGTGCTGGTAGCCACCCACACATGGGAGGAACAGCACACATGCTGCTGGACCAAACTGCACTGAATGATGGAATTACTTCCGGACTTGGCATCTCTCAGCTTCCATGGGTGCTGCAGGGAGGGCCAATGAGTCCCAGGTGGGTGAGGGAAGTGCTGATTATGGAAAGGGGCTCCATGGGAGGAAGATGAGGCAATCTACATCTGTAAAGATGTACAGCTTTGGAAACTCAGTGGGGGTTGCTAAAGGGGTTGGTGGGGAGATCATCGATATCCACTCATCCCTCCCCAGAGACCTAGTCCAGCCTCCCATTGCTGAGCAGTGCTGGATCAATTATGGACTGACCTAACTGCTTCCAGCTGAGGTCATGCACCAGCTAGAGATGTGCCTGGTAGGTCGAGGTCTCCCCTGACCCTCTGGGCCTTTGGGCCCCTCCTCGCTTTCCACTGCTCCCTTCTCTTCTCCCCACCATTCTCTTCATGTCCTGGGACCATTCTGGGGATAGTTGGTATCCTCCCAGACTCCCTGGAGTTGAATGCTTACCCAAAGGGTAACTATACTAGGCTCAAAAATGGTGCAATTTTGAACCTAGTATAGTTTGGCCAAGGGTAGAAGACTTGGAAGGGAGAAGCCTGAAACCTCACCTCATAGGCAATTGCCTTCAGTGCCTGTGACTACAGCAGGCCTTGTATGAATCAGCGGCCAACTTCACTCTGGGTCAGGCCATCTTTCTCTGGGATTAAGCACAAAGCTGGGGCCTCATGTTTTCATTCTTCCATGCCTTTATTCCTGTGCCATTATAGTTTCCTGAAGGGCCTTTCTATCCACCCCTACCACCATGGTCTTTGTCTACTGAATCCTACCCTTTTCCTCAAGATGGGTTCAAAACCACCTCCCTTGAAGCCTTTCTGATCTCCCAACCAAATGTAACCTCTCCCCCTTCTGAATCCCCTGAAAGCACAATTGATAATCATCCATCATGTGTAGCTTTCTCTGCGGGAATATTAGGGGACAGCTGTCACTTTACATTCTAGAATTTTGTGGTGCTCTGTAACATGCTATACAAGTTGGGGCTGGCTATAAACTTCTGAATGATGATAAAGATCAGTAATGACCATTTGACACACAGTAGGTGCTTTAGATGTGAATTCCTTGAGGGTACAGATGAGTGTTCCACACTGTGAGCTCCCTAGCACTTAGCATGGGGCTGCCATCACATAGTAAGTCCTCAATCCATGTTTCTGGATGGATGTTCACAACAAAAGCATTCATTTGTCAAGCCTACCACATGTCAGGCATTGTGCTAAGCATGTCCATGTGTTAGCTCACTCAGTCCTCACATCCACCCTCTGAGGTAGGCACTAATATTCCCCACTAAAATGAAAGCTCCACAGGGCAAGGACCTGTATCTGTTCTACTCACTGCTATGTTCATATCGATGCTTGACATATAGTAGGCTCTGTAGCATAGTGCCTAAGGCACTTGACTGCTAGTCAGAAGGCTGGTAGTTCAAACCCACTCCTCGGAAAGAAGATGGGGCAACCTACTTCCGTAGTGATACTGCCTCAGAAACCCAAGGAGGGGTCGCTATGAGTCGAGTCCGACTCGACGGCACCTAACAACAACAACAACAGAGAAATACCAATTAAATGAGTGAATTAATGAGTGAATCTTCATTTTACAGATGAGAAAACAAGCTCAGAGAAGTTTAGCAACTTGCCTAAGGTCACTCATCTGTTGTTGTTAGGTGCCGTTGAGTTGTCTCCAACTCATAGCAACCTTATGTACAGCAGAACAAAACACTGCCCACTCCTGTGCCATACACATGATCTCTGCTATATCCGAGACCATCGTTGGAGCCACTGTGTCAATCCATCTCATTAGGGGCTTTCCCCTTTGTGCCTAACCCTCCACTTTACCAAGCATGGTATCCTTCTCCAGAGACTGATCCCTTCTGACAACATGACCAAGGTAGGTGAGATGAAGTCTGGCCATTCTCCCTTCCAGGCAGCATTCTGGCTGCACTTCTTCCAGGACAGATTTGTTATTTCTTTTAGCAGTCCATGGTACTCTCAGCATTCTTTGCCAATAACAAAACTCAAAAGCATCAACTCTTCTTTGGTCTTCCTTGATCATTGTCCAGCTCTCACATGCATATGAGGTGATTGAAAATACCATGGCTTGGGTTAGGTGCACCTTCGTCTTCAAGGAGACATCTTTGCTCTTCAGCACTTGAAGAAGGTCTTTGGCAACAGGTTTGCCCAAGGCAACACGGCGAAGCGTGTCTCCAGGCACATCCCTGACAGGTACCGTGCTCCTTCTCATACTTGAAGGGGGTCTTTGGCAACAGGTTTGCCCAATGCAATACATCTTCTGATGTCTGGCCTGCTGCTTCCATTGGTGTTGTTGTAGAACCAAGTTATATGAAGTCTTTGACAACTTCAATCTTTTCTCCACTTATCGTGATGCTGCTTATTGGTCCAGTTGTGAGGATTTTTGTTTTCTTTATATTGAAGTGTAATCCACACTGCTGACTGTAGTCTTTAATCTTCATCAGTAAGTGCTTCAAAGTTATCCTCACTTTCAGCAAGCGAAGTTGTGTCATCTGCATATCACAGTCTGTTAATGAGTCTTCCTCCAATTCTGATACCACATTCTTCTTCATATAGTCCAGATTCTTGGATTATTTGCTCAGCATACAGATTTCACAAGTATGGTGAAAGGATACAACCCTGATACACTCCCTTCCCAATTTTAAACCCCTTATTCTGTTCGAGCGACAGCCTCCTGGTCTATGTACAGGTTCCTCATGAGTACAATTAAGTGTTTTGGAATAACCATTCTTCTCAATGTTATCTATAATTTGTTATGATCCACACAGTCAAATATGATTTTGCATAGTCAATAAAACATAAGTAAACATCTTTTTGGTATTCTTTGCTTTCAGCCAAGATTCATCTGATATCAGCTATGATATCCCTGGTTCCACATCCTCTTCTGAATCCAGCTTGCATTTCTGGAAGCTCTCTGTCAATACACTGCTGCAACCATTTTTAAATTATCTTCAGTAAGATTTTACTTGTATGTGATATTAATGATATTGTTCAATAATTTCCACATTCTGTGAAATCACCTTTCTTTGGAATGGGTACAAATATGGATCTCTTCCAGTCAGTTGGCCAGGTAGCTATCTTCCAAATCTCTTGGCATAGCCCAGTGAGTGCCTCCAGCGGGGCATTCATTTGTTGAAACATCTGAATGGGTATTCTGTCAATTCCTGGAGCCTTGCTTTTCACCAATTCCTTCAGTGCAGCTTCAACTTCATCCTTCAATACCATTGTTTCTCAACCATATGTCACCTCCTGAAATGGATGAACATCAACCAAATCTTTTTGGTACAGTGACTCTGTATATTCCTTCCATCTTCTTTGGATGTTTCCTGCCTCATTCAATACTTTGCCCACAGAATCTTTCAGTATTGCAACTTGAGGCTTAAATTTTTTTCCACAGTTCTTTCAGCTTGAGAAATGCCAAATGTGTTCTTCCCTATTGGTTTTCTATCTCCAGGTCTTTGCGTATTTCATTATAATAATTAACTTTGTCTTCTCGAACTGCTCTTTGAAGTCTTCTGTTCAGCTCTTTTATCCTGTCAAGTTTTCTATTTGCTTTGCCTACTCTCCATTCAAGGGCAAGTTTCAGAGTCTCTCATCTAGTAAATGACAAAGTCAAAATTTGAACCAAAATGACTCTGATTCCAAAGCCTGTATTCTTTACCACTGAACTCTACCAATTGCAAGGGATACAGTGTGGTCTGGAAGGATCCAAATGCATAGTCTCTACCTTTAGGGAGATTCTTATCTGGTGGAGAAGTAGAAATACACACACATAACAAAACATGTGATGGTAACAGGACCTGTGATCATTCCAGAAATTGGGCAGGGTGGCGCTGTTTTAGTTCTCTAGTACTGTTATAACAGAAAAAACACAAGTACATGGCTTTAACAAACAGAAATTTATTTTCTCACAGTTTAGGAGGCTAGAAGCCTGGATTCAGGGTGCCAACTCTAGGAGAAAGTTTTCTCTCTCTACTGGGAGGGAAAATCCTTGTCTCTTTCAACCTGTCTTCCTTGGTTCTGGGTGATCTCCACGTGGCATTAGTCTTTCTCCATTTGTGCTCCATTGCTTCTGTGCCGAATCTGCTCTTTATATCTCAACAATGATGGCCCTACAGATACAGCCTCATTTACATAACAAAGAAATCCAGTTAGCAAATGATATTACATCAACAAGTATAGAGATTAGGATTTATGATAGATTTTTTTTTGGGGGGGGGGGAACACAATTCAATTCATAACAGGTGCAGACACCAAGACACAGACAAAGGCTAGACTTGAACTTGATCAGTTTCCTGAAAGCTGTTTTTTTCCATTACTATAATCTGCAGGGGAATGGAACCAGGCCCACTTTGGAGTGGACTTGACACTGCCAAGAGCAGGTAGGGTTGGGGATGAAGAGGCTTGAAACTGACCCTCCTGCAGTCATGGGACACTGTTCCCTGCAAACACTGCTCCAGCCTTAGCAGTTAGCTAGCTCCCCCAGCCCCAGCTCCCTACAAAAGCCAGGAAGTTGGTGGTAGGAGGAGGGGAGAGAGAAAGGAGAAGACGGGATGTGGTTTCACACCTTACCCAGCAATCCTTGCAGCTGTGAAGAAGCATGATTCAGGATGTTGATGCTTGCCAAAGGCTTTGTGTCCCTGTGTTTTGGAGACCATATCTGGGGTGGGACAGTGTCATGAGGTGAGAGGGCTGAGGAGGTAGGAAACCCCAGCATAGAGGGGTTGTGCAACCAGGTGATGGTTGACCAGCATAGGAGTGTCGAGTTCTTCACTGTTTGCTTGCTGGGGGTGGGGAGAGGAGCAGATAGGAAGGGCTTATATGGATAGCAGTGTTAGGGTGGGGGGCCAGAGACATTAGCCTATCATCTTCAGGGGAACAACAGGCTTTGAAATTTGTTGGGGGCAGCCATGGCTGAGGCCCACGAATACCTAGGAGGTCACATTGGGAGCAGTCTGATCCCTGAGCTGGTCTGGATCACCTACCTCTTGCAACTCACCCTGAGAACCGTGACTGTTGTTAGTGACTGGTTCGTTTTGGGCATGGGTCTGTGTACGAAAGTATCAGGAAGGATCTGGAGAGAGGTGCCTGTATAGGCCTGACTGTGCCCACCACTGTGTCCACCTAGTGACTTTCCTATTCCTCTCCTCACCGCAGTCTCAGTCTTGCCACTGAAACCCTCTCAGGCTGCTTGCCTTCCTGTAAGAACTGGTCCCTGAGCTAGGGTAAAATCTACTCTTCTCTCCCTAATTTGGCCCCCAGCACCATGTAACTTTGGGTTAGTCACTTGAGATCTCTAGCCTTTCACTTCCAGGACCATAAAATGAGAAGCACCACCTCTCTCCACACTTTGGCCCCCTCCCCTCACAGGCACTTCCCCCAAACAGAGTTGGCTGGTCACCAGAGCAAAACTGGAGTGGGATGGGCTGCCATGGTGTGCACCTGAAAAGAAGGAAAGGAAATGGACCTACAACCTTCCCACCTCCCATCCCCATAGAGCAGCACTGAAAACACTGCTGCATGGCCTTCAGATCTCTCCACTCACCCTGGCCTGTTTACTTACTCCTGTGGTTTAGTCACTGTCCACATGGTAATGACTCAAGGAATCCCAAACCTCCATCAAGTTCAGCCCAAGACAGGGAACCCTGATGCTGTTCAACTCCAGAAGCCCCAAGAGCTGGGGTCTGGGGTGGGAGGGAAGTGGCTTTCCCACAGAAATAACAGGCCTGGTGCTTCTAGAGGTGGGCAGTGAGGATGCCTTGCTGGACCTTTCTCCTAGGCATCAGGAGCTCTAGCCAAGTGCCTACCGGACATCTCCACCTGGCCATCTCATGGGTACCTCAACTCATCCTGACCATACCCTAACGTCAGCTCCTGCCTCTCATTTCAATCATGGTACCATTTTCCCAGACACTCAGCCTCCAAACCTTCCCTCCCTCTATCTTACATCTAGCCTCTTCCAAGTCCTGTTAACCCTGTGACAAGCTGTCTTTTCTCTCATTCTTTTCTGCCCCTATTTTATTTTTCAATTATCAAAATTTATAGAGCACTTGCTACAAGCCAAGGAGCACTGGTGGTGCAGGGGTTAAGCACTTAGCTGCTAACCAAAAGGTCAACTGTTTGAACCCAACAATTGCTCTGTGAAAGATGTAACAGTCTGCTTCCAAAATCTAACCATTTCTGTAAAGATTATAGCCTTGCAAACCCTATAGGGCACTTCCAGTCTGTCCTATAGGGTTGCTATCAGTTGGAATCAACTCAATGGCAATGAGTTTGGTTTGATTTATGGTTGCTATATGCCTGGCACTTTCCAAGTGCTTTGCAAATATTAACTCACTTAGTTCTCACAACTTTCATTTTGTAGCTGAGGAAACTGAGTTCCAAAGAGGTGAACTGTTTTGCCCAAGGCTGGGATTTGAGGTGAGGCTCCTTCTCCAGTCTGTGCTCTGAACCTCTATTCAAAGTCTCCAAGCTCCTCATGATCCTTCAGTCTCTTCCTCTTTCAATCTCTCCCATATGGTGCTCTCAGATGAATCCTTTTTTCTTTCCTCTTTAAGAAAATGCTGTAATGACAAAAATTACTACAGCAGTTTGATCCTTCTGAAGCATGACTTGGAACATGTTGTTCCCCTGCTCAAAAACCTTGAAGACCTTCCCCTTCCCTATCTGATGCTAACAGAATAAAGTCCATCCCCTAATTGAAGATTCAAGGATGTGACCCCAAAATCTCCCCCACTTTCTTCAGACACCCCTTCCTCTAGCTCATGCCTGCCTACCCCTCCCCAGCACTGCCCATTGCCTTTCTGTAGGGGATGAGCTTGGAATGGACCTTATCCCCCATGAAGGAAGGCTGTATGTCTGACTCCTCTTTGAGCCACCAAAGCTTCTGCCACAGTGCATCACACAGACACACACACACAACAGACCTGATGAATGAAAAAGCAAATGAATAACTGCAGAACTGGGCTGCCTTATGAGGTTGGAAAGTAATTATTTCATTAAACAATATTTGTGGAACCCTTAAGGCTAATACTAATACCTAATACAGAACTTATGCTATGCTGGGCACTGTGTTAAAGATTTTATATATATTATCATTTAATCCTCTCTACAACTCTATTTTACAAACAAGAAAACTGAGGCTCTGAGAGGAAAACTAGCTTTATTAGAGTCATACAGTTGTTAAGGAGAAGAGCTGGGAGAACCAAGGCTGCCTTACTCTTAACCACCATACTTAACTGCCCAGATGCCAGAATAATGTTTAGACAAATGTTCCATTGTCTGGTTAATGTCCAAGGACCATGTAGTGGGGACATATATAAGCATATCTTGGAGATACTGTGGGCTCAGTTCCAGATCTCTGCAATAAAGCAAGTCACATGAATTTTTTGGCTTCCCAGTGCATGGCATAGTGCCCAAGGCATTTGACTGCTAACCAGAAGGCTGGCAATTCAAACCCACTAGCCATTCCTTGGAAGGAAGATTGGGCCATCTATTTCCATAGAGATATCGCCTTAGAAACCCAAGGAAGAGTCGCTGTGAGTCTAAATTGACTTGATGGCAGTGAGTTTGGTTTGGTTTTAGTGCGTATAAAAGTTAAGTTTACTTTATATTGTAGTCTATTAAGTGTTGTTGTTATGTGCTGTCGAGTCGGACCCGACTCATAGTGACCCCTCCTTGGGTTTCCGAGGCAGTATCACTATGGAAGTAGATTGCCCCATCTTCCCTCCAAGGAGTGGCTGGTGGGTTTGAACCACTAGTCTTCTAGTTGGCAGTCAAGTGCCTTTAGACACTATGCTACCAGAGCTCCTAAGTGTGCATTAGTATTATGAAAAAGCTAGAAATAATTTAAGAATTACCAAAATGTGACACAGATGCAAAGTGAGCACATGCTGTTGGAAAAACGGCACCAATAGACTTACTTGACACAGGGTTGCTCAAAACTTCAAACTGCAACAAAGCAAAACAAAACACAGTATCTGCAAAGTGCAATAAAGCAAAGAACAACAAAAACGAGGTATGCCTGTAAGTAATGTCAAGGCAACGAAGTTCAACATCTAAGAAGCATCACAGGGCTGAAAATGTCAAGTGTCTGAGGAATGTCTGGATTTTGTAAAATGTTACACTTTATTCATCCAAATATTTATTAAACACC
The DNA here is from genome assembly GCF_000298275.1 of Orycteropus afer afer. Lineage (NCBI taxonomy): Eukaryota > Metazoa > Chordata > Mammalia > Tubulidentata > Orycteropodidae > Orycteropus > Orycteropus afer. The sequence continues at coordinate 1,690,076 of NW_006921632.1, forward strand.
TACTACCTCTGTGCCAGGCACCAGTTTAGGCCATGGGTATAAAGCAGTGACATAACATACAAAAATCCCTGCCCTAACGTAGCTGATATTCTAGTTGGGGGGAGAGAGGGAATAAACTAAACAAAAAATAGTTATCAGAGGTGACAATTGCCATGGAGAAAAATAAGGTTGGGTGTAGTGTGGTGGACAGGGGTATGTTGGTGGCACCAGTACTTTGTATTGGTTCAGGTGGTGTCTGAGCTGAGATGTGAAGTGAGAGAGCTAGGTAGCTATGTGGAAGATACTGCCAACAGAGGACACATCAAGTACAAAGGTCCTGAGTTAGGAGCATACTAAGAGGAGCAACCAAGAAGCCTGTGTGTCTGGAGCAGAGTGAATGGGGAGAGCAAGGAAGGGGTGAGATTCCCAAACACGTGAAAATGCCAAGGCTCTGCATAATGTCCAGTTAATATTAATAGAGACAATTGACTGAGTGCTTTCCACATGCCTGGCATTATACTCAGTCCTACTGACACAAAGATTGCTACAGACAAGTTTCCTTAAAGTCTAATGGGGAGACAGGAACTCCACAGGGCCATGTGACAGACCATATGTCCAAGTGTTATGAAACTACAGAAGGGGAGCATCTAGCCTGGACTAGGGGCTGTCTTAGTTATCTAGTGCTGGTTTGACAGAAATACCACAAGTGGCTGACTTCAACAAACACGAAATATGTGTTTCTCACATTTTAAAGGCTAGCAATCTCAAGTCAGGGTGCTGGTTCTAGGCAAAGACTTTCTCTCTGACTGCTCTGGAGAAAGGTCCTTGTCTCTTTGAACTCTGCTCCTGGGAGATCTTCATGTGGCTTGACGTCTCTCTTTCCTCATCTCTCTCTGTTAGCTTGTTTAATCTCTTTTCTATCTCAAAAAAGGAGCTCTGGTGGTGTAGTGGTTAAGGCATTTGGTTGCTAACCAAAAGGTTGGTGGTTCAAACCCAGCAGGTGTTCCGTGGAAGATGAGGCAATCTGCTTCTGTAAAGTTTTACAGCCTTGGAAACCCAATGGGGGTTTCTATGAGTTGGAAACGACTGGATGGCAGTCGGTATATCTCAAAAAAGATTGACTCAAGATCTATCCTACATTAATCCTGCCTAATTAACATAACAAAGAGAACGCATTCTCAAATGGGATTATAACCATAAGCATAGAGGTTAGGATTTACAACAAATATTTTTGAGAGACACAGTCCAATTTATAACATTCCACTCTTTGTCCCTCCAAAATTCATGTCCTTCCTACATGCAAAATACTTTTACCCTACCACACTATCTCATAAGTCAACTCCAAAATCTCATCTTCCAAATCACCTAAATCAAATATGGATGAGACTTTAGACATATTCTACCCAGGGGCAAAATCCCTCTTCATCTGTGAACCTGTGAAATCTAGAATACAAGTTATCTGTTTCCAAAGTACATGGCGGAACAGGCACAAGGAAGACATTTCTGTTACAAACGGAAGAAATTGGAGGAAAAGAAGGCGATAACAGGCACTTTACATTAGCTCTCAAAGTTTGAAAATAATCTTCTGTTCTTCGGGACCATTGGGTAAGGGTCCTGCCCTCTAGATTCTGAGTTTTGGCCACATCCTCTGGATTCTGAATGGAGACCCCTTGGCCCTGAACTTCAAGTCTGCCACCCAGGCACACTGAGATGGCAACTCTACTCCCTTGGCTTTGGGCAGCCCCATTCTCCTGGTCCACCTGAGTGACGACCCTACCCCCTTGGCCCCACAATGCTCCATTCTTCTGTCCCTTGAGCATGGCAGCCCTCACCCTTCAGCTTTGGGTGATGGCTCCACCTTCCTGGCACACCTTAATGACAGCCTGACACTCCAGAACCAAGTTGGTGAAAACTTGACTCATTGAAACCTAGAAGGTGGTGGTGGTCCACCCTTTGAGATCCAGGAGACCATGTCCCCATCCTTTGAAGCCAAGAACACCCTGCTTCCTGTGCTCCTTCCAACAGTACGCTGATCTCTGAGCTGCTCTAGGGGTGATCCTTCTCTTTTCTTGGAGAGTGACAGATGTAGTCCTTATGGTCTATTTCCTGTAGAATTCCAAGAGGCAGATAGTGTTCTTTCATTTCATTCTTTCTCTGTCCCCTTCAGTTTGAGCTGATGGGTTTTCAGCTGTAGTAGTTGGATAGATCCATTAATCACAGGGTTAATCTCTTTAATAAAAGATTGCATAACCATGTCCTTGGTGAAAATTCTAGGACATGTGTTCTTAGTTTTTATAATAGAATTTTCCAAATCTTTAAGTTGTGTTTTCATTTTGCACAGTTCATTTTTAAGCCCGTCTCTTTCCTCTTGCATTTTACTATAAACATCTAGGAGAAAGGAAACCCATATAGCATCTTTAAGACCTTGCTTAGAAATCTCCTCAGCTTCATATCCAAGTTCATCAGTTACAAGTTCTATCTTCCGCTGAACATTTGAACATAATTCAGACAAATTCTTTGCCACTGCATAAAATAACATCGCCCTTCTTTCATTGTCCAATCACATGTTCATCATTTTCTTTTAAAGCCTCACCAGAAGCACATTTACTGTCCACATTTCTAGCAACATTCTGTTGCTAGTGCCATATATATTCTCTAAAATGATAGTTTCCCTACAATGTTCCTCACTTCCTTCTTAGCCCTCACCAGAATTGCCTTTGATGTCCATAATTCTATCTATAGTCTCTTAAAAGCAATCTACACTTTTACTATTGTTAGATGCTATCAAGCAATTCCAACTCATAGTGACCGTATGTACAACAGAATGAAACACTGCGTGGTCTTGCACCCCCCTCACAATTGTTACTATGCTTGAGTCCATTGTTGTAGCCAACGTGTCAGTTCATCTCACTGAAGATCTTCCTCTTTTTCACTGACACTCTACCAGAAGCAATGTCCTTCTCCAGGGACTGTTGCCTCCTGATAACACATCCAAAGTATGGGAGATGCAGTCCCACCATCCTCACTTCCAAGGAACATTCTATCTGAATTTTTTCCAAGACAGACTTGCTCATTCTTCTGGTAGTCCATGGTATATTCCATATTCTTTGCCAACACCACAATTCAAGCACATAATTCTTTTTCGATTTTCCTTATTCATTGTCCAGCCTTTGCATACATTTGAACCAACTGAAAATACCACCATGTTCACCTATTAGACACCTTAAACTCTTCCAGCCTCTACCCATTACCCAATTCCAAAACCACTTCCATATTTTAGCTGTCTGTTAGAGCCACATCCCACTTGTCTGCTACCAAATTGTCTTAGTTATCTAGTGCTGCTAGAACAGAAATTCCAAAAGTGGGTGGCTTTAACAAGCAGAAATTTATTTTCTCACATTTTAGGAGGCTAAAAGTCCAAATTCAGGGTGCTGGCTCTAGGCAAAGGTTTTTTCTCTGTGAGATCTGGAAGAGGCCCTTGTTTCTTCAGCTCATTTCCTGGTCCCTTGTTGTTGTTTGCCGTTGAGTCGGCCCCAACTCATAGCGACCCCTCGGGTTTCCGAGGCAGTATCACTACGGAAGTAGGATTGCCCAACCTTCCTTCCGAGGAGTGGCTGGTGGGTTTGAACCGCCAGCCTTCTGGTTAGCAGTCAAGTGCCTTAGGCACTATGCTACCAGAGCTCCTCCTGGTCCCTTAGAGATCTTCATATGGCTCAACATCTCTACTTGCTAGCTTGCATTTAGTCTCTTTTATATTGCAAAAGAGATTGACAAAAGATACACTTTACCCTAATCTTGTCTCATTAATATAACAAAGACAAACCATTCCCAAATGGGATTATAACCACACACATAGAGGTTAGGATTTACAACACATAATTCTGGAGGACAGAGTGATAACAGGAGTCAAGGAAGCTTTCTGAAGGAGGTGGCACCTGAGCTGTCCACCAGGAGAAGGAAAACACATCCAGAACGTAGAGGCAGAGAGGACGGGCAGACTAGAACCTGGAACAGCCAAGCAGAGTTAGAGCAACAGTACTAGTTAGAGCAACAGTACTGGGGGCTGGGAGCAGCCTGTGACATGAAGGAGTAGGAAGCAGAGCTGGGGAGAGAGAGAGATAAGGTTGGGAGATGTGAATAGGTAAACAGGGCATTTACTAGTATGTGAGGTGGAGAGAAAGTGAGTCAAGGAGACAAGGGCTGGGGAAGGAGGAGGCCAGAGAGGACAGGGAAGGGATCAGGTTTGTGGGAGCTGAGAGGGCCTCCTAGACAGGGAGCCCTAGGCTTAAATATGGGTGTGGTGCAGTTGGTGGTTACAGAGTGGGAGGAAAAGTATGAGTAGAGATGGAATAAGGACTTTAATAATTTAGGTGGCCACCAGAGTCCCTTCTTCTGGTCAGTCTTTGTTGTTGTTAGGTGCTGTCAAGTCGGTTCCGACTAGCAACCCTATGTACAACAGAACAAAACACTGCCTTGTCCTGCACCATCCTCACAATTGTTGCTATGTTTGAGTCCATTTTTGCAGCCACTATGTCAATCCATCTTATTGAAGGTCTTCCTCTTTTTTCACTTTCCCAAGCATGATGTCCTTCTTCAAGGACTGGTCCCTCCTGATAACATGTCCAAAGCACGTGAGATGATGTTTCATCATCCTCGCTTCCAAGGAGCATTTTGACTGTATTTCTCTCAACACAGATTATTTGTTCATTCTTCTGGCAGTCCATAGCATATTCAGTATTCTTCACCAACACCAAATACATCAATTCCTCAGTCTTCCTTCTTCATTGTCCAGGTTTCACATGCATATGAGGCAACTGAAAATACTATGGCTTGGGTCAGGCGCACCTCAGAACTCAAGGTAACATCAAGATGAGATGATGAAAGCAGAGGTAATTGGCCACTCCCACCTGCACCAGATCTTGGGTTCTCATTTCTTCTAGTAGGTCCAGATCTTTCTTTCAGGCAGATCCTGAGTCCTCACCACCAGCCCGCTGGAGCTGTCCAAGACACTCTGGTAGGAAAGTCCCCAGTTAACAAAAATAACAACTCACCCACCAGCCACTCCTCGGAAAGGAAGGTTGGGCAATCTACTTCCATAGTGATACCACCTTGGAAACCCAAGGAGGGGTCACTATGAGTCGGGTCTGACTCGACAGCACATAACAACAATAACAATATGCTTTGTGGTCTTCACAGTGCTTTCACCACCATAACTGGTATGTCTTACAATCAATCTAGGATGAACAGCTCTCTGCTATTATCCTCCTTTTCATAAGTGACTGCTGCAGCTCAGAATGGCTAAGGGCTTTGTGAAGGTCACACAGCCTAGTGGGTGACCAAGTTGGGATTTGAGCCCAGCTCTTGAGATTGCAAACCCCACAGTGACTCTGCAGTAGCTGTAAACGACAGGGCATGGTGACAGCTGAGTCCCAAGGACAAGACTGGGGAAGGAGGTGAAACAAGCTCAGGAAAGGGAGAGCAGGGAAGAGGGTGAGATAGAGGCACGGTGATAGAGGCTGATAGCAGAGGCAGGAAGAGAGAGCAGAGCAGGGGGTCGGAGAGCCTTTGAGACAGCACTAGGAGTCTCCAGAAAGACCTGGACAAATATCCCAGCAAGATGGAAAGAACAGAGGCCCATTCTTCCACACTATGTCTCTGTGAGACACGGTAGGGAGGGGTCTATTGTTTCCATTTCACAGGTGAGAAAACTGAGGCAAGGAGTGGTGCCTACACAGCTTGCCCAAAGGCCCATAGGAACTTAGGGCCCAGGAGGCCTGATAGAAGCTGGGCACAGTAGACAGACATCTGGGCCTTTTCCCCCTATAAAGTGGATGATGAAACAGATGAGGGAGGAGGTTATGGAGACAGAAACCAGGGCTGCATCCAAAGAGAGGAAAATAAGGCAGTGGCACGGATGGAGTCTGTCAGCGAGAGAGAGAGACGGTGGAGAGATAAGGCCCTGACAGTCGGCTCAGTTTCTACGCAGGTAGCGTCAGCTGGTGGCTTGTCATTGAGCCACGAGCCACGGGCGCCTCCTCCTGCCCCCCGCGGACCCATCCACTTGGGTTTCTCTGCACCATGATGCTCCACTGTCCACCGGGAGGGGAAAGAGGGAGCGGGAGAGTAGGTAGTGAAAGCACCTCCTCCCCCATCCACTCTGAAATCCGCAACATCCTCCGCCGCATCCTTCAGGCCCGGCCCCCTCTCTCTCACCCCACCCCCCACCCCCGCGCCCGGATGGTACGCTCCTGCTTGCCTGGCCCGGCTGCAGTGGATGTTGCTAGAACCCACGCGGAGGAAAGAAGAGACGCAGGCAGGCTGCGGTGACCCAGGCGGCCGCCCCTGCTTCAGGGACCCCTTCCCAGAGAGACGGCACCATGACCCAGGGAAAGGTACGGGCATCTCCCCCGCCTGCACCATCCTCCATCTGCCATCCTCCATCCTCCAGCTCCCTGCCTCCCTGCCATCCTAAGCAAGCCCTCTGGACCACTTAAAGCGTTCTCCCCTGGCTCTTGTGCAAGCGGTCCTTGCTGAAGTTGGGAGACCAAAAGAACCATTTAAGGTCATGAATGGGTCAGGGCCTCTTCCCATCTCAGGCCCACCTCTCCTTCCGGCCCTCCCCTGTCTCCCTTCCACCTGATGCTTTGGCTCACCGGACCCTTCACAGGCACTCAGCCCCCAATGAGTGACCTGTGTGTGTGTGTGTGTGTGCGCGCGCGGGCACACACACGCCTGGTGAGCCCCTAGAGGCAATGACTATAGGGCATTCCCCTCTGGTCCAGCCTTCTAATCCCAAACCCAACCACTTCATGCTCATCTTTCTCACCCTCCACTAAAACACTCCCCACCTAGCATTCCGTCCCATCATTATTCCACATCTGCACATATCTCCTTTGGTTGGGGGTTGCTATGGCAACCTGGCATTAGGATGCTCTAATTTTTGTTTTGTTTTTGGCTGAGACATCGGTTTGGATAAGACTGGATAAAATGTCTTTTTTGTTTGTTTGTTTGTTTGTTTTGTTTTAGGCCTGAATTGTAGATAACACTGGGGCAGACTTGGCTGGCCTCATAGGGTTATGTAACTTCAACAGCCTGTGGAATTATACAACCACCAGGGTTTGGGGGAAAGAGGGAGGGTCTTCTGGACCTCTGTTTGGGGGTGCCAATGATCAAGCAGAGAAATCAGGACAGGGAGGTCCCCTACCCTCCCCCTTTTTGTCTCTGAGATGAACCTCAGAGCCAATGTCGTCTTTGCAGATCCTCAGACCCTCTTCTGCCTGTTTTTTTAAGCTAATCAGGCCTCAAAATGATGTCATTGGGTGATGCCACCTCCTGCCATTGGTCAAGCCTCACTTGGGAATGCTGGATGTGGGGAGGGGGCAAGGCCCTGGAGGCTCCTGGTGCCTGAGGGGCAGGGTGGGGCTGGTGAGGAGGACCAGCTTTGGAGTAGGCTGAAGTAAGCATCCTTTTCCCAGACCTGAGCTCCTGGTCAGCCTGGGTCTGTGGGCTGGGATGGATTGTCCCAGGCATGATGAAGGGGGCTGGGAAAGGCAAGGAAGCTGATGAGCCAGGGCTCTGGGCTCTTCCCCAAGAAGGCCTGGGGAGTGTTCAATATTGTGAAAATGAAAACCTCCCCCCTCCTGACCCTCTCCACCCCCCTCCCACACCCACCAGTCACTTTGCTGACGTTGCTTCTTGTCTTTCGGTGAATGCGTTCATTCTGCCCCTGCTCCAGCCTGCCTGGCCCAGCTCACAGGCTTTCTGAGGGATGGATAATATTCCTCCAGTTCAGTGGGCCCAGGACTGAATGGGAACCAGAGACCATCTGGTCTTTGCCTGCTTCTGGGCTGACCCAGAATTGGCTTGCAAAGAAGAATTCTGCAGCCTTTTCAATAGCCCCTCAGGTTTATCATGTTCTTTTTGGAACGAGACCTAAGTCCCATGTCCTGAGGTACTGCCCTTTGGTTGCTATTTCTGTTTTCATACCACCCACTCCACCTCAGTCTTCCTTTCTGTGGCTGTGCCATGCAGGCCCTGAGTTATTAACAAGCTAAAGTTGAACACTGTGGGGCAGTACACATCTGAGTGTATAAGGACTTGAGATTTCAACCTGCCATTGGCACATTTCCTTCGGGCCCTCAGTTTCTTCCTCTGTATATTTAAGGAAAGGGCTGAACTAGATCACTTCTGAGGTTCCTTCCAGAAGTGACATTTGGTGATTTGGTTCTGGCTTGGTGGAGAGGCTGAGACTTGGGTAGGATGAGGCCAGAGCATGCCCTTAGCAAGAGACCTCTTGCCTTCCCTCCACATTCCCCATTCCTCTTTCTCCTTTCTCTTTCCTCCCCTCTTTCTAGCTCTCTGCTCTCCTTCTCCCCATTCCCCCTGTGTTCATCTCCAGTCCAGCTGCAGGAAGCCAATCTCAGTAGAAGATGTCAGGCTCTGTAGCCCAGTAGGCCAAGTGTGGCTCTGTGACCTTCAGTGAATCATTTCTCTCTGATCCTCTGTTCCCTCATTTAAAAACAAGAGTCTAAGTGGCTTATTGCTTCTATGAACAACTGCTTCCTTTGCCATCAGACCAGAATAACTGGATGGTGCCCAGTTACCATTACTGAACATTTTTATCAAAGATTCTTTAGAAGAATCATGATCAAAAGGGAGGAAATACGTAATAGAATTGCAAATTCTCATGGAATTGAGTTTTTCCAGAGCCACAGAGGCTGGATGAACTCCCAAAATATCCTCCTGAACTAATCTTTAACCCTTTAATCAAAATATATGCCCTGAACTCTTCTTAAAGCCAAACAATAGTTTACTTAACTAGGAAAGAAGGTCTTTGTAAAGCATTATGCTCTTTTAAGAACTATCTATATGGAATCAAATTGTCAACAGCAACTCGAAAGATTAGATAGGAATCTTCGGGGGCAGTGAATCTATGTTAATGGAGGATGAACAACTTAGAAAAGGAAGGTGAGAATTGTTGCACAATTTAAAGAGTATAATCCATGTCACTGAATTGTTCATGTACAAACTGTTGAACTGATACAGGTTTTGCTGAGTATATTCCCAACAACAACAAAAAACAGGAGTCCAAATGCAACTAGTGGGGAGATTAAGAACCTTTAATTTAATAATACTTTTGAGGGTGTGCTAAGTGCCAGACCCTTCTCTGGACCCTAGAGAAGCAGCAGAACCAAATAGGCCTAGTCCCTGCTCTGGCCCTAACTTTCCACCAGTGGTGGGCACTATTCAGAGTTTTCTCCTTCCTCAGTTTTTATCCTGGTTCCACTGCATGCCCTGGCCGGCTCTGACCCTCATGGGGCTCAGTTCTTCCTTCTGTCTATAAATAAGGATGTTCTTGTCTGTACCACTCTTCTAGTGCAGGTGAGAAGTAGCCAGGGAAGTTCCAGGTATTGAGGGGCTGGTGAGGAGGGCTTGGAAGGCTCCCTTTCCCTGGTGACCATCTCTCTGTGCCTCTACTCCACAGCTCTCCGTGGCTAACAAGGCCCCTGGGACTGAAGGGCAGCAGCAGACCAATGGTGAGAAGAAAGAGGCTCCAGCAGTGCCCTCGGCCCCGCCCTCCTATGAGGAGGCCACCTCTGGGGAGGGGCTGAAGGCGGGGGCCTTCCCTCCAGCCCCCATGGCTGTGCCCCTCCATCCCAGCTGGGCTTATGTGGACCCCAGTAAGTCTCTCAGTTCCTGGAGGCTGAGCGTCAGGGGGCGTGGCAGGTCCAGATGGGAAAGCTGGGTAAGGGGAGGTTAGTTGCCCAGAAAGTAATGTTCTTTGTGATTGTTGTGTGCTCTGTTGTCAAAGGCTTGGGATTTGGAGACCTCTTCTGAGGGCAGAGCAAGAAGGATTTCATGAAAATGGAGAGATACAATGTCTGTGGTCAGGGTGCTCTCAAATGGGGAAGAGGGCATTTTTCAACATCGTTGAGCTAGATCATGGAGGAGTTGGATGAGGGAGAAAAACCAGGGGCCAGCTAGAAGAAAAGGATGCAGAAAAGAGGTGGAGAGGAGGTAGAGTAGACTGAGGAGGGCAGTCTGAGGCTTAGCTGGCCAAGGCTTAATGGGAGCTGGCTCCAACAGGCCCACCCTGTGAGAGAATGTGTAATGTTTACACATTGGCTACTCTGAAACCTTAAGACCATTTGAAAGCCCCTGGAGGCCCCAGGGTTGTTGAGGGTCAGGGGACTGGGAATCCCCATCACTAGTCACTCTCCTTGGCTCTTTCCTTCCCCAAACCCCTGTTGGGGGTGGGGAGGGCAAGACATGAGGGAAGTGTGTGGCTACAAGCCAGGACCTCAGTGTCCCTCACAGCTGACATAGTTCACAGCAAACTCACCTGGCTGACTGTGACTTTCTTGCATACCAAGAACCCCCAGTGGGAGGGAGCGACTCTGTTGAGTTGAGCTGCCTCTGGAGAACTTTGCCTCAAGGCTGAGAATGTAGAGCCCCCAACCCTCACCCCCAGCTATAAGGACTGTCAACTCTTGTATCTTCCTTGGCCTTTTCAGCCTCCCTCAGCAGCCTTTCAACCTCCCCTCCCCCACCCTACCAAGCCCTCCCCAACCCCCACCAATAGCAAGATTCTAAAAGGGATCCTAGGGACAATGCCCTGGACAGAGCCTCTGCTCACAGGGACTGGGGCATCATGGTCTACCACTCTTATCAGAAACCTCCTCGGCCTAGCATCCATACCTATCCCACTGTGACCTACTGGAAGATCAACGAAGGTCTGGCATTTGTGGGAGCCCCTCTCACTGCCCCAGACAACCCACAGGAATGCTTTCCTTCTCCTTTTCTCCCCTTCCATGGCCTGGCCACTTGGGTTTTTGGCAGGGAGGAGGTGGACAGAAAAAGAAGGAGAGGTGATGGATAAGAAGATGAGAGTGTCCTAGCCTCAGGCTTGCAATGGGTCCACCTCTCTCCTCTCCCTCACTTTCCATATCTTGGTTGCCTCAAGGAATGTTTTCCACAGAACTGTCAGGACAGGAATGAAGCTCATTTCTGTCAACAGTTGACAAACATTTACTAAGTGTGTGCACAGTGCCCGGCCTTGAGCTAACTTCTGAGGATGCATGGAATTGCAAGACCTACCATGATGTCTGCCCTCACAGAGCTGGCTGTAGACAGCTACAACACAGAGAAATAGATGTTGTGACAGAGGCTGGGCAGCTCAGTTAACTCTGATAATCAGGGAAGGCTTCCTGGAGAAAAGGTCATCCATGCCGAATCCTAGGAGCTCTGGTAGCATAGTGCCTAAGGCATTTGACTGCTAACCATAAGCCTGGCGGTTCAAACCCACCAGCCACTCCTTGGAAGGAAGACTGGGCAATCTACTTCCATAGTGATACCACCTCAGAATCCCAATGAGGGGTCGCTGTGAGTCAGAAACAATTCGATGGCAGTGAGTTTGGTTTTGTTTGTTTGCTGAGTCCTGAAGGATGGACAGGAATTAGCCTGGTGAAGAGACAGGGAATTGAGTATTCAAGGCTGAAGGAATAGAATATGCGGGATCCCAGAGGCAAGGGAGCATATGGCTAAAAAAAATATACTCAGGCTAGAGAAAAGTGGAAGGGAGTAACATGTAGTGGGGCAGGAGGGCTCTGCTCATGCTCAAAAAACCCAAAAAACAAACTCACTGCTGTGGAGTTGGACCTGATTCACAGCAACCCTTCCTGGAGTTTCCAAGGCAGTATCACTACAGAAGTAGATCGCCCAACCTTCCTTCCGAGGAGTGGCTGGTGAGTTTGAACCGCCAGCCTTCTGGTTAGCAGTCAGATCCCTTAGGCAGTACGCCACCAGAGCTCCTGGACCATGGAAATTTTTGGTGAGGAATTTGAAGTTGAATAAAGGGCATTGAGGAGCCATCCAAGAAGTCTAAGCAGTGCAGTGTCATAGTCAGTTTGCCTGTTTTGAAAGACCAAGAAGGAGGCTATTGTTGTGGGGGGTGGAGATCATGGGGAGCTGGTGGGGGCAGCGTAGAGGGACTGAGTGGGCACATTTGAGGGCATGAGAATAGCTGTCTGAGGACAGCAAGGGCAGTGTACTCCCCATAAGGCACAAAGCCACAGGTTTTCATCATTATCTTGTTTAGTCCTCATGAGGTGGTTGTCATTGACCATGTCATAGAAAATAAGTTCAGAGAAGGTTGGTGACTTGCTCAAGGTCACACAGCTAGGAAATCCATACTCAGATCTGTCTGACTATGGAGCCTGTGCTCTTCCGAAAGTCTGAGTTCTGAGACCAGGGTCTGAGTTTTCATCCCGTCCACACCCCATTTCTTGCCCTTGTCCTGTCTTTATCTCCTTTCCAGACCTCCCCATAGTCCTGTTTCCCAGCTGGAGCACCAGCAGTTCTACCTTCTCCCCACATTTCCACATCCAACTAGTTTCTCATCCCTGCCCCAAGGGACTCAGAGTGGGATGGGCTCAGGACCTTTGGCCCTGGGATATGCTAGGTGGCACAGGGAGAGTGGATGTTCTTCTCTGATCCCTGACTCCCACAAGGGAGCCAGTGTCCAGAGAGATGTGATGGCGAATCAGATGGAAGGGTCACTTTTGTTTGTTTGGCTGCTTCGAGCCCTGGTCAGGGTTGAGGGGGAAGAGAGATGACAGCTCATTCCCAGGACCCAGAGCAGGAAAAGCAAGAAGTGACCAGAGAGAGATCTGGGGGTGGGGTGGGGTGGGGGCTTGAGAATGGGGCTAGAGAAGAGGGCTTTAGCAGGTCCAGAGAGCCAGTTTGACAGCCAGGCAGCTCTGAGCAGGTGAAATTTGGGACAGTATTTATGTGTATGGGGTGCCCCTCACAGCCCCTTCCCCTGCCCATCCCAGGCAACTCCAACTATGAGAGTGGTTTCCCCACGGGAGGCCTCGAGCGTTTTACCACCTTCAGTTGGGATGACCAGAAAGTTCGTCGAGTCTTCATCAGAAAGGTAACTGCCTCTCCCAACTCTCTGGCACTGGGAGACTGGGTTTGGGGAGGCCCTTGAGCAGACTCTGACCCAGCCCTCTGCCCGTGCAGGAGCCATCCCCCTCCCTTCTCTTATACTCCTATCTGGCAGCACCTATGGGGAAAGTGCCTCCTTAGTTCTCACCTACTACCCTTGCTGCAGCCTAAGCACACTGTCTCTTCTTTCCAGATACTGTGGGCCCCATTCCTGTGGGTGTGGGCTCTGGAAGGAACTTTTCTCCCCTTTCATCCTGGGTCCATTCTAATGACCCCTAGAAAGGAGGGTGTGGCTCCAGAGGCTGTCTGGGACGGAGTCACTGGGAGACTAAGGGCTAGACCTATCTAGCCTCACAGGGCTCCAAAAGCTGAGTGGAACCCCCTTCCACTCCCAGGTCTACACCATCCTGCTGATCCAGTTGCTAGTGACTGTAGGTGTCGTGGCTCTCTTTACCTTCTGGTGAGTTGGACCAGCACCTTCCAGGGATGACATTATCCAGGCATGGGCAGGGGGACCAGAATTGGACTTCTCTCGGAGTGTTTGCCTGAGGAAATTTGTGCAGGGGCACGTAGGAAATGGGGCAGTGGGTCCAAAAGACCACTTTCTGTGTGGGGAAGAACCTCAGTGCACTGAGGGTGAGGGGTTCTCCTTCTAGAGTGGGCCCGGGGTCTGCATGCACAGATGCCTCTGGACCTGCAGATGTCTGTGAGGCATTCATTTCTCTCAGGTCCACCAGCCTCACACCAGGTATCACAGGCACCCACAGACCAGGACTGTGAGCTGGGGGCCCTTGAGCTTCCAGGGGCTATATTTCCTCCTTCTTCCTCTCAAATCCCATGAACTGTGTGGGGCAGGGCAGATGCTGAACCAGAAATAGAGACTGAGGGTAATTTCTAACTCTCTCCCTCCTTCCCTTCTCTGCAGTGACCCTGTCAAGGACTATGTCCAGGCCAACCCCGGCTGGTACTGGGCATCCTAGTGAGTATGCTCTGACCCCCCCCAGGGTTCCTCCCAGAGGAAGATCAATGACACAAGGAGCTCTGTTGACAGATCCCAAGCCCATGGCCTCCCCCAACCCTGTAGGAACTGTCCTCAGAGATGTCCCAGTTCTGCTGACAAGGAAGGAAGGGTGGAGCTGGGGCCTCACATTGGTCCTGAGGGGAAGGGGGGCTGGGACACCTTGGCTCACACTAATGATAATCTTGCTGCTCCTATTAATATTGTTGTTATTAATGCTTATGAATTACTAATCATAATAACTACCTATTAGAGTGCCTAATAAGGGCTGGGCACTGTTCTATGTGCTCATGTACAGTATGGCATTCTATCCTCAACTTGTAAGATTACCTCAGAAACCTGAGGCTCCTAGAGGTTGAGTAATTTGCCTAAGGTCACACAGCTAGTCAGTGGTGGAACTGGGATCCAAACCCAGGACTCAGGTTAAGGACTGCACTCTTAACTACTCTGCTCGGTTGACTCCCTTCAGCATGTGGGCCCCACTTGGCTCCTATTTGTCCTATATTCTTTAAGTAACAGGGCAGATAACTTGGGTGAAGAGATTTGAAGGTGTAAGTAGTTCTGACGCACCAGTCTGGGCAATTCAGGGGTCATTCTGGATTAATTACAGGCCAGAACCACCTGAGATCAGAGCAGAACTGCTCTGGCTACAGCCTCTTCCTGGAACCATTGTGGGCCCCACCCTGTCCTGGCGCTGCTGGGGAGGAGCCCTCTGGCTGGGAAGGGGCTAGCAGTACAAGGTAGCTCAAGAGGAAAGGAGTGAGCCCTGAGTACAGAGCACTCATTCCACCTTGAGGGTTCACCTCAGAAGATGGACCAAGGACGACTGGGGATAGCTTTTTGTCCCAGGGATGGGAATGGGTCAAGCAAAAGTATGGAAGTGAGAATGGAAGTGGTACAATTGGTATTTCAGGGACTAGACCAGCCAAGGTCTGGGAAGTTCTATGTGCGGAACCCTGGGACATCTCAGAGTGCAGTGGATTTCATTGGTGGAGTTATGAATGCCCAGCCAAGGCTTTCCTAGGCTTCTTCCTGGAGGGGAGTTGGTAGGGAGGTGGATTCAGCCCTCAGATCACCCAAGCCCCAGTGGTCCCAGAGTGTGCCTGGAGTTAATACAAGCCAGCCAAAGGCTGACAGGAAGCAGACTCATCCTGGCCTCTGAGGCTCCTGGGAGGAGCAGAACTGGCTCAGTGAATGTTGGGGTGAGACAACACATTTACACCCAGACAGAGCCTTTCTTAGGGCGCAGGACAGAGGACTGTCTGCAGACCAAGCAGGGAAGCATGTGCCATGGGGAACTGGGAGGCAGGCTAATGAGCCCCCAGGGACTACGTGCGGGGGCCAGCCCACATGGCTGGTTGGCATGGCTCCCAGCACATCAGCATTGTCTGGCAGCATTGGATGCCCCATAAATTCAGGAACGGAGTCCTCGGCCCCCCTCCAAGCCTTCTGTGGGAGAGTCTGTGGGAGCCCATGCTTTAAGTAGAGGCTGACAAGGGCACAGCCCAAGAAAGAGCAGAACCCATGTCATTGAGGGGTGTGCGTGTGAGAATGTATGGTCAGGTGTGGAATCCTTCCACCTCTTTCTGGCTGGAGGTTGCGGGGAGGCGGGTTGGGGTAGGTTTGTGTGTGGGGGTGGGAGGGGAGGGAACATCATCACTGTGAGTCAGAAGTGGGAATGAACTGTATGCTTTTCCTGGGGTTCTCCAAATTCTTGGGGGAAAAACAAAACACTGCCAGTGAGTCAGTTCTAACCCATAGCAGCCCCTACTGGGTTTCCAAGGTGGTAAATCTTTACTGGAGTAGATTGCCCAACCTTCCTTCCAAGGAGTGGCTGGTGGGTTTGAACCGCCAGCCTTCTGGTTAGCAGTCAAATGCCTTAGACACTTAGCCACCAGAGCTCCTTAAGAGCTTAAATTTGGGAATTCTGCTGACAAAATACTGCCCCATTCCTCCAGGAAGCCTATGTGGGGCTCTGCCTTGCCCGCTCCTTGTCCATCAGTTCTATCCATTCTGCCCCCTGAGTCTATCTCTGTCTGGTGGGTCTTACCTCCTCCAACACACCACATGTCCCCCAGGGCTCTTTTAGAATAACAATAATAGCAATAAGAATAAAGCAGTTTCTTTCCTGTGTGTGAGGCACTGTGCTAAGTACTGTACATTATATTTCCCATTTGATCCTTACCACAACTGTCCTAGGCAGGTACTGTTATTATCTCCATTTTATGATAAGGAAACTGAGGCTCAGAGAGAAGTTATTACTTTCTAAGCAGCAGTGGCCACATTGACATCCAGGTCTTTCTGTTGCAAAGATGGTGCATGTACCTTCTATATTCTGCTGCCTCCTTCAAGGTCCAGAACCAGGTCCTGGAGGAAGACAAGGTGGGGGAGGACACTGGGTTTGGCAGCTGGCCTTTACCTGATCCTCACCACTCCCAACACACACACACACACACACA
This sequence comes from Orycteropus afer afer, assembly GCF_000298275.1. Lineage (NCBI taxonomy): Eukaryota > Metazoa > Chordata > Mammalia > Tubulidentata > Orycteropodidae > Orycteropus > Orycteropus afer. The sequence goes on from NW_006921632.1 coordinate 1,706,480, forward strand.
CACACACACTGTGAACAGCCTGTGGGTCCTACCCAGGCTCTGACATGCAAGTCAATCTTTCACTTGTTCTGTGACTCATTCCTTGCCCCCTGGGATGGCAACCTCCCCTCCCGCTTCCTAAAGCAGTCATCTCCCTCAGTGAATTTTCACCTTATTGTCTGATAGCTCCCACTGAGCCACTGCGGGAACCGTAAGGCTCCCTACAGGGAAGGAGTAAGGTCTGAGTGTGGGGGGAAATAAAACAGGCAGAGTGTGAGACCAGACCTGGGGCTGAGTTGAGCCAAAGCCTCTCCAGGAAGCTGTCAGTCACCCAGCTTCTAATTAGAGTAACAGCTCTTGGGCCAGGTCCTTCCTTGCCTTGTGCCAGACCCTGTGCTCAATGTACATTGTCTCCTTCAATGCTGTAACAGCCCAGTGAGTTAGTACCATTATTTCTGTTAAACAAACGAGAAAACTGGGGCTCAGCAATTAGGTAACTTGCCCAAGGTCACAGCACAGTAGAGCTGGGATGTGAATGCTGGCTTGTCTGGCTCTAGAGCCTCGTTCCTGACTGTTCACTGTGTGTCTTCAGTCCCTCTGCCCATCCTCCCTAACTCTTGAGGGTTGAAGAGCTACAGACCAGAGAGAAAAAGAGACCAGCAACCTGTCCTCGGGAAGCCTCCAGTTTAGCCAGGGTGACAGGATGCTCACCCAGGACACAGATAGACATGGGTATTATTATTATTATTGTTGTTGAAGTAACTGGCCATTGACTCAAGTGAGTGCAGATGCCAGAATGTTTCTTAACCAGGGCCCCAGTGGGTAGGAAAATTTTACTGTCCCACATGGAGCAGGTTGGTTAGAACCCCGTCCCCTAGCACTAGATATCAGTAGAACCCTTCTCCCCCACCTCCAGTCACTGTGACAATAGACCAGTGTTTTTTTTTTTGAACCACTGAAGAAACTGAAGAATAGGAAAGGATTAAGATAGAAGGATCATATTCACCAGATTTAATGTTCAACCCCTATATACCACCTCTTTGGCCAAAGTTTTCAGAATTAAACCACCACGTCCTTCTCCCTAGTTTGTCTTAGTCTGGAAATTTCACTGAAACTTATGTACTATTAGTGACCCTGTTAATATTTGAAATATTGGTGGCATAGTTTCTAGCATCAGAGCAACAGGCAAGCCACCACAGTAAGACAAACTGACAGACCAGTGGTGGGACATTTCATTCAGTAGATATTTAAAGCGTGTACCTACCAGGTGCCAAGGTCCTTGGATAGCACAATGGTCTATGCGGAACTACTAACCAAAAGGTTGGCTGTTCAAACTCACCCAGCCATATTGCAGAAGAAAAACCTGGTGATCTACTTCCATAAAGATTACAGCCAAGAAAATCCTATGGGGCAGTTCTACTCGGTAACACATGTGGTTGCCATGAGTTGGAATTCACTCAACAGCAACAGGTTTTTTTATTTTTTTAACCCGGTGTCAGGCACAAAGGTTAGATGTTGGAATACAAAATGAATGTTGTAGGCTGGCCACTCAGCTGCTCCATCTGGGTAGGGAGTCAGATGAGCAGGCCTACAGGGTATGGGGGTACAGGCTTCCAGGAAGCCCCTCTAGCCCAGGCATTGGTGTCCTTGCCAACTCATTCTTTCCAGGCAGGAGCAGAGTGTGGAGGGCAAGTTGAGAGTGTGTTGTGATAAAAAGGCAGAGTGGAAGAGGCACAGCGTGGCCAGACATGGGCTAGAGAGGGAATGAGGTGGGTCATGCCGAGCATTGCCAGGTCTCTGGGAATTTTAAACGGGAGTCATGTGATCAGATCTGCCTGTAGCTTGGAGGGTAGAAGGCAGGGCTGGAGGCAGGAGGACCAGATGGATTCTTGTAACAACAGTCCAGGCCAGTGGGGATGGATGGAAAGTAGGGGGCAGATTTGAGAGCTGCTTGGGTAGGAGGATCAACAGGTCCAGGTGATTAATTGGCCAGGGCGGGATGAGAGTCAGGGATGATTCGAGGTCTCTGATTGGGTGACTTGGTAGATGCATGCAGTCTTCTGCAGTAAGGGATAGAGGAGAAGGAGCAGGGAAGGCGAAGGGTTCAATTCTAACCTGTAGTGTTGTACATGTTTCTGAATAGCCAGGCTTGCCCAGTAGGCAGTTGGATTTTCAGGTTTGAGATCGAGAAGGAAATTTTAGTTTGGAAATATGAGTGTGACCATTTGCCTGATAAAAGGAGTCAGGTGAATGAGTGACCCCCAGCCCCCAGGAGAGTATGAAGAGAAAGAACCCAGCCAGAACTCTGCGTTGAAGAAACCAGGCATATTCAGAGATGCCCTGAAGGGCAGTGGAAAGGAGTGGCCAGGGAGGTAGGAGGGAGCCCAAGAATGTGTCATGGTAGAACCAGGGGAAGCAGTGGGAGTGATTAAATGCTGTTTAGAAATAAGGTAAGTTAAGGACTGACAAGTATCAATTGCACTCAACAAGGCCACAGAGACATGGCAAAACCTGTTCTCATAACACAGGCTTGAGGCTGAATTTGTTGGGTTGAGGAGTAGCTAGAGATGGAGAAGAGGAAACAGGGAAGGGAGACAACTCCTTTAAGAAGCTTGACTGTGAAAGGGGATAAAGTAGCAGTAGCTGGAGGCAGGAAAGATGTTGGTTAAAGATGTAAAACAGCAAGGAGGTTTGGGCAGAGGACAGGTGCCAGGGCAAAGGTTGAATATATTAGAGATCACCATGGCAGTTGAGGGCTGGGACCCAGAGCCCTGGCTGAGGGGCTTGGCCTGGGATGGGGGGATTGATCAGAGAGCACATAGATGTGATTCATGGAGGAGCCCTTCCTCATCAACTGGAATTTTTCTGGGACACATCAGGCCAGGCTGTGTGGAAGAGTGAGGTGGCTGGGAGGTTTGCAGATGGGAAACTTTGGAATGGCTCCCAAGGGGGTGCTGAGAGAATTGTGGGTGGAGAGGGGAAAGGATGACATTGCCACATTGAGGGCCCTCTGTAGTGGGCCCTCACCACACACCAGTGTAGGAGACCACACACTGGTGGTGACACCAATCTGGGTAGGAGTGGGCATGCCCCATCCTTGGGTCCTCAGCCCTTGTCTTCTACCTCCCGCACTGGCCTCCACCTCCACTACCCTCCAGAAAACCCCCAGTCCTCCATCCCTATCTCTGGGCCCCTCAGCTCCTGCCAGCTTCTCAGTGCACACGGCCACCTGACCCAGCAATTCATTCCACAACCATTTTCTGCTCATGCCAGGCGCTGGAAGGACAGAGGAGGGCCCCACCATTGCTGAGCTTACGGTCTAGTAGGGTGAACCAAAAAGGAAGCAACAGGATAGTTACAGGCAGTGAGAAGGGGTGTGAAGGGAGCAAAATAGGCAGGGTGGATAGGAGTATAAGCAAGAACTCTGGAGCCAGAGTGCCTGGCTTCCGGTCCCGCTTTGACTATGTGGTAGCTGTATGACTTTGGCTAAGTCACCTCACCTCTCTCTGCCTCAGCTGTAAAGTGAAGAACATACAGTTGGTTGGATTCAAAACAAAATTCACAAAAGTAAAATTGATTTTGTCACATGCCGAGAGCTATGCCGAATCCACTCAAATGAAGTGATGTGCAAGGTACCCTGCTGCAGCCTCCCGCTGTCTCACAGACGTTCAGTCCCTCTCCCCCTCTCCTTGTTTGACAATCGTTCACCTCGCATCTCGTTCGTTCGCTGCTTGTGCTGTGTGCACCCTTTGTTTCTGTGGAAAAAAAATGGCTTCCAAAAAGCAATTTAGTGGTCAAAGCAATCCCTCAAAGGATAAGCAAGAGTGTAAATGGCTATATTTATATAGCATTTGCGTTGTATTAAGTATTATAAGTAATCTAGAGATGATTTAGGAGCTCTGGTGACATACTGCCTAAGGCATTTGACTGCCAACCAGATGTCTGGTGGTTCAAACCCACCAGCCACTCCTCAGAAGGAAGACTGGCTGATCTACTTCTATAGTGATACCGCCTCTGAAACCCAAGGAAGGGTCACTATGAGTTGGATCCGACTCGAAGACAGTGAGTTTGGAGTTTTTTTTTTTTAGATGATTTAAAGCATAAAGGAGGATGTGCACAGATGATATGCAGATACTGTGCCATTGTATGTAAGGGACTTGAGCATCGCAGATTTTGGTATGGGATAAGGGAGTCCTGAAACCACCTTCATGGAGGAGATAAGAGGATGAAATTAGTTAATATTTGTAAAGTATTCCAAGCTGTGTCTGGCACATAGAAAACACTGTAATAAGCTTTTTGTTTTAAGTAATACAGCATCTGGGGAGAGCACTTGGTTTGGGTGGGTGAGGGATAGCTTTCCCCCGGCACCTAAGATTCAGTATTTCTGAAAGCAGACTACCCCCTTCCTCTCTTTTTGGAGTTGGACCACAGCTCTGCCCACCACCAGAATGGCCATGGCCTTCTCCCCTCCTCCACTCCGTTCACCCTCCCTGCTGCCTGTGGGCAGGGGTGGCAGAGAGTGGGATGTGCTGGGGGGCTGGTGGAGGGTCTCAGAAGGGCCTGGCTGATGTATTACATCCATCTGTCTCTCTCAGTGCTGTGTTCTTCGTGACATACCTGACCTTGGCCTGCTGCTCTGGACCCAGGTACGATGATGGTTTGTGGGAACAAGAACAAGATCTTGGAAGCTCTGCTGTGGCTCTGACAGCCACCAATGTGCTGTGTTCCCGAGAGGGTTTCATCCCTCTCTGGGCCAATGTCAAACACGCCTGCCCCTCCCTCCCTCACTTGGTGCCTCTGAGGTGGGGGGAAGGTGGACGGACAGATAGGGACAGATGGAGGACATAGGGATGAGGCTGAAGGAAGAGGCTCTGAGGAGTACAGATAGGGCCAGGCAGAGAGCTGCAGCGGGGACCCAGCCTACAGCCTCTGGCACCTCACTATCCTCTGAACCCTGGCTTGTCTTACAGGAGGCATTTCCCCTGGAACCTGATTCTCCTGACTGTCTTTGTAAGTGATGAGAGCTTGGGGAGGGAGTTAGGGTGTCCTGAGGACAGATGTCGAAGAGAAGAGAGGGTGGGCTTTGAGGGCCAGGAAGTCTGTGTCAGGGACGTTCATTGTGAGGTCCCTGGGGGCCAGGAGTATTTTCACCCCATTTCTGCCAAGAGGGAGTTCTTATGGCACAGTGGTTAAAGCCTTCAGCCACTGACAAAAATGTCAATGGTTCAAACTCATAAGCCACTCTGTGGGAGAAAGATGTGGCTGTCTGCTTCTGTAAAGATAACACCTTGGAAACCCTGTGGGGCAGTTCTACTCTGTCCTGTGGTTCAGAATCAACTGGAGGGCAACATGGTTGGTTTTTGGTTTTTCTGCAAAGAAGTTCCGCCTTCTCCTCCCTCCCCACCCCTTTCCTCCTCCACCCCAAGCACAGCAAGGGTTACTTTTCATTGTATGCATCATCCTGCCTACAGCCGCAGACAGTGAATGAGAGAAGGGAGGGGGGTCTTAGAAAGGGGGGAAGAGCAGGGATGTGAAAGAGCTGGCACAGGCCTGTTGGGGATGCTCCTTAACCAGCCTGATTCCTGGAAGTCATAATGTTCAGGGGTGAAGCAGACCCAGAGCTGATGCGACATGCAAGGGGACTGGGCTGGTTCCAGACTCTGAGCTTCACCTCACTCTGCTCTCTTCCTTTAGACCCTGTCCATGGCCTACCTCACTGGGATGTTGTCCAGGTAAAGGGAACAGATGGGAGTGGGGAGGGGGACCCTACATTAGCCTGGGAGTCAAGGGCTGGCCACACCCTGAGGGAAGTTTTCCTTCCTGGACCATCTGGATTGGAGGGGGCTGGGGTGGCTTCAGGCAGACAGGATGCACCGACCTAGAGCCTTCTTCTTGTCCTGGACAGTGACCCCAGGACTTGGCCAGGGCAGTGGAGTAGGCATGGGGGATGGTAGAGAACAAGGTGATACCTCTCAAGCTGCAGCTCAAAAGACCCCAGACTCATGGTTACGCAGTTACCTGCAAACTACCTGCAGGCACTAGCAGAATCCCCTCCCCACTCCTTGTTCCTGTGTGACCTCTCCCACCTGTTAAAGATTCTTCTAACGTGACTTTTAATGTGAACATGCTGGGGAGGGGTCCCAGCGGAAAGGCTGAGAATGCAGAGAGCAGGGAGGAAGGGACACAGGCTTGGGCCAGAGGTGGTGGGATCGGGTCCTGGCAGAAGAGTGGGCCTATAAGAAGGGCTCTGGAAGGCCTGAGCCTGCCCAGAAACTGACCTCTTGGCCTGATGGTCCTGCAGTTACTACAACACCACGTCTGTGTTGCTGTGCCTGGGTATCACAGCCCTCGTCTGCCTTTCAGTCACCATCTTCAGCTTCCAGACCAAGGTCAGCTCTGTGCCCTGGGAGCAGTGACCCCTGGCCTGAAGCTGGGGTGGGGTGGGGGTGAGGACTCCAAGCTTGGACCAGGGCTGAGGAGAGGTAGAGGGATGAGCTGGGCCTGGAGAAGCTATCTGGGGAGGGCAGGGTGGAATGCCGGGTCCTGGGGCTGAGCACAGGCCCTTGGCCTGCTGTCTAGGCCTCAGCCGCCGGCCAGTACCATGCCTGGCTGGGGCCCTCAGGAATGCCACGCCGCTCTGTGGAGGCCTGCAGGGCCGGCAGCTGACACCATCCTGTCCCCGCAGTTTGACTTCACCTCCTGCCAGGGTGTGCTGTTCGTGCTGCTCATGACTCTCTTCTTCAGTGGCCTCATCCTGGCCATCCTCCTGCCCTTCCAATATGTGAGTCTCTAGTCAGACCCCCACATATATCTGCAGGCCCCTGGGGAGGTGGGGAGAGGGCCTGCCCATGTGGATGCTCTACCCTTCTACACCCTTTAGCTCCAAACAGTCCTGTCTGGCCCCTCACGGCACCTGTCACAGGCGTGTTGGCTATGTGGGCAGCCTGAGAGCTAAGCAAACAAGGCAGCTTTTCTTGGCAGGCTTGAGCACCTCCACGAGCCACATCCGGCTTCACCTTCTCCACCCTCCCCTCTCAATGGAGGTGAGGCTGAAGGAGGGTGGAGAGTATTTAAGCTCTGGGCAGAGGAGGGAGCACTCCACGGGGTCAACCAGGCCCAGAGGGGCCCAGAGGAAGGACCAGCCATTAGAACCTAGCTGCCAGGCCAGGCAGGAGGTGGAGCCATGGGGCTCTGAACATACCCCTGCCTACCTGAGGAAATCTGAGAGGACTCCTGGGCTCATTGCCCCAGGCCACTGCAGATGGGAATGGGGATAGATTGGGGACATCACAGGAGGGGTCTTGAGGTTTGAGTCCTGGGAACCCAAAAGGGAGCTATTGGACCCCTGCTGTGGGCTCAGTGGGCAGGGCAGAGATCCCTTAGCTCACACCTTTGGCACAAGCACTCCTATCACCCCAGAGAGCAGCTTTCCTCACCCCCCATCCTTTGCTCCCATCCTGCCCAACCCCAGCCTCAGGGCATTTGGCTCCCAGTCCAGGACATCAGGATTGGTTCTGGCATTTCTTTGGCTCTTCCCAGGATCCTGTTGACAAAGGGAGGGGCCGGAGCTGGCCTGGGGGCCCTCTGTGTGTATAGGATAGGGAAGTGGCCACAGGAAGGGGCCCCCAGAGCTACAAAGAACCCTTTGTTGACCCAAGTCAAACTGATAGGATTCCTGAGTTTCCAGGAATCCCTGGGGGTGTACCCTGTGGAGGGTCTGGCTGGGGTGGCACCCCTTGCAGAGCTTTCAGACACAGCAGAATGCTCCTGAGACCTGGGTGTGGGGAGCAGAAGAGGGGAAGGGATGCTGCCCCAGCCTCTGCAAGCAGTCCCATTGTGCACAGCTGGCAGGCAGCCGCTTACCAACCCAAGTCTTTGTCCCCTTCCATCTGAGCCCCTTGTCCCCACAGTTTGAGCCAGGAAGCTCCACAGAAGAGAGACAGACAGACCCTCTACTGGACAGGGATGAGCACACACCAAGAGACAGGAGCAGCCCTCAGGCCAGAACCAGGCTGGGAGGATGACAGCCCCAGTGGGATATGTCATCCTCTCTCCTTGAGCCTGGGGCTGTGTGTTGAGGAGAGAAGCTCCTGGGGCGGGGCCTTGGGAGCTCCCCTGCCAGCTTCTCCATGATCTCTGTCCTGGGGCTCCTCTTACCCAGTGTGAGCACACAGAGCCTTAGCACTCCACTGGGCCCTGAAGTTTCTTATGGACAGCTGGGGAGGGCTGTATGGTAAGAAAGGAGCCCTCATGGGAGGGAGGGCTATCCCACATCCCCAGGAGAAGCCACCTGGGAGGGCAGGGAGGAATGCCCAGTTCTGGGTCTGAGCACAGAGCCTTGGCCTGCTGTCTAGGCCTTAGCCTCAGAACCCTCCTTTCTACCCTTCTGCCCTACCGCCCTGTCTCACCATCCCTAACTCTGCTTTACCTCTGCCCTGCAGGTACCCTGGCTCCACGCAGTCTACGCAGTGTTGGGAGCAGGAGTGTTTACATTGGTGAGTGGGGCCTAGCTCCCTGAGGGCACTGCCTTCTCAGTCTTCTAATTGTGTCCCCAGGTCCCTCCATCATTCCTATCTTCCTCACAGTTCTCCCTGGACCCTTTTGAAGCACCTGTTTTGGGGGCTAGGTCTAGTGCTATGTCCAGGGAATTCCATCTGGTCTCCAAGACAGACCACCTGCCCTGGGCAGAGGGTAAGAAAAGCTGTAACAGCAGGATTGATGCTTTAGACAGAGGCAGAGATGGATGAGAGGAACCCCTCACACCTGGGGAAAGTCAACATTGCTTGTAGGGGTGGGAGAGTGGGAGTGTCCTGGCTGCATGAACCAAGGAAATATTTGCTCTCCTAGGGGTAATCTAGGAAGGCTTCTTGGAGCAAGGGAACTTCCAAGTCCCCTGTGAGAGGCACACTGTAAGACTGAGCTTGTTCTTTGTTGGTGTCAGTTTTGGAAGCTGAGGGTTGATGACAATGATTATGGTGAAAGTACCAAGAATCACTAATGTTTGCTGAGCACTTATTTCTCCCCAAGCAAACTCTCCATGTGCATTTAATCCTCACCCTAAGTCTGTACCTAGATTCTGTTGTTATCACTGGGTCCCTGGGTGGTCCAGGTTCTTGGCTACTAATGGAAAGGTTGGCTTTCAAACCTACCCAGAGGCACCTCAGAAGAGGGCCCTGGTGACCTGCTTCAGAAAAGTCACAGCCATGAACCCTGTGGAGCGCGGTTCTACTCTGCACACATGGGGTCACCATGGATCCAAATCAACTCAACAGCAACCGATCTGGTTGTGTTATCATCACATTACAATGAGGAAACCAAAGCTCAGAAACACTGAATCATCTGCCCAGGGTCACACAGCATCTTAGGACGTGGTGGGGCCAACTTAGGAACCTGGACAGTCTGGCTCCTGAGCCCCATTTAGGGTCTGAGGCTAGGTGGGGAGGGGGTAGGACAGACTGGGAGCAGATCCCCAGAGGTCAGAGTGACCAAGAACAGACACCTGCTTAGAGCAGCCCAACCCAGGACTTTGCTCAGGTGGACTCCAAGCATGTGGATATGGCAATGCTCCTGACCCATCCAGATGGGCAGGTCATTTGATGTCATCTTATTAGGGGGGAGGATCCCAAGGTAAGCATGCACTGTCAGTAGGAATAGTAACAAGACTCATCTCCTCATTGGAACATTCAGCTCAACTCTGTCTGGTCAGAATTCCGGCTTAGTCATAGAGTTTAGAGCCTTGTGGGTGAGAGATTGGTGGTGCAGAGATGGGGAGAAGGGTGGGGATCAGAACTGTGAGCAAAAGCATGAGGGTTTGGGATAAGGATCAAACCAGAAATGGGGGTGTGGTAGGTCCATTCATTCATCTTCTCTACAGGTCATTATTGAGCACCTACTATGTGTGTGTGAGGTTCTGGACTGTAAGCCGGGGTTGCCAGTGAGTGGCACCTCATAACACTCAGTAAATATTTCTGGGATGAATAAATGAACTTGAGGGCTGGACGGGACTAAGTAAGGATCATCTAGTGAAACTTCGAGCCCCTCCTCTTACCAATGACAGAAGTGAACTCGAGAGAAGTTGAGTGATTTGTCCAAGGTTTCCTGGCAAGATGATGGCAAAGCAACCAAGTGTGCGTTTGGTCAAGACTAGAATGACCAATTCATCCCAGTTTACCTGGGAATTTCCTGGGTTTTAGTCCTATAAATTCCACTTCCTAGGGAAAATCTTAAATCCTGGGCAAACAGGGCTGGATGATGATGACTCTGAGGCACTAACTTCTCTGGCTTCTGGACAAGAGATCCTTCCTGCAGGCAATGCTTTCAAAGAAAAAGCTTCCATTTAAAGGATGGTGTGGGGAATTGGGCTAGGAAGGAAGAAGTTCACAGGTGGGGAGGCCTCAGAGGCCAGTATGCGTCTGGGGACAGAAGGACCAAATCAGGGAAAATGAGGCTGAGAAGAGTGGAAGGAGGTAAGCACTGATGGAGGGCGGGGAGTTCAGTTGGCTTCTTGTAGATCAGGTCCCAGCAAGTGTGTGAGCTCTGAGGGAAGCTGTGCATACAAGTGGGGCTGAATGAGCAGTAATCTCTTGAATTTGTTTAATAATCCCTTGTGTTATTAGGACAATAAAAATAATCTCAAGCATCTGTTCCACCCTTCACATTTTACAAAGCACTTCTCAGCCTCTGACATACCATGTATTTTTCTGATTTGTTATTGGTCTCCCTCCAACAGAATGTAAGTTTCTTGAGGGCAGGGGTGCTTGACTGGCTTGTTCATCACTGCATTCCCAGTGCTAGGACAGTGCCTGGCACACAGTAGGTACCCAAAGATGTTGACTGAATGAATGGATGCCTGAGAGGTGTGATGAGGGTTGTGCCAGGCCCAGTGAGGTGCTGTCACAGCAAGGCAAGGAAGCATTGGCTGCACAGTTGATTTCAGCGGCGTCCCAGTAAATATTCTATGAGTCACTGGGGAGGAGAAAACACATGCCTAATTACCTTGCTAATGTCTCATTGCCAGATCAACACACCAAAGCCCTTGCTTGGGATCATCCTGCAGGTTATGTAAACAATGGTCAGGCCACTGGTGGTGAAGTCCCCAGCTCCAGCCCCTGCCCACCTTCATCTTCATCAGGAAGGAAGACATGTGGCAGGTCCTCTGGGTCCCATTAGGTAGAGGCAAGTTGAGGAGGGGATGTTGGGAATAACTCCTCCCCACCCCACCCCCTGCTGCCCCCGGGTTCTCTCTGGCAGAAGTGGTCAGGGCTTTCAGAGGCCCAGCCCCACATGAATCAAGGCCCCCATGCCCTGCTGTTAACTTCAACTCAGAAGGTCCTGGACCTCGCTCTGACCCTGCTTCCAGCATCAGTTCTGTCCTGTGGAGTCATGTGTGGTCCCCTGGCTTCAGCCCATTCCCAGAACAAGAGTCCAGCACTCACTGCTCAGTCTATCAGTGGGGGATTCTCAGTACAAAAGGGGACCTTCAGCACTGTAGTTAGGTAAGAATCACAGACTGCATTCTGTGCCGTGAGAAAGAGGTAAAGTGAAATGTCAGAGAAGGTCCCAGAACTGCAGTGGGAACCACCCCCCACAACTCCCACCAGCCTGTGCATTGAAGGCGTTGTGAGAACCAAATTATTTTCTCTCTTAAGAAACTTTGAACCCTGCCCCTACTCTGAAAGATTCTGCCATCTTTGAGGACAAGCCCCCCCAGGCCCCACCCCAGCTGGACTGCGCTGAGATTTGGGGGTCAAAGGAGCTAAGACTTTTTTTTTTTTTTTTAAAGAAACTCATGGAAAGGCAGCCAGGGAGTGTGAGGTCTGGGCTAGGCTGGGGTGCTGGGCAGGGTGGAGGGCCCAGGGCAGAGCAAGAGGGCCGAGGCAGAAAGTGAGGCTGCAGGACCAAGTGCCTGGCCCGCGGTTTCTAGCTATGACCTAGCCTCCAGTGCCCACATGACTTTGGACTAGTTGCTATACCTCGAGTTGGCCTTTCCTTGGGGAAACTAAGGTCTCTAAGCCATCTAAGGGAGCTCTGGTAGCATAGTGCCTAAAGCACTTGACTGCTAACCAGAAGGCTGGCAGTTCAAACCCACCAGCCACTCCTCGGAAGGAAGATGGGGCAATCTACTTCCATAGTGATACTGCCTCGGAAACCCAAGGAGGGGTCGCTATGAGTCGGGTCTGACTCAACGGCACATAGCAACAACAACAACAACAAAGCCACCTAAATTGGGAAGCCAAGTGCCAGAGACCTAGGGAAGAAACTAGGCACAAGACTTTAGAAATTAGGTGGCGGGCCGAAGAGGGGCAGAACTTGCTCTTCATTGCCCAACCAGTTCTGGGACCCCGGGAGGCACTGACAGTTGAGAAGCAGGGGAGAAACACCATGGTCAGGGCATTTAAGGAAGATTAGTGAGAAGCCATGTAGATAGGTCACAGGCTGGGAGACAGATGGGATGCCACTGCAACATCCCAGAGTCAGGAGGAGGGTGACAGGAAGAAAGTATGCGGTCAGTACTGATGCTTCCGGGCTGACAGCATTGGGGTGAGTGAAACTTGGGTAGAAATACTGGGTCTCCAAGGCTGAGTGTTGACTCCTGACCCTGGCAGGGGGCACAACCATCTGCCCTCAGTTCCTAGCAGGTCCTCAGGGAGTATGTCCTGAGACCCAGAGAGAGTGGCTTTGGCCAGCAGGGCTGGGATGAGAGCCCCATTTTCCCTGACTGTAGGCCCAGCATTCTTCCCTCTCCATTTCACAGATGGGAAAATGGACGTCTAGAGAGGTCCTCCAGACTGATTCTCCCACTGCAGGAGGGCTGAGCTCTGACACCCCAAGGCCAGGCTTTCAGCAGTGACTTCTGTCCAGCCCCTGCAGGGAATCTGTGTTCCACCAACTCATGACCAGCCAGCTGAAGCCATAGCATCTGGGGGAATTTGGGAGAAATACTCCAGTCTCCCCTCACCCCCACCCTCACCCTTCAGCCTACCTACTTTTCTAGTGGGGGGCGTGAATGTATGCTCTACCTCCTTAACAATTACGGACACACTTTGAAAAGTAAAAATGGCCACACAAAGCCAAGGCAGGGAATAGTCTTATTTCTGATTGATCTTTATTTCATTCCGTTTAGAGGCTCTTTGCCTCTGTAGTCTATAGGAGCCGGAGAGATCTTTCTGCCGAGAACCTTCTCTATTCTGCCACCACCCCCCCAGAAACAGCCCTGATACCCTACCTGAGGCTTAGTTCAGTGGATTCCTCTAGGATTGGGCGGAATGACCGGTAATTGCTCCTTCAGGGGAAAGTGTGTGCTGTCCCCCTGCCAGGCCTCACCTCAGTCTCACTCCCTGAGGTGCTAATCCCCAGGAACCAACGCCCAGCTCAAACCAAGAAGTTCACAACAACCTGACAGGGAGAAGGTGAGAGAAGACCTCTCCTCCCCCCCACCCCACCCCATCCCTGCAAACACTGGAGCTGGGGGACTGAAGGAGGGAGACGGGCAGAGGGACATCTATACTGGTATGCTGGGCAGGGCAGGGAGGGCACACTGGGCTCATATTTGGGATGGTGGTTCTCCACAGAGAACCAGGAAGAGGTGCCATCAGAAAGGCTGGAGGAGTGTGTGAAGTGGGAAGTTCTGTAGGTGGCTAAACTAGACTCAAGACCTAGTTCATCCTCCCTTCTTGGGTTTCCAAGGTGGTATCTCTACGGAAGTAGATTGCCCAATCTTCCTTCCAAGGAGTGGCTGGTGGGTTTGAACCATCAGCCTTCTGGTTAGCAGTCAAATGTCTTAGGCACTACGCCGCCAGAGCTCCTAGTTCATCGTCTTACCACTGTACAACTGTGAACCTCCCTGTGCCTCATCTTTAAAATGGGGCTAGTGTTACTTATCTCACAAGGCTAATGTAATGATTAAAGAAGATAATATGTGAAGGGGGAAAAAGAAAAAGTAAATTTAGCCCAGCACTTGGTACATGGTAGTTTGTCAATACTCAAAACTCAACTCATTGCCATCGAGTCGGGTCCAACTCATAGCGACCCCTCCTTGGGTTTCCGAGGCGGCATCACTACAGAAAGTTTGTCAATAGGTAGTTGCTTTTACGTTTATTGTGACTGTTGACCTCATAATTTAGAACACCAGAGTTTGGAGCCAGGGCACATACATTCAAATCCTGCCTCTGCCACATTCTAGTTGTATGGACTGACCAAATTGCATAATCTCTCTGTGCTTGAGTTTTCTTATCTGTGAAATGGGGATACTAATAGTACCCACCTTATAGGTTGTTGGGCCTTTTAAATGAATTGATACATGGAAGACACTTCCAACAGTGCCTGGCACTGTGACCAATAAGCATAACTTAGTAGTAGTAGTAAAAAGGAGCTCTGGTGGTGTAGTGGTTAAAGCATTTGGCTGCTAACCAAAAGGTTGGTGGTTTGAAGCTGCTAGCCACTCCGTAGAAGAAGGACGAGACAGTCTGCTTCCATAAAGATTTACAGACTTGGAAACCCAGTGGGGGTCGCTATGAGTTGGAATCAACTCGATGCAGTGAGTCTGGTTTTTGGTATTAGTAGTAGTGCAGTCTCTCACCAAAGGGTTGGTGGTTTGAGTTCACCCAGAGGCACTTGGAAGAAAGGCTGGCAGTCTACTTTGGAAATATCAGCCATCGAAAATCCTGTGCTGCCCAGTTCTACTCTGACATACAGGGGTCACCGTGAGTCAGAGTTGATGGCAACTGGGCTTTTTGTCAGTAAGAGTAAGTTGTCTAAGGTCAGAGGCAAATGTGAACTTAGCTCTATGTGACCCTGTTGTTAAGCTCTGTATTGTACACGCGCCCTTCCTCACAGAACCACCCCTGGGCTCTTTCATACAGTTGCATACAGTACTCCTTTTCATTCGGGGCCAGGATTTCTGGCTCATACATCTTCCAGACACTGTTCCTTCTGGGCCTCCTTGAGGTTCTTCCCAGGTCCCAGGCCTGCATGCAGATGTCTGTACTGTTTACATTTCAGATACCCAGGCCAAGGAAGAGGAGAGAAGTAGCTTCTGTTGGCATCAGGCAAGAAATGGACCCCAGGGTTCAATCTCACTCCCCTGCTCCATCACCCTCTCCTTTGTCCCATCCTAGGGCACAAGGACATAAGGCTGGTTATCTCTTTCCAAAGAATTCCCAAAGCCCAGGCTCACCCTCTAGCTCTAAAAGTGGTGGCAGGTCCTGGTGGGCTCAGGGCTCCCGGCATCCCCCACAGAACTCTGTGTTACTCTTGGCTTGGAGCTCTGTTTGCTTCCCTTCCCACCTTTTCCATTCTTCTACACACACACACACACACACACACACACACTCTCTCTCTCTCTCTCTCTCTCTCTCTCCATCACCACCATCATAACCACACACCACACTTACACACACATGCCACTACCACCACTGTAACTAGCACACATCATACCTACGTACACACCACACACACCACCATCATAACCAAGCACACATCACACCTACACACACACACACCACATACACCACCACCACAACCACACATCACACCTACCCATATACCACACATACCACCACTGCCACCATTACCAAACCCACAGCTACAAGCACATACCACTACCACACACCATAAGCAAACACACACCACACCTACACACACCACTACCACACACCATTACCACCGCACACAAAGCACACACTGAACCTACCACACACACACATATCACCATCAACACACACACAAAGCACCCACCACATCTACACACATACACACTCAAAGCAGTGCCACTTGGCGGAAAGAGACTGTGATTTGGAGTTAGAAGATGAGCTGTTCCCCTGGCTGTGTGAAGTGAGCAACTCCCTTGTGCTCACAGCCCCTCAGTCTCCTCAGCTTCGTGATGGGGATGATGCTACAACACCCACCTGCACAGAGGCTTGTGATGGGAACTAAGTGAAAGTCCTCGTGAGGGAGTTCTTCCATGTCATTTCTCCCTCTTCTTTTTTTAATTTTTAATTACATAATGGGAGCTCTGGTAACGCAGTGCCTAAGGCACTTGACTGCTAACCAGGAGGCTGGCAGTTCAAACCCACCAACCACTCCTCAGAAGGAAGGTTGGGCGATCTACTTCCATAGTGATACCACCTTGGAAACCCAAGGAGGGCTCTCTATGAATCGGATCCGACTCCATGGCACATAACAACAATAACAACAACAATTACATAATATATGAATTCATGTTTTTCATTAGAAGATAGCAATGCAGATAAAGCAAAAGTTGTTTTGACCACACCCATCACTGCCCTTCCCAGAAGTAACTGCTGTAGTCACTTGAGTGTCTGGCCTTCCAGGCCCTTTTATACACATTTTTCTCAGTATTCACTGTATACGACAGATACCGTTTTGTCTCGTAAGATTTATTTGTCAACACAAACAGGATCATATGACACAGATTTTTCGGCAACTCGCTTTTTTTCATAATAGCATATGTTGGAGATGTTTCCACCACTTGCTGATGCCCTGTTGGCAGAGCCCGGGGCTGTCTGCAGTGTTTCACTGTTAGAACATTGTCGTGAGCAGCCATGGACATGCCAGTCCATGCCTCCTGCTGGCATTTCTCTAGAACAGACATAGCCCACATGTTTGTTTTTTTTTTTTTTTCCTGCCAGTTCAACACATTGCAGCCTCAGCTTTGTATGTTCAGGACCTGTCTGTCAGTGACCCTGAGCTGGCCTTTCCATGGCATGGCTGTCCCTGCACCCTCAGTCTTGCCCTTGGAGGCCACACTCAGGAAGGACAGTAGCCTGGCCTCAGTAGGGCCAGGCCATTGTGTGACCAGGGGGTCCTGGCCAGGTCCAGCCCTAGCTAGTCAGGTGAACCAAGAAGGTTTGCCTTTGGCTCCTCTGTCCTCCACACATGCCCCTCCTCCCCACAGGCCCACCCACCCCATCCCTATCTCTGCCAGGATAGGAGACAGGGGATCTGATTGCAGCATTAGAGAACCAGCCACAGCAAGCCATGACCTGCTCTGAGACACCTTTCCTCACTGCAAAGTAGCAATAATAATAGCCACTTTCTGGGACAAACAGAATGGGGTAAGAAAATATTAGTATGTGAAAAACAAACAAACAAAAAACCAAACCTGTTGCTGTCAAGTCAATTCTGAGTCAGAGCAACTCATGTGAGGGAGTGACACTGCTCCATACATACCGTATGTCACCGCCCCACAGGGTTTCCTGGGTTATCCTCTTTGCAGATACTGATCACCAGGACCGTTCCGCAGCATCGGGTGGTTTGAACCAACAGCCTTTCAGATAGCAGTGGCGCACGAACCGTTGGCACCACCCAGGGACCTGTTTGTGAAAGCGTTGTTAAGTTACTTGCCTCCTGGTCCCACTCCTTCCTCTTGTCCCAATCCCACACGCTCTTCGTACTGGGTCTTGTATTCAGCTGGCTGCTTGCTAAAGTACCTACTGTCCTCTAAAGTGTTAGCCATCCACTCAGTAGTTAGCTCGCAACTAAGATCTTTTTTAAATAATATATTATTTTCTTTATTCTGCTGTTGGGAATACACACAGCAGAACACACACCAGTTCAACAATTTCTACATGTACCATTCAGCAACATGGATGACATTCTTTGAGTTGTGCAACCATTCTCACCCTCCTTTTCTGAGTGGTTCCCCCTCCATTAACATAACCTCACTGCCCCCTAAGGTTCCTAGTTGCTTTTGGCAGTCTGATGCCTTATAGATAGTTCTTCAAAACCAAAAAATAAAAACCAAACTCACTGCCATTGAGTCGATTCTGACTCAATTCTGACTCATCGTGACCCCTTTTGGGTTTCTGAGGCGATAAATCCTTACGGAGGTAGATTGCCCAGTCTTTCTTCCCAGGAGTGGCTGATGGATTTGAACCGTCAACCTTTTGGTTAGCAGTCAAATGCCTCAGGCACTATACCACAAGAGATAGTTCTTAGCAGAGCATAATGCTCAAGGCAGACTTTCGTTAATAGTTAAGCTAAACTGTTGTTTGGTTTTAAGAAGACTTTGGGAGGCATGTAGGAGCTCTGGTGGCGTAGTGCTTAAGGCATCTATCTGACTGCTAACCAGAAGGCTGGCGATTCAAACTCACCAGCCACTCCTCAGAAGGAAGGTTGGGCAATCTACTTCTGTAGTGATACTGCCTCTGAAACCCAAGGAGGGGTTGCTATGAGTCAGATCCGACTAGACTGCAATGAGTTTGGTTTTTGTTTTTTCAGGGGATATATTTTGGTTTAAGGTTTAAAGATTATCTCAGGACGATACTTCAGGAGTTTATCCAGCCTCCATGGTGCCAGAAAATCTGAATTCTGTGAGAATTTGAAATCCTGCTCAGCATTTCCTCACTTTTGATCAGAATTCTTCTATAGAATCGTTGATCAAAATGTTCAGTAATGATAGCCAGGCACTGTCCAGTTCTGGTCTCATGGCAAAGTAGGCATCGGCTAAGATCTTAACTAACAGCTAAGACATGAACTATAATCAAGATGTCTGCTCTCAGCCAAGATGTGAGCTGACAGTGCTTACCGTCACCCAAGAGGTTATCAGCAGGTTACTTCCCCCTGAATATATACTCAAAATAATGCCTTTTGCTCTTTCTCAATGGTCAGCTCCATGTGGGCAAATTCCCTGGGACATAG
Organism: Orycteropus afer afer; assembly: GCF_000298275.1. Taxonomy (NCBI): domain Eukaryota; kingdom Metazoa; phylum Chordata; class Mammalia; order Tubulidentata; family Orycteropodidae; genus Orycteropus; species Orycteropus afer. Next base: position 1,725,119 of record NW_006921632.1, read on the forward strand.
TAGGTGCTCAACAAATATTATTGGGAATAAATGAATGAAAAAAAGCCTTCAATTGACTCACAGGCATGAGGTCACAGGCGGTAGGGTTGAAATTTGGGGTAGCCCATCCCAGATAGTAACATGTAGATAAGTATCCTTGGCCATTGGCCAAGGGCAGGAGCAGTCCATCTCCTTTCTCTCCAAGAGGAAAACCAGCTTGCTGATCTAGGTGGCCTCCTGGGCAGGCGCTGCTTGGAGGGGCCGCCTCCAGGCCTGATCAGGTTCGTGGCTTTTAGGTTGAGAGATTCAATTTCATTAGCTCACCCAGGGGTGGTGAGGCTCTGAGAAATCAGCCAAGCAAGCTACTGACTGATAAGCCAGGTCGGCAATTTATTAACTTACGCTGGTAGCTGTGACCACTAAGCAGCCTGTGGCATTGAGTCGGCCCCTCTGCTTGTTCCTTCTTGCTCCAGGAGGAAAATTTACTTGGGAAACCAAATCAGAAGAGGCAGAGTAGAAGGGAGCAAAACGTCACTAAAGAATAATAACAGTTGATGGTACATACACAGTCATAGTTAACCCCCAAAACATCAGGCATGGGCACTATCACCAACCCATTTTGTAGATGAGGACATTGAGGTTAAGTGGGTGGCTCAGTTACTGAACAATGGAGCCAGGACTCAAATCCATGTTTTGTGACTTGAGTCTCATGTTCTCTCGTGCCCTCCCCTCCATGCAGCTGAGCTCAGAGAGCTGGGCGCGCCCTGTGCACAACCCCCAGCCCTGACTGTGGCTCCATTCTCTGGTTTCCCTTCAACTCAGATCCTCCTGCTAGGGCCACATGGCTTCCCCTAGTAACAGCGCTGCCTCCCTGGTGAGATGGGGAGACGCCTGAGTCTTGTGAATGCAGTTCCCCAGAGGGCATCTCTTCTGCAGATGATAACAATAAAACCACATTAATAGCCACCATTCATTAAGGGCTTGCCATGTGTCAGGCACCGTGCCAGGTGCTTTGCATGCATTATCTCATTCTCAAAACAACCTTGTGAGGCAGACACTCATCTCCCTTTTATAGATATGGACTGACAGGCTCAGAGAAGTTAAGTTCCTCGCTCAGAGTCATACAGCTAGTGAGCAGAGGAGCTGAGATCAGAATCCAACTAAATTTCAAGTCCATACTCAGTCATCCCCCACCCCCACCACACCTTAGAGGGTGACATGTCTTGAAATCTCACATGCTGGAGTCTCTGGCCCCCTGTGCACTGGAGGCGTTGGCACCGAGGCAGGGATTCTCCCAGGCTTTCATGGGGCTGCATCCAAAGCAACTCCAAGTCTGGGCCTCAGAAGTTAAGGAGTTGGTGGCTGGGGTGAGGAAGAGGGAGCTGGGCAAGGTGAAGTGCAAGCTTCAACGTCAGGCTCTAGCTCTCCTCTTCTCCATCATCTTCCCTGTTTCTCCAACCACACTGATCTCCTTGGATCTTCACTCCATACTCCTAAGACCTCCAGTTTTCATTAGGCCTTCTCAGCCTCCAAACCCCTATTCCTCCTTCAAGCACCAGGTAAAACGCCACCTCTGCTGGGACACCTTCCTCCTGCACGATCAGTAGAACCCTTCTCCACAGCCCTTATACCACTATTAAAGCATTTACCCAGTGTTACTATACGCATGCACTGCCGTCAAGTTGGACCTGACTCATAGAGACCTCTCCTTGGGTTTCCGAGGCGGTATCACTACGGAACCTTCCTTCCGAGGAGTGGCTGGTGGGTTTGAACCACAGCCTTCTGGTTAGCAGTCAAAGGCTTAGGCAATACACCACCAGAGCTCCCTAGTGTTACTGTAAGTATCCCCAAATCTGTTGGTGCAGTGGTTGAGTGCTTGGCTGCTAACTGAAAGGTCAGCGGTTTGAACCCATCAGCTGCTCTGCAGAAGAAAGATGTAGCAGTCAGCTTCCGTAAAGATTACAACCTTGGAAACTCTATGGGGCAGTTCTCCTCTGTCCTGTAGAGTCGCTAAGAGTTGGAATTGGCTCTGTGGCAACATGTTGATTTGTTTTTTAAATCCTCCACCAAGCTCTGCTTTGTGTTCCTCATTATCTCCTCAGCTTTCAGCAAGTACCTGACACACAGCTATTATTCTCTCTATATTTGCTGTATAATGAACGAGTTTTGAGGACCTAAAGGAGCACAGGTCTTCCACGTCCAAGTGACGGAAGAACTGGGCACAACCCAGTTAACAAGAATGTGGATTGATTTAAAGAATTCCAATCTTGTGTGGACCAATGGTTCATAACTTTTGAGACGCTGGTGAACTTTTGACTTCTCTTGCCAGAAAAGTGCACCATGTCTGCCAGTTTCACTTGCTTCTTCCACAGAGCTCTGCTCCCTCGGCCTGGACCCCAGAAGGTAGCTTTGTGAGAAGGGTGGGATTCAGAGCAGACCGAGGCAAGGGGGCAGCAGAGTGGCAGAGAGGAGTCGCCTCTAAGAGAATAACTGTTCATAGGCCATAAGACCAAGAAGACGCCCTAAGGAAGAGCCTGTGTCCTGCCGGGGGATCCCATTAACCCTGTGTGGTGCCCTTGCTACCCATAAGCAGCAGAGCAAAATGGTTAAGTGCGGGAGCTCTGGAGCTGGCCACCTAGGGTTCAAATCCTGCCTTTGCCACTTCCTAGCTGTGTAACCTTGGGCAGATTACTCAACATCTCTAAGCCTCCATTTCCTCTAGGAATAATAGACACTGTCCTTGATAGGGATGTTATAAGGATTAAATGGGCTGTGCAGGCAAAGCCTCTGGACCAGTGGCACGGAGCAGACACTCAGCCCACACTCCCCATTGTCAGAGTGCTCATTTATCCTCCAAGAGCAAGGCCCTGAGGGAATGACAAGAATACTAGGCCTCAGCTTAAAGGGCTCTCCCTCCAGAAAGCCCTCCCTAACTCATGTAGGCCAGGTCCCTGGTTCTCAGCCCCTTGTGGCACTTGGTACCACGCATCACACTTGCAGTTACTTCCCTACTAGACTGTAAGCTCTGTGAGGGCAGGGATCTTGTCTGTCTTGCTGACTGCTGAATCTCCAAGCCTGGAACATAGTAGGTGCTCAGTAAATAGGTATTGGATTGAATTAGGGAGGGGAGGTGTTGGGGAAAGTTCCAGATTCTGGCTGTCATAGGGAGATCACTGAGCAGCCAGGCAGCAGGTTGTAACAAAATTGGGGGTTGGGCCTGGGTGGGGGTGCTGGGCCCCCTTCACTAGTGTCCCAGTGACCAGGCCGTCTGACTCCTCCTCCTGCTTTCTCTGTCTCCCTGTCCCCAGTTCTTGGCATTTGACACCCAGTTGCTGATGGGGAGCCGCCGCCACTCTCTGAGCCCAGAGGAGTATATTTTTGGAGCCCTCAACATTTACCTGGACATCATCTATATCTTCACCTTCTTCCTGCAGATATTTGGCACCAATCGGGATTGAGTAGCCCTCCTCACTCCCCACCCACCCCCACCCCGGCTTCCTCCAGAGAATGCTCCCTTTCTGGTCCTCTGACCCTTCCCATGCTCTTGCAAGCCCAGATATAAAACTAGCTGCCAGCCCAGCCCTCGGCCAGTGCTCACTACCCCAGCCCAGCCCTCGCCCTTACCCTGCAGCTTGTACATATGCTATTGGAGGCCTGGAACCTAGGTCACCTCAGCCCCTGTACTGCTCCCCCGCCCCCACCAATTACATCTCCCAATCTGGGACTGTCAAGGCTGCTGACTCCCTTGCCATCTGCTCCTCTGGGTTTCAGGATCTGAGGGCGAGGGGGAGGAGCCCAGCAGAATCGCAGATGTGGGAAAGAGACCCCAGGAGCCTGGCTGAGACCCCCAGCCCCACCAAGATTCCTCTTAAGGTTGCTTGACCTTGGGGCAAGCCATCCTGTGTCCAGTCCACCTCCTCTTTTTTTTTCCCCCTGCTAGTTCAGGCATTGACACCTTGTAAGGAAGGGGGGCATGGCTGGGAGAAGAGGAGAGGGTGCTCAGGGTGCTCTGTGGAGGATGTGGGAGGATGGGGGTGGACAGAAAAGCTGCCCAGGCTGCCCACCCTCCCTCAGCTCTAACAAGAGAAGAGGGACAGGAAGCCAGGGCCACCTGCCCTTTGCCTTGGTTTACCCTCCCTGGTCAGACACAGCACTGCTGAGACAGGAGGTGGGGTGAGTAGACCCTGCTCCTAAATGGGGGCCTGCCCTGGGGTTCCGAGGGAAGTTTGAGCAGAGCTAGCTGGGAGGTCTGGGCTGTGCCGTGTGGCCAGTCCACCTGGCCTCCTTCCACCTGAGAGGCCTTGGAGTTGCAGGACTGGACCCTGTATCCTTTCACCCTCTTCTCCTGAGCCCCCAGGCTGCTCCAACAAGCCTGAGGCTGATTAAAGTGTGCTTGGTCCCTAGATGGCTGGCTGTTCCTGGAGGTGGGGTCCTGCTATCTACTGGCTCACTCCATCTGAGGGGCATCCTGCCCACTTCATAGCCCTCCCCACATCTTATTTCTTACTTCTGCACACCTTATTTCCTGAACCCTCCCCCACCTGCTGCCATTTGCTGGTTTATCTCTTGCCAGGCCTCCTGAGGCCTCAGTTGGCAGTGCCCACAACCCTACCCCCAGTTTTCCTGGTCACTCAGCCCAAAATCCCTAAGCCGCCTCCTTTCCTTATCTCCTCATCTTCCAGTTTGGAAGCTGACCAGCTGATGTTAACAGCCAGGGCCAAATCCTTCAGCTGGTCCCATGTAATGAGGCTGGGGCTCCTTATCAGCCTCCAGGTGGCTGGGATCTCAGGTAGGGTGTGCGTCAGCCACCCAGCCTTCCACAGGCTCTGTGGGAGGGGACCTGGGGGCAATGTCCGGGGGAGTGTACATGCAGCCAGTTATGAGCCAGTGGAAAGTTACTAGCTGGAGACAGGGAAACTTCTAAAGGATACCAGGACCCTCCCTCGGACTCTCCCTTGAGGCTCTCCTTTCTCCTCCCTTTGCTGGGGGCTCTGTTTGCCCCCAGGGAGAGTGACTAGGTATGTTATCCATCTGTTCCCTGTCCCACCTTTCCCCACCCTATTTGTGTCTTTCAAGAAATATTGCCGAACCACTTGAAGTTTTGTTCCATCTTGAGCATTTGAGGAGAGAAGGAACCTAAAGCGTGGGAGGGGTGGAAGTGGTGGTGTGAGATCAAGGTTGTCATGAGCAGTGGAGCCTGCCCACTAGACGCTGGTCTAAACCCATTGCAGCAATTCTGTGAGTCAGTGTTCTGCACATCCCCATTGCAGAAGAGAAAACTGAGGCACTTGGGTTTGGTAATAAGCCTGAGGTCAGTCCTCCCTAATCATCTGGAACTCAGACCTACAGCTGCCTGACTCAAAAGGTATGACTCTCCCAGAGGAGCTAGGGCTTGAATGAGCTGCAGGAGAGCCCAGAGAGATGGAGGTTAGGCCTGGCCATTCTGAGGACTTAGGGTGGGAGGCAGGATTGCTGGTTTCTGACTCCCATTCTTGCTGGCAACAAACTTTTGGTATTAGGCAAGTGTTTCTCACTACCTGTGATTGTGTTTTCCTGTCAGCAAGATGGAAGAACATGGCCAGGGTGGAGGGGCGGTGGAAGGCACCAGGACATTTACTTCACTGACTTCCTTGCGCAGTTGTCACCTCTCCTCTGAGACTCCCCTCCTTCCCCCTAATTTCTGGCCCCACTTCTAAAGGGGTTGCCTCCCTGCCCTGCCATTCCCAGCCTGGGCCCTGGTCAAGCTTCCCAGAATCCATTTCTTTGAGTCCACCTGTTCCTGGGATAATTTATGCAAAAACTGGGAATTGAGAAGCTTATCCAAGGCTGAACTCCAGAAGCCTGGGGGAGGGGGCAGACCCTTGGCAATAAACAAGATCAGGGCTCCAGTAGTCACCACCCCCAGAAAGCGCTCCTTTGCAGCGATGAGAAGGCCAGCAGAGTCTCCTGAAAATATGCTGGGCCCAGAAAGGCTTCTGGGGCACCACTGAGCTGGCAGCAGAACCAAGGTCCCTGAGTCTCTCTGGTCTGGGCAGTGAGGAGCTGCAGGAACACCTGGATGGGTCTCGGAAGGAGGAAGGGCGAGGGATCAGGAATGCAGGATTATGAGAAACCGAAGCTGGGCAGGTGCCACAGGCTGCGGGGGAGGAGGGGAGTCAGCTGGCCCCTCACATTTTTGGCAGGGGTAGGACTGGGCCGGGGAAGGAATTGTTTGGATTCTATAAAGCTAGAGGCAGCCAGGAGTTGGACAGCTGTGATATGAGGCTGGTGGTATCCTGTTGAGGGGGATAAGGTCCTCTCCTTGGGGCTATAGATTGGGTTGAGGAAGAAGATGGAAGTCCCTGAATTCTCCCCACTAATTCGCAGGCACAAGTGTGGCTCCTTCTGTATTATCTGGGGAAACACCAAGAATCTTGGTTCTTCTGTCCCCTGCTGTTCCTCTCACAGGATCAGGTAGATACCTTGCTTCCAAAAGGCTCTGCCCCTCTCCTTCCCTAAATCCACTGGGGCAAAGTCCCTGGTGCCTGTAGGCTCTCCCAGGCAGGCTGAGATTTTTGCACAAGGACTTTGCTGCCCCCTCGTGGCTATTTGAGAAAAAGCAGGGAGAGAAAGAGGCAGGATGCCAAGGGGTTAGAACGGAATGTGGCCACCAACTTTCTCTTTCTTGGTTCTTCTCACATCTCCTCAGGCGTCTCTTCTCATCAGCCTCTGGCTGTTCCCTTTGGTCCAAGGATTGTTGCATCCCCTGACACTGTTTATTTTGTGGGCTGCTCAAAAACAGCCCCCCTACAACATCCCCTCCCCTGAGCTGCTCTCCTGAGTGTCTGAGGGCAGAGATACACCACTAGGGGCAGGTCCTGTCTGCCACACTCCCAGACACAACTTTTCTTGTTCTGACCTCCCCCAAGGTTCCCAGGTTTCTGCACCTATCCCCTTCCCTGGCCTCACCTCCCGGGGTCTGTGACTGATTGGAGATAAAAATAAAAGTAATTATGACTCCTGAGCCGTTTCCTTTGCCTTTTGCTTGTTACCAGTATATTTCAGACGGTTGGCAGAGTCTGTGCGCGTGCAGTTTAACTCAGTGTGAGGTTTCACCCCAGAGCTGCTGCTCTCAGTCTAGCTAACTTTGATTTAAGTCTCCACATTTGTATTTATGTAGGAAAAAAAAAAGTATCATGGGTCCTCCTGCTAAATAAATGCTTTACACTTGCTCTCAGGATCCCAGAGTGGGAAGGAATCCCCAAGAGTCTGCACTGTGATGGCCTGTGCTTCAGGCTTTTTCACCCTTGACTTAACAGGACTTATATCACGTAGTCTTAATAAATAGCTTTTGAATGAATGGAGGAATCAATCAATCAATCAACTTCAATCCTTTCATTTCAACCCACTGCCATTAAGTCAATTCCAACCCATGATGACCCTATAGGACAGAATAGAACTGCTCCATAGGGTTTCCAAGGCTGTAAATCTTTATGGAAGCAGACTGCCACATCTTTCACCTATGAAGCGCGGGTGGGTTTGAACTTCCAACCTTTAGTTTAACAGCCAAGCACTTAACATTGTGCCACCAGGACTCCTCTTTTTCATTTTACCTAAGAAGCAGCTAAGGAGCAGAAGATGTAGTTATACACAAGCTAGTAACTGGGACTGGGATTAGAGTTAAGTCCTTTCTCAAAGGCACCTGAAGTGATGATGATTTAGGGAGACATTCTCTGTGGGAGACTTAGGACTGGAAGGACAGTGTAGGAGGGGAAAACCATCATACTAGAGTAGTGGGAGACATTCTCCTCACCTCTGAGAAAGTTTTGGTATAAATTCAGCTGGACCATGTTGATTTGGGTGAGGGGAGGGGTGATATGCAAAGAGTCTGTGACCAGCATGATGACACTGGGGAAAGGAAGGACACTGAAACATGCACATAAGATAGAGACAACAGAGGCAAATACTAGTGCATGCACAATACTGCATTACCACTAACACCAGACACCAGACTATGGATAAATGCATAGACAGGTGAGAAGATCAGGTGGGGGTAGGTGAACAGGAATATACCCTAGACCAAGGATAGATTTGGCTGAAGATAATCTTACATATGCACTTGTGCTACAAAACTAGCCACATATGTTACAGAAGCAAAAGAAGATAGAATTGGAGTAACTTCTCAGAGACAAACACCCTGAGAGAGAATCATTGGGCCTGCTGACTCAGGACTTAGTCTCAGGGGACATCATGCTCAATTGGCACAATATAGTACATAAAAATCTTGTTCCACTTTGGTGAGTAGTGACTGGGCTCTTAAAAGCTTTCATGTGGCCATCTAAGATGCAACTATTGGTCTCCTCTCATCTGAATCAAAGAAGAGTGAAGAAAATCAAAGGCAGCTGGAAACAATTAGTCCAAGGATAAGATGGACCACAAGAACCTCAGCCAGCCTTCATGACCCCAAGACCAGAAGAACTAGATGGTGCCCAGCTACCAATGTCAACCACACAGAAAGGGATCAAAACCTGAGATCCTGAATAGCGTGGGAGGAAAAATGTGGAACAAAACTCAAAAACACAAAAATAACCAGAAAGACTATGAGCCCGGGTTACCCTTTGGGCCTAGAAATGGACTCACTCCCATGGATTGGCTCTTAGCCCAACAGGAGAAAGACCTATGTGCAGAACACCTACCCCAGGGCAAAGCACTCACCAACTCTAGAGAAATGCACCCCTTAGAGCAATCAGCCATGAGACACCAGAGGGGCAGCATTCACATAGAGGGAAAGCTGGACAGACAGGAATGCATAGTTAGGGGCACAGGCAGGGGGTAGTCACAGGGACGGGAGGGGAGGAGAGTGTGTTATGGTTGGGGATGGTAATAGGGGCATGAAATCAAATGTGCACAAACTGTTGAATGTAAAACAAATTTGCTTTGTAAAATTGCACCCAAAGCACAATAAATTTTTTTAAAAAAAAAGGAAAAAGAAAATAAATAAATTCTGCTGGAGCCAGGAGATGAACTAGGTCAATAATTAGGGGAGTCTGAAGAGATAATAAAAACAAAAACCAAACTCACTGCCATCGAGTCAATTCTAACACATAGCGACCCTCTTTGGGTTTCCAAGGCAGTAAATCTTTACAGAAGTAGATTGCCCAGTTTTCCTTCCACAGAGAGGCGGATGGATTTGAACCGCCAACCTTCTGGTTAGCAGTCAAATGCCCAGAGCTCCCTGAAGAGAGAATAAGTAACATTAATTAAGCATGGACAAAGCATAAGTACCTTGGTGGTGCAAACGGTTTGCACCCCACTACTAACCTGAAGGTTGGAAATTTGGATCTAGCTGGCAGTGCCACAGAAGAAAGGCCTGGTGATCTGTTTCTGCCAATAAAACCCTCTGGAGTGATTCTACTCTGTAACACATGAAGCCATATTGGGTATCAACTGGACGGCAAAGGGCACACAAAGCACCTTCACAGGCACCGAGAGATGGGTGGAGAAAACACCAGCCACACTGTGGGAGAGAAAACAAGCGCAACAGCTCAAGACCACTTGGCTGAACCCCAAGTAAACGCTCATTCATGTTGCCCCTGCAAAGAAGGGACTGGTGAGAGAACGTGGAGCAGTGGAAAGGGGGAAGCCTCTAAATCAGGGCTTGAAGAGTGGGAAAGGCTGAAGAACAAGAACTGGTGGAAAGGAAGGGATGGGGCAGGGGCTGGGGCAGCTCTTGGCTCCTTGTCTCCCCCACACGCACGCCAACCAGCCCTCAGCCTCACCATGACTCTTCTCAGCAGTCCATCTGTGTTAGTTTCCTAGGGGTTCTAGAACAAATTACCACAAACTGAGTGGTTTCAAACAACAGGAATGTATTCTCTCACTGTTGGAAAAGCCAGAAGTCTGAAATCAAGGTGTTGGCAGAATTGGTTTCTTTTGGAGGCTCTGAGGGAGAACCCATTCTATGCTTCTTTCCCAACTGGCAATCCTTGGCGTTTCTTGGCTTGTTGCTGCCCACCAATCTCAAATGTCATCTTCACATGACATTTTCCTCCACGTCTCAAATTTTCCTCTCTGTTCTCTCATTAGGATACCTATCATTGGATTTGGGGCCGCCCTAAGTCCAGAATGATCTCATCTCAAGATCTTTAATTTAATTTCATCTGCAAAGACCCTATTTCCAAGTAAGGTCATATTCACAGACACAGGCATTTAGGACTTGGACATATCTCTTTTCAACCCACCATCCATTCCAATGTGGAAGCCACTGCCTCAAGTGGTGACCACAATGTACACCTCCACCCCTGGGAGAGTCCTCCCACCAAGGTTCTCCATTCCCATTCCCAGCTTCCAAGTGGAGCTGGAGAAATTCCACAGCTGAGCTGATCAGATCCAGCTCACAGATGCTATCTACCTTGATACAAGTCTGGCTACTTCCACCAAACTTGTGTCTACTCTTTCACTGACCATGCCCACTCCCTAGTCCCCATCCCGCACATGACCAAGATAGACTTCCTTCTCAGCCTACTATCCCAAAAGCCCTCTCCAGGGTCAGGTCCCTCTGCATTCTTTTGGGATAACTCTGCCTAAAGGAATGAGCTTCACCTGTCCCTCATTAACTCTGTTCCCCTTTGTTGGCTCCTTTTCCTCCTGAGCCATTGTGTAAGAAGTTCAACTGCCCTGAGGCCACCACACTAGGTGGGGGGCTATGTGTCGACACTCTGACCAAGAGTTCCAGCTGAGCTCAGCCTTCCAGCCATGCCCGCCAAGGTGGCAGACATGGGAGTGAAGAAGCCATCTTGGAAATGGACTCTCTAACGTCAGCTATTCCAGACTCCAGCCATTTGAACCACTGCCTGACATTTTAATCCTCCCATTTGTGGCTGAAGACAAATAGAGTATAGACCAACCATCTTCTGTGTTCTGCCCAAATTCTTTCCACAGAACTTGAACATAACCAAATGGCTGTTGTTCTATGCCACTAAATTCGAAGTAGTTTGTGATGCAGCAATAGATAACTGGAACAGAATTTGGCACCTGGAAAGAGGCACAGCCATAACAAACCTGAAGACATATGGCATTGGTTTGGGGACCAGATGGTGGGTCCTGACAGACCTCCAGGAGACTGTTAGGGAAAGCCTGAAGGGCCTCAGGAGAGCGTTGGTGAAATTTTGAAGGAAAATGTTATTGGAAGCTGGAGGAACAGAGACCCTTGTTATGTAATGATGGAAAGCTTAGTTTTTGTCTGCACTAATGTAAAAAATAGAAAAAGTAACTAATGAACTGATGGATCTAAGATTTCCAGACAGAATGTTGAAAGTGTTGATTGGCTTATTTTAGCTTCGTATCATAAGATACAAATGGTGAGAGAAGAGCTACAAAAGTGATTACTCTGTTTTTGAGCAGAATTTGGAAGAGATATAAAGGGCTCAGGACAGTGTTTCCAGCCAGGAGAGAATTTTCAGAGTAATAAAGGACCTGAGGGCAAAGGTCAGATCCAGGACACAATGAGGAAACACTGGATGAAGAGGAAGCCAAAGCTGTGACTGTGAAGCCTTTGTTAAGACCTCAGAAAAATCTAAGACGGTGCCTCCTAGAACCTTTCAGACAGACAGAAATACACCTGTGGATCTTAAAGCTGTGTTCTGCAGACTCACTCTGTTAATAAAGCATCTAAAGGTTTTAAGAATATTATCCCTTAGCAACCTTGTTAGGGGCACAAGAGAGGGAAGGTCCTGCATTAAAGAGATTTATGAATATGATTTTTGTCTAATGGAGTGATCCCCAATAAGATGCATAGAAAACCAGAGTTTTTGTAAAGACAGTTACATTGGTAAGCACCATAAACTTGGAACAGAAACCATATAAAATGAAAAGAGATCTTAGGACTTTTGAACCTCTATGGGCAGAAACAGGCTGAGAAAACTACTCAGCTCCAAATGTGGGCTATTTTCTATGGAAAAGAAAGGTTTACTCAGAAGGCAAGAGGGTAGAGTTAAGAGCTGCAAAGTATCAGCTTATGGGCAATGAGTTTTTGCAACGGGGAAGGAACAACCTGAAAAAGGAGGGTGAGAGTGATTGCACAACTTAAATAACATAATCAGTGTCACTGGATTCTACTTGTAGAAATTATTGAACTAGTGTATGTTCTGCTGTATATATTTTCAACAACAAAAACAAAATATTTTTTAAAGAAAAAGAGAGAGAGAGAGCCACAGAGAATCATTACCAGGGAGTAATACTAGACTCTAATCAAGGAACTCTACCATTCATCTATCACAGTTTATTGTACCATGGTGGCTTGTGTGTTGCTGTGAGGCTGGAAGCTATGCCACCGGTATTTCAAATACCAGCAAGGTAACCCATGGTGGACAGGTTTCAACGAAGCCTCCAGATTAAGACAGACTAGGAAGAAGGAAGGGACCACCCACTTCTCAAAGTATTGGCAGTGAAAACCTTATGAATAGTAGTGAAACACTGTCTGATATATTACTGGAAAATTTTATGAGTAGCTCTGACACATGGTCTGCTATAGTCCCAGAAGATGGGCCCCTCAGGTTGGAAAGCACTCAAAATATGACTAGGGAAGAGCTGCCTCCTCAAAGCAGAGTTGACCTTAATGATGTGGATGGAGTAAAGTTTTTGGGATCTCCATTTGCTAATGTGGGACAACTCAAAATGGAAAGAAACAGCTGCAAACATCCATTAATAATCAGAACATGGAATGTATGAAGTATGAATCTAGGAAAATTGGAAGTTGTCAAAAGTGAAATGGAACACATAAAGATTGATATCCTAGGAATTACAGAACTGAAATGGACTGGTTTGGCCATTTTGAACCAGGTAACCATATGATCTACTATGCCAGGAATGACAAATTGAAGAGGAATGGAGTGGCATTCATCATCACAAAAAATGTCTGTCCTGAAGTACAATGCTGTCAGTGATAAGATAATATCTATATACCTACAAGGAAGACCAGATAACACTACTATTATTCAAATTTATGCACCAACTATTAAAGCCAAAGATGAAGAAATTGAAAATTTTTATCAACTTCTGCAGTCTGAAATTGACCAAACATGCAATCAAGATGTATTATCACTGGTGATTGGCATGCAAAAATTGGAAACAAAGACGAGTCACCAGCAGTTGGAAAATATAGCCTTGGTGATAGAAGTGACTCTGGAGATCACATGATAGAAGTTTGCAAGACCAAGGATTTTATCATTGCAAATACTTTTTTCAACAGCATAAAGGGAGGCTATATACGTGGACCTCACCAGAAGGAATACACAAGAACCATATCAACTACATCTATGGAAAGAGGAGATGGAGAAGCTCAATATCTTCAGCCAAAACAAGGCCAGGAGCTGACTGTGGAACAGAGCATCAAATGCTCATATGCAAGTTCAAGTTGAAGCTGAAGACAATTGAAACAAGTCCACAAGAGCCAAAACATAACCTTGATTATATCCCACCTGAATTTAAAGACCATCTGAAGAACAGATTTGACACATTGAACACCAATGACCAAAAACCAGACGAATTGTGGGATGACATCAAGAACATCATATGTGAAGAAAGCAAAAAATCATTAAAGAGATAGAAAAGGAAGACCAAAAGGGATGTCAGAAGAGACTTTGAAACTTGCTCTTGAAAGGAGGAGAGGAGGTAAAACAAATGGAAGAAATGACAAAAGAACTGAACAGAAGATTTCAAAGAGCAGCTTGAGAAGACAAAGTCAATTATTAAATGAAATGTACAAAGACCTGGAGTTAGAAAATCAAAAGGGAAGACATGCTTAGCCTTTCTCAAGCTGAAAGAATGAAAGAAAAACTTCAAGCCTCAAGTTGCAATATTGAAAGTTTCTATGGGCAAAATATTGAATGATGCAGGAAACATCAAAAGAAGATGGAAGGAATGCACAGAGTCATTATACCAAAAAGAATCAGTTTTCATCTATTTCAAGAGGTGGCATATGATCAAGAACCCATAGTATTGAAGGAAGAAGTCAAAGCTGCACCAAAGGAATTGGTGAAAAACAGGGCTCCAGTAATTGATGGAATACCCATTGAGCTGTTTCAACAAACAGATATTGCACTGGAGGCACTTACTCATCTATGCCAAGAAATTTAGAAGACAGCTACCAGGTCAATTGAGTGGAAAAGATCCATATTTGTACCCATTACAAAGGAAGGTGATCCAACAGAATATGGAAATTACTGAGCAATATCATTAATATCACACACAAGTAAAATTTTTCTGAAGATAATCCAAAAACGGTTGCAGCAGTATATTGACACGGAGCTTCCAGAAATGCAAACTGGATTCAGAAGAGGATGTGGAATGAGGGATATCATTGCTGATGTCAGATGGATCTTGGCTGAAAGCAAAGAATACTAGAAAGATGTTTACTTGTGTTTTATTGACCAAGCAAAAGCATTTGACTGTGTGGATCATAACAAATCATGGATAACATTGAGAAGAATGGAAATTCCAGAACACTTCATTGTGTTCATGAGGAACCTGTACATAGACCAGAAGGCTGTCGTTCAAACAGGGGATACTGCATAGTTTAAAATCAGAAAGAGAGTGCATCAAGTTTGTGTCCTTTCACCATACTTACTCAATCTGTATGCTGAGCAAATAATCCAAGAAGCTGGACTATATGAAGAAGAATGAAGCATCAGGATCAGAGGAACACTCATTAACAACCTATGATATGCAGATGACACAACCTTGCTTGCTGACAGTGAAGATGACTTGAAGCACTTACTGATGAAGATTAAAGACTTCAGTCTGCAATATGGATTAAACCTACATAAAGATGACAAAAACCCTCACAACTGGACCAATAAGCAACATCACGATAAGTGGAGAAATGATTGAAGTTGTCAAAGATTTCATATTACTTGGATCCACAATCAACACCAATGGAAGCAGCAGTCAAGAAATCAGACGACATATTGCACTGGGCAAATCTGCTGCAAAAGACCTTGTTAAAGTGCTGAAGAGCAAAGATGTCTCTTTGAAGACTAAGGTGTGCCTAACCCAAGCCATGGTACTTTCAATCTCCTCATATGCATGTGAAAGCTGGACAATGAATAAGGAAGACTGAAGAAGAGTTGATGCTTTTGAGTTGTGGTGGTGACGAAGAATACTGAAAGTACCATGGACTGCAAGAAGAACTAACAAATCTGTCCTGGAAGAAGTACAACTGGAATGTTCTTTGGAAGCAAGAATGGCCAGACTTTGTCACCTGCTTTGGTCATGTTGTCAGCAGGGACTAGTCCCTGGAGAAAGATAATATGCTTGGTAAAGTGGAAGGTCAACAAAAAAGGGGAAGGCCCTCAATGAGATGGATTGACACAATGGCTGCAGCAACGAGCTCAGGTATAGCAAGGATTGTGAATTGGCGCTGGGCCAGGCAGTGTTTTGTTCTGTTGACCTAGGGTTGCTATGAGTTGGAGCTGACTCAATGGCACCTAATAATGACAATGAAGAAACTAGTAATGTGCTCAGCAGGAGTTCAGAACTGCTGTAACCAGTGACTGCATGAATCAGTTATCTATTGTGATTACCCTATACCTGTCCCACCATTTTATGTTGTCTGTGTGTGTGTGTGTGTGTGAGAGAGAGAGAGAGAGAAAGTGAGGGTAAATAGCTTATCTCTCTAAGTTCTTGTCTTCAGGTGGAGAACAACCTTACCCAAAGAACCAAACCTGAGGGGCCTTGTGTGCATATATCATTGCTGTCTAATCAATTCTCACTCATGGAGACCCCCTGTGCGTCAGCGTAATGATCTATGCCCCCTCGGAATTTCAATGGCTGATTTTTTGGAAGTAGATCACCAGCCTTTCTTCCTCAGAATCTGCATTTTAACAAGAGGCCTAGGTCATACATTGTCACATTCAAGTTTAAGAAGCTCTGATTTAAGGACATTGGGCTTTATTCTGTAGGTACCAGGAAGACTTTGAGGGCTTTAAGCAGGGAAGTGATGCGGTCAGATCTGCTTCCCTTGGCTTCCATAGAGGAGGATGGTTCTTCATCACTTCTTCACAATCTTCACCAATTCCTCTTCCACCTACTAACCCCAAAGCACTGCAGTCCTCCTCCCACCGCTTCCTTTCACAGACCTTGCTTCAGCCACATTATCCTGAACCCACCTTAGGAAATTCTTGAATGCATGATATCCCTTGGGTTTGGGAGATGATAAATGAAAATGTATTATTCTATGAGTCTATAAAATAATACTCTACACAGCAGGGTGACCTTGTGGAACTCATTATGCACAGTATTGGTACATGCTGAAAACATAAGTAGGTTCAAAAAGCACTTAGAAAAATTCACAGATGCTAAGTCCATGGTGAATTAAGAGGGGAAGCCAAGGATGCTTGGAGACATGGTTCCTAACCTTTTCTTTGTAGTAACCTGTATTTTTTTTTTTTCTGATTATGAAGCTAATACATATACATTATGCTAACCTTGGAAAATACATTCATTTGAAAAAGAAAATAAAAGGGCAGTGAGAGAAAAGATGAGAGAGGATTAAAAACATGCTGAGAAACAACAAAAAAATATGTGTGTGGCTACATAAGTAGATATGTATGTACATATGTGCATAGGAAGGCATATGTGAGTACATGCACATGCATGTATAAGTGTACCAGTAGGCATATGCATATACATGTTTGTGTGCTGTATATATTTAGATCTGTAATAAAGTACACAGTTATGAAGACTGCCTCAAACCAAAACCAAACTCACTACCATCAAGTCAAATCGGACTCATAGCTACCCCCATTGGGTTTTCGAGGACGTAAATCTTTATAGAAGTATATCGCCCCATCACCCTTCTGTGGAGTGGCTGGTGGGTTTGAACTGCTGACCTTCCAGGTAGCAGCCATTTGGCTTATATCCAAATACCTCATGGAATTGATTTACTGGGTTAAAGGGCTTAGGACCATAGTCTCACAGGACAACTTAGTCAATTGGCACAACACAGTTCATAAACATAATGTTCTACATCCTAGTTTGGTGAGTAGTTTCTGGGGTCTTAAAAGCTTGTGAGCAGCCATTCAAAATACAATTATTGGTCTCTACTCATCTGGAACAAAAGAGAATGAAGGAAACCAAAGACTCAAAGAAGAAACTAGTCCACAGGACTAATAGCACACCTGAACCATGACCTCCTCTACTGAAACCAGGACTAGATAGTGCCTGACTATCACTATCAACCATTCTGACCAGGGACTCAATAGAAGGTCCCAGATAGAACAGGAAAAAAATAAAGAACAAAACTCAAATTCCTAAAAAAAGAACCAGACTTACTGACAGATAGAGACTGGAGGGACCTCTGGCACTATCACCCCAAGATGCCCTTTGAATTTGGAACTGAAGCCACTCCCAATGGGCACTTTTCATCCACATAACAGATTGGCTTATATAATAAACAACATCCTCTATGAGTACTATGCTCCCTTAAATGATCAACTATATGAGACCAAACAGTCAACATGTACCCTAAAGCAAAGATGAGTAGATGGGGAGAGGCAGGGAAATTAGATTAATGGAAACAGAACAAACAGAATGGAAATAATGAGAATGCTGACACATTTTGAAAAATGAAACCAATGTCATGGAACCATTGGTATTAAAATTGTTAAATGAGGACCAGATTTGCTATGTAAACTTTTACCTAAAACACAATAAAATATTATTTTTAAAAAAAAAATACAAAGAAAATAAAATAATGATATGTGGCGGGGGGGGGGGAACACTGGGAGAGAAAGAGGTGTCAAGAAGAAGAAATATATCCAAAAAGGAGGAGGTTAGGACTGGAAAATGCAGAAAGAAGCTCTGAGAACCAGTAAGAGACCCTTGAGTTTGTCTTTATGGATGAATTGAAGGCTTTAGAAAAAAGTGGTATGGTGAGGACAGGGACTTAGTCAAGGATTTTTGACAGGAAGGGTATTGAGGAAATGGTGGCAGTGAATGTAAATTACTAACAGATCAAAGTAGGTCATGAAGAGTAAAAAGATCTGTGTCTGCAGTTAGAAATGAAGATGGAGCCTTGAACTTGAAGTTCAAGTGTGAACATTTTCAGATAGGAGAGATATGGGTGTGGTGAAAAGCTGTGGGGGCGGAGTGTGGAGGGAACCAGGACGCTAGACCCAGCCAGAGGAGAGCATCAGGTGGAGGCGGTCAGTCAGGACCTAGCTGGTGCCCAGCTGGCCCCTAACTCATGGTTACCCACGCACAACGGGACTAAGCCTCATCCTGTGCATCCCCATGATTGGTTGCAGATCAGACCTGTGATCAATAGGGTTCTCACTGGCTGATTTTCAGAAATAGACAGCCAGGTCTTCCCTCCTAGTCCATCTTAGTTTGGAAGAACCACAGAAACCTGTTCCACATCACGGTAACATGCAAGTCCTCATTGATAGATGAGTGGGGCTGTGCATGAGGTGCGTTGGCTGAAATCAAACCCCAGGCTCCTATGTGGAAGGCAAGAATTCCCTGCTGCCACCGAACCATCAGTGTCAGGACCTAGGGCTGCAAATATAAAACTTCACCCAAATGAGATTCAGATAAAAGGGGAGATGTTCATGAAGGTACAAGGATGAACTCACATAAGGTTGAATGGAATCCAGACTTCAGTAATGTTATTTATCCACCATTTCTCTTTGAGTAGGCCTTATTCTTTTCTTTTTCTTTTCTTTTCTATTTTTACTTTTATTGTTGTGAAAACATACACAATAAGACATTTGCCAATGAAACAACTTCCCCAATTACAGCTCAGGGACATTGATGACATTTTTCGTGTTGTGCCACCATTATTGCTATCCTTTTCCAAAATATTCCACCACCATTAGCACAAACTCAGTGCCCTGCACACAAAAGCTTCCCCTTTCCCCCTCCCTCCTACCCCTGGAAACCACTAATAATCTTTACTATGTATATATATATATCTATCTCCCATACCTGGTAACCAACAAAGAAAGTTTCCTTCCACATATAAACCTTGTCATGAGTTTTTACAATAGTGGACTAATAAAATATTTGTCTTTCTGTGATTGGTTTATTTCATTCAGCATAATATCCTCCAAGTTCATCCATATTATGCGGTGTTTTGCAGACTCTACATTATTCTTTAGAGTTGCATAGTATTCCATTGTGTGTATGTACCAGTTTGTTTATCCATTCCTTGGTTAATGGGCACTTAGGTTATTTCCAACTCTTTGCTATTGTGAATAGTGCTGCAATGAACAAAGGTGTACATGTATCTGTTTGTGTCCTGCCTCTCACTTCTTTGTGATAGTAGGCCTTATTCTTTCTTCCCACAAATGGGCTTTCTCCATGTGTTGGGGAAAATGCCAACCATTTTCATATCCCTCCAGCAATGTGATCCTGAAGAAAACACCAATCTTCCCCCAATAATTTCTGCTAAATTATCCTAGAGGAACTAGGACAATTCTGATAGGCCTGATCTAGGTCAAGGTCCATTCCCTGAACTTATCACTGTAGCCAGAAAGAAAGGATACCCTGGTTGGCCAATGTCCACTCCTATGGAAAGGGAGGTGGGGATGGCAGGGCACTGTGACTGACAGTCTAGCCAAAACCACAGGAATGGGGGAAAAGCAATCTCCCAAAGGACAGGAAGGGAAAAGATGAAACCACAGCTATCTACTACAGGGTGGGAGCTGAACTAGACTTTGAAGGATGAATAGCATTTGGGTAAGTTAAGAGGAAAGAATAAATTTGTTCCAGAATGAAGAAAACTACTATAGTAGACATTTCTCTTTTCTTTTTTAAATTTTTGACATTAAAACCTCCTTCTGATTTTGAGACTGTGCCACTGAGATTCAGTGAGATCAGGTCCCCACTATCCACTTCCTAAGATAAAGCTGCCAGATACTCTCTCTCACTGTCCCCAAGCAGCATCTGACCTTGGCTCAGACCAAGGCATGTTCCTGCCAAAATGCAGGGAGAGTTGAGAATGACTACAATCAATGTCCAGGTCAGTGATGTTCACTGGTAGTGTCCAAGCCAGCTCATTTCTGCAGTTCGACCGTGGTCTTGATTTCCTCTGCATAGTTCCCCTTGGCTCCTGCCCATTTTTTTCTCCCCTCCTTCCTTTCTCCCTTTCTTCCTTCATCTCTCTCCCTCCCTCCCTCTCTCTCTCTCTCTCTCACACACACACACACACATACTCTCTTCTCTCTCTCCACCCCTTCTCTCCTCTCTTGTCCTCCCTCTCTTCCCTTCTTTTCTAATTTAGGTTTTAGCTTTATAAAAGTTAATCATACACATAATTTAAACACTCAAAAAGTTCCAGAGATCCTGTTATGAAAAGCCAGACCAAAACCAAACTCACTGCCATTGAATTAATTCTAACTCACAGCAACCCCACTGGGTTTCCAAGGCTGTTAAATCTTTACAGGGAGCTCTGGTGGCATAGTGTCTAAAGCATTTGATTGCTAACCAGAAGGCGGGTGGTTCAAACTCACCAGCCACTTCCTCAGAAGGAAGTTTGGGCAATATACTTCCATAGGGATACTGCCTTGGAAACCCAAGGAGGGGTCTCAGTCTGCCTCATCACTCTTCTGCAGAGCAGCTAATGGATTCGAACCACTGGCCTTTTGGTTAGCAGCCAAATGCCTTAACCACTACAACACCAGAGCTCCTTGTTATGAAAAGCAGTGGCACTATATTTCCTGTTCCCCAGAAGGTCACCATTTAAACCTCTTTAAACTACTACCTTTAAATAATTGAATAACATGCTTAGATTGCTATTTCTTGAGTATTATTATCTATCGGAAGGAAGGTTGGGCAATCCTACTTCCGTAGTGATACTGCCTCGGAAACCCATGGAGGGGTCGCTATGAGTCGGGGCCAACTCGATGGCACATAACAACACAACAACATTATCTGTTGACTCCCATCACGAGCAATAAGGATTTAGCCATGTTTCTCATATTCATACTCTTAGTACAGACACAGACACACTTGTGGGCATGTGTGCATACACACACCTACACACACACACACTTTCTCTTTCTCTCCTTGACCACCTCCATCCTTCTGATTTGGTTATATCCATAATTGTGGCTGGGTTAATACTTAATGTTTATATTATTAAAACTGCAAAACCTGTTGACCACTGAACTACGTAGCATACAATTAATTATTCCTTTTCTTGCATCACTTTTTGCTTTTCTGGAAATTAGTAATTATTAGTGTTACTTATTTGTCCATTTGCTTAATTTTCTTAGTAATAACTTATTTCTTAGTAATATCCTTAGTAATAATTTATTCCTAAACTCTCCCTTAGGTGAGAAAATATCCTCTCAATATGTTCAAATACATTAGATGTTCTAATTTCATCTTGTTGGTGTTATCTTCTCTCCAACCTTCAGTGGTGGCTTTAAAATCTGCCACCCAGCTATTGTCTTGGAAGCTTCCTTAATGTCCATCCTAGGTACAAAAAGGCATAAACTCTAAAAAAAAACCAAACTCACTGCCATCGCGTTAGATCCTACTCATAGCAACCCCTCCTTGGGTTTCCAAGGGAGTATCACTATGGAAGCAGATTGCCCAAACTTCCTTCCAAGGAGTGGGCTGGTGGAGTTGAACCGCCAGCCTTCTGGTTAGCAGTCAAATGCCTTAGGCACTACACCACATGAGGTCAGCATCTTCTGACTTCCCCCAACTTCACAAGAGGGAAACAGAGTCACCATCAACAGCCCAAGGCTTATTCCTATGAGGCCAGACATGCCACCACCTTCCAGCCTTTTTACCAGTTCTGACACAAATTGTCCCTCCCATGATACTCACTACTTCTCTGCTAGGTTCAATAATTTGTTGCAATGGCCACACAGAACTCACAGACAATACTCACAATTATGGGGTTTATTAGGGAAGTAACAGGCTATAATTCAGGTCCAGGAATGCTCACAGGATACAGTTCTTCGATCAGGACAATCTCCCCTCTGTTATGCCCTCAGGATTGCCTCTCTGGTCCTTGGCCTCTCAGCCTGGCCTCTGCCCTGCTCAGGCAAGTGTTACAAAGCTCTTTTAGCTCTGCCAATAAGTACACCTGGGTGCACCCCACTCCACCAGCAGGCCCCCTGCCCAAATGAACTCAGCTTTCTTGCTCCATGGGCAGACAAGCCCACTGCTCTGTCTCATACCTCTTGGGTCCACAGCAGCCGTCTCTCAGCCGGGAGTCTCAACCAGGGATCTCTGCCAACAAGGTCCAGTCCAGGGATCTTGGGTCCAAGGACTCTCTCTGCTCCACTCCATCTCCAGCTATTCTCTCTTGATGGCAGTGAGATCCCCCTTCTGTCTGTCAAAAAACCAAATCACTGCCATCAAGTTGATTCTGACTTATGACAATCCCCATCAGGTTTCTGAGGCAGTAAATCTTTACAGAAGTAGATTGCCCCATCTTTCTTCTGCAGAGTGGCTGGTGGGTTTGAACCGCCAACCTTCTGGTTAGCAGTCAAATGCCTTAGGCACTACTCCATCAGAGCACCTTCCTTCTGCCTCTAAGAGGGCTCATTTTAAGCCCAGCAGAATGACAAAACTAACCAATCCCCACATTAGATCTGCAAGATCCCACCCAGTAATCTGGTAGGAGTCTCAAACACTAGTTAGAAGAGCCATACCAAGTAATTCAGTGCACCACACTAGGGATCCCCATCACCACTGTCCTCTTTTAGAATCCTGCTTTCTTGATTCCACGAGCTTCCCTTTCTTGGTTTCCCCCCTCATTTTGGTGGAATACATTCTCTAATCGCTTCCTGAGAAAGAGTTCATGGAAGATAATGTTTTTGGCTCCTCACGTGACTGGAAATGTCTTTGTTCTGTCTTCACACTTAATTAATCATTTGGCTGTGAATAAAGTGAAAGATTTAAAGTCATTTTCCTTTGAAGTTTTCAAGGCATTGTTCTGTTGCCTTCCAGCTACCAGAGTGGCTGCCAAGAAATCTACTAATATTCTGATTCTTAATCTTTTGTATGAAATCTGTTTTGTTTTGCTTTGTTTTCAATCTTTCTGGAAACATACAGGATCTCCTCTTTATTCTCAATGTTCTGAAATTTCACCATGATGTGTCTTGTTGTAGAACTAGTTTCATCCATTATACTTGGCATCTGATGAATCCTTCAGTTCTGGGAAATTCTCTTGGATTATTTCTTTCATATATTTTCTCCCCCTGCTTTTTCTTTCTGGAATTTGTATTATTTGGATGTCAGTCTGCCTAAGCTGGACTCTCTCCTCTTTTCCTTCTCTTCGTCTTTCTTGTTCTACTTTGTGGAAGACTGCCTCAGTTTTATTTTCCAACTGTTCTATTGTTTCATTGCCGCCATTATTATTATTACTAGACAAGAGTGCTCTCTTTTTTAAATGTTCTTCTTTCCTGACATTTTATTATGAAAGTTTTCAAACACAGAAAAGTTGAAAGAATTTTATGGTAACATCCATTTGCTCATCAATTGGGTTGAATTTTTCTGTAGCTTATTTCATAGATGCAATATCTCTTTTATTTCTTAGAGAATATTAATATTTTCTATTTTCTTGATTCTTTCTTCTCCCTGCATAGTCTTTGTTCCTCTAACCTGCTTTTTTCTAGGCTTTTTGGCCTCTATCTTTCATGTTAGACTTCTTCCTCAAATATCTGATGATATTGAGCCATCTTCTCTACTGTAAGCAGGAGCCCCTGGATGTGATGCAATGGGAAGTCCACCCCCACATAGGCAGTTTTCCTGCCAAAATCCAAATCAGAATCTGATCAAGCCTCTAGAAGTAACCAACACTTTATAGGACATACAAGGATCAAGAAACATATGAAATATAGGAGAAGCCCAGAGGCAGGCACACTAACTTAGTATACAACACATGGGTGGCTCCTGCCTCTGTGAGCTTCCAGTTGGAGTCATCAGGCATTATTATATTCATGCAAACAAATGTGTATTTGCAAACTCTAAAAAAGAAGAAGAAGAAAAGAAACTTATTCAATGATTCCCATAATGCAGAATGTGGGAAATGCTACAGGAGAAACTATCCAATTTCTCCAATAAATAAATTAAAAGGGTGACAATATAAGCAAAAATGGCATGGGGAAGGCGTCTGACATCCTCTAACTTCACAAGGGGGGAGAAAGATCAACATCAACATCAACAGCCCAAGGCTGATTCCTATGAGGCAGAGGTCAGACATGCCCTACCCTTCAACCTTTTTTTTTTTTTTTTTTACCAATTCTGACACCAACTGTCCATCCCACCAGCATGCTCTACTTCTCTGGAAGCACAGTGCCATCAAGTCAATTGTGACTCAGAGCAACAGCCATACAGTTTCCAAGGCTGTAAATCATTACAGAAGCAGACTGCCTCATATTTTGTCCCTGAAGCAGCTGGTGGGTTTGAACTACTGACCTTTTGGTTAGCAGCAAGCACTTTATACAGGGCCACCAGAGCTGAGTTCGATAATTCATTGCACTAGCCACACAGGACTCACAGTCAATACTCACCTTTATGGAGTTTACTAGGGAAGTGGTCTGTTTGTTGAAGCATTTGGCTGCTACTTAAAAGGTCAGTGGCTTGAAGCCACCAACCACTCTGCAGGAGAGATGAGGCAGTCTGCTTCCATAAAGATTCACAGCTTTGGAAACACTATGAGGTGGCACTACTCTGTCCTACAGGGTTGCTATGAGTCAGAAACAACCTGATGGCAGGTTTTAGTTCACTTTTAGTTTTTGACAGGTTACAATCCAAGATCAAGAATACCCAGGATGCTCACAATACAGTTTAATCAGGACAGCCTCCCTGAAGTTGTGCCCAATGGCAGGGTTCTCTCTGGACCTTGGCCCCTCGGCCTGGCCTTTGCCCTGCTTGGGCAAGTATTACAAAGCAAGCCTCCACCCAAAGGCCCTCAGGTTTCTCGTTCCAAGGGCTGAGAAGCCCACTGGCTGTTTCTTGTGCTGGTCTCTTGGTTCTGCACCTCTGCTGTCTCTGTTCCTTTGCCACTGCTTCTCGTCCTGGTGTCGCAGCTGTCTGTCTCCTGGATTGAGGAAGCTCAGTTCAGGGATCTCAGGTCCAAAGGACAGGATGCAATCCACTCCTGTCTCTTTGTTCTTGATGATAATGAGATCACCCTTTCCACCAGTCCAGTGAGAAGGCAAAACTGGCCAATCCCCACATTAGGGTT
The DNA here is from genome assembly GCF_000298275.1 of Orycteropus afer afer. Classification (NCBI taxonomy): domain Eukaryota; kingdom Metazoa; phylum Chordata; class Mammalia; order Tubulidentata; family Orycteropodidae; genus Orycteropus; species Orycteropus afer. The sequence goes on from NW_006921632.1 coordinate 1,750,287, forward strand.
CCATATACCTTATTTGCATGGTCCCACTGCCACAAGGGTGCCATGCACCTTATTTACATTATTAACAAGCTATCCAATCCCCTTGTGGACCACAAGAACCTCACATTTGCATAGTCTCACCCAGTCATCTGTTGAGTTACAAAGACCATGGCTAGAAGGGCCATACCAAACAATTCACTGCACCAATATATAAATGGGAGTTCTATGTAAAAACCAAACTCACTGCCATCAAGTCAATTCCAAATTCATAGCCACCCCTTTGGGTTTCCGAAGCAGTAAATCTTTACAGAAGTAGATTGCCCAGTTTTCCTTCCACAGAGTGGCTATTGGGTTTGAACTGCCAATCTTCTGGTTAGCAGTCAAATGCCTTAGACACTATGTCACCAGGACTCATTCTCTCTCTCTCTCTCTCTATCTATCTATCTCTCTCTATATATATATATATCATAGTGACCCCTCCTTGGGTTTCCAAGGTGGTATCACTGTGGAAATGGATTGCCCAACCTTCCTTCCAAGGAGTGCCTGGTGGGTTTGAACCACCCAGCCTTCTGGTTAGCAGTCAAGTGCCTTAGGCACTATGCTACCAGAGCTCCTATGTATATGTATGAGTGTGTGTGTATGTATGTATATATGTGTGTATATATATATATATATACACACACACACATAAAGATATATCAACCAAATACCTGTGTAAACCCCCTATTTGAACAA
>NW_006921632.1:1751237-1766558 GCF_000298275.1 Orycteropus afer afer
ATGATAGCATTGTGGTTAATTAAAAAGTAGACTCCTCTTTAGAGACATATGTGAAAGTAATTACAGACAAAATAATACGACACCTAGGATTTGCTTCAGAATAATTGGTGTGGAGGCAGGGTGGGTAGAGGTATGGCTGAAACATGATTGGTTGTATGTTGATAATTGTTTGAAGCTAAGTAGTACATGAGATCATTAATGCCATTCCCTACTTTCACATATGCTTAACGTTTTTGATTTTAAAAAGAAAGAGTGGGGCACTAGAGAGAAGACTGGAAGCTCTGGGGGTGGGCCTTGTCTCTGTGGGCTTCACTAGCTGGTGTTCCGGCTGGGCCACTTCCCTAGAGAACCCTGATGTCAGTGTCTTTAGGTCTTTTCTCTTGAGCTTGTCAGGTTCCCCAGGAAGGTCCAAACTTCGCACCTGAAATGTATAAGCCTGAATGCCAGTGATCTGGAAAGTGGGGCGAGAAATCTAGATTTCTCAACATTTAATGTGTAAATTTTCACTTAATCCTCCTGTTTGCAACAGGTTCTCTTTGTCTCCAGTGGGCTGGTGTCTTCCAGACCAGACACCTTCTGTTTTACCCTCTGTACTCTGCTGCTGGGGTCAGAGAGGGGCAGTCAAATGGGGGATTGGTTGTAGTGTAATAAATTTTCACCAAAGCCTTCTGCAACAAGAGATTTTTTTTTTTAATTTTGACAAGTCAGAAAACAAAAGTGAATAATGGGAAAATAAAAGAAAAAATAAAATAATGGGAAAATTAGCTGCAAGCACCACGGCTGTAAGCAGGCCAAAATCCAAAGAAATACAATTAATAGGTGCTTTTTATACAGTTTTAGTAAGTGCTGATTCACTTGAGTAAGGGCCTTTCAACATGCCCTTTACAATCATTGGAGCACATACCTACGAGTAAGTTACTTGTATACCATGATTGTTTAAAGTAAAAATGAAGAACTAAAATTATGATTGGGTAACCTTTTTTCTTTTTTTTTTCTTCTAAACTATGGTCTCTTGACTCAGCGATCTTGGGTCTGTCATATGGTGGTTGCCTGACAGCTTTTAGTTTCTTGTTTGTTTGTTTTTGTTTTAAATTATATGGGTTATGAACAGTATTAGGTAGAACTATTACTCACTTCCTGGTATACGGTTATTCACTTTTGATATGCACATCCACCCTCCATTGCGTGCTGGCCATTGGACCAGTTAGAGCACTCTCTTCTGTGCTTTGAGCCTCCTGTCTATTGTTTGAAGTGTCTATAAATGTTGACAGACAAGTTGGCCTTTGCTTACGGCCTGCTGTGACTTGATTAATGCTTCTTCAGTTGGATGGAAGAGGGGATGGAAGTACAACTGCTTCTTGGACTGATTCTCCAATAATTCCTTTAAAAAAAAAACTTTTGAATTTTGAAATAATTATAGATGTACAGGAAGTTGCAAAAATAGTTCAAAGAAGTGCTATGTACCTGTCATCTAATTTCCCCCAGTGGTTACATCATATATAATTATAATATCAAAACAGAAATTGACATTAATACAGTGTGTGTATTTAGTTGTCTGGCATTTTATCACACTGCAGATTCGTGTAACCACCACTACAACCAAAATTCAGAACTATTCCATCACTATAATGATCTCCCTTCAGTTACTGCTTTATAGTCCACCTCCACACTATCCCTACCCTTGGTGCCTCAGCTTCAAAGGGTAGGCCCATGGCCTTTGGGGGTGGAACGACCACAGACCCTAGGTTTCAAAGAGCCAGACCTTCACCAACTTGGTTCTGGAGTGTGGAGCTGCTCGTTCATGTGAGCCAGTGGGATGGAGCCATAGCCGCTGCTCAAGAGTGAGGGGGCGGGGCTGCCATGCCCAAGAAGGAGAGGAATGAGGCCCACCAGGCCAAGGGAGTGAGGTCACCATTTAGGAACTAGGGGACTGGAGCCACCCAGTGGAGATCTGTACAGAGGCCACCCAATGAAGATTTGTACAGATGTCAAGTTGACAAGGGGTGGAATTGTGGTAGTTATGTTTGTGTGTCAACTTGGCTGGGCTTGGTTGAGTGGCTGGGCAGCTGGTGGTAGTCATTACCCATGATGAGACTGGCAATCAACTCCATGGTGGGATCTACCACAAGCAGCTGAGTAGCTGCCTTTGGGATGTGGTCTGCTTCCTGTATATAAGGAGAAGCCCTGGGAATGGTCTCTAGCCTCTGGCACACTGGGACCCTGCATGTAGCCGTGTCATTGCTCAGCAGCCTGCTATGCTCTGCAGACCTTGGGACTTACAATGGACTTAAGTTAATGGCCTGCCGTGTAGTTTGGTAACATCGGGACTGTGCCTTTTTCCTTGTCAACCTTGGGTTTTTCAGCCTCAGCAGCCAGCAGCTGTTTGAGTGAAGAAACACCTCTAGCTCCAGTGGGAAGGGAGCAGGAGGCGGAGCTGGACCCCAAGGTTGAGGGGCTTTCACCTAGCCCCTAGAGTCTGGCACTTTGAACTTGGACTTAAAGCCTCCAAATTGTAAGAATAAACTCCTGTTAAGGCCATCCCATTTGTGGTATATTCTTGTCAGAGTGGCACTGGCACTAGGTAATCAGGTCACCTGGCAACTATTAATTTGTTTCTCATTTTTATAAATTTGCCATGTTGAAAATATTATATAAGTTGAATCAACAGAACAGTTTGTGTCCTTTTGAGATTTTTTTTCCCACTCAGCATAATGCTTTTGAGATCTACTCAAGTGGTTGCATGGTATCAGCACTTCCTTCCTTTTTCGTTTCTGAGTGATTTTCCATGGTATGTATACACCACAGTTTGTTTAACCATTCATTTATTGAAGGACACTTTGGTTATTTCTAATTTTGCACTATTACAAATGAAGCTGTTTTAATAAATTATAACCAAGAAGTCCCCATGGGACATGTTAAGGGTTGAATTGTGTCCCCCCAAAATAAGTGTTGTAAATCCTAATCCTTGTGTTGTTATGTGCCATCAAGTCAGACCCGACTCATAGCGACCCCTCCCTGGGTTTCTGAGGCGGTATCACTACAGAAGTAGATTGCCCAACCTTCCTTCCAAGGAGTGGCTGGTGGGTTTGAACCACCAGCCTTCTGGTCAGCAGTCAAGTGCCTTAGGCACTATGCTACCAGAATTCCCCCTAATCCTTGTAGTGGTTATAATTCCATTTGGGAATAGGTTTTCTTTGTTGTATTAATGAGACCTTATTAGTTAGGGTGTGTCTTAAATCAATCTCTTTTGAGATATAAAAGAGATTAAACGAGCAAGCAGAGACAGAGGCAGATACATGTTATGCCACATGAATATCACCAAGGAATAGAAGCTTTTTGCTAAATCAGTCACCACTTACCAACTACATTCCATTGTTCAACATTTTATTGTCTTTTCTCCCATTTTCTTTGCCCTTAATGGAGGTTCAGAAAAAATTAGTGTGTGTGTGTGTGTGTGTTTTCAATCCACCATCTTTAATTAACTGAAGTCTCATATGCCCTTTCAAGCCTGGTTCTTTTGCCTTCCTTTTAGAATCTATGAATTTTGTATATCCTTTCAATAAATTCCTTTCTACTTATCAACCAGAGCCCCTTTCTCTTGCTTGCAACCAAAAACCCTGACTTATAAAGTGAAAATTATTTATCTCGGAGGGAAAAAAAGAGGGATTCTGCAAATAGATGAGGGAATTAACTATTAATCACCTACAAGTCCTGTAGGATTTCAAAAGAGACAAGAAAATGGTTTAGGTTGAGAACAGTAGGCTAGAACAGGTCTGTCCAAAAGATCCTCATTGCCTAAGGCACTTGACTGATAACCAGAAGGCTGGCGGTTCAAACCCACCAGCCACTCCTCAGAAGGAAGGTTAGGCAATCTACTTCTGTAGTGATATTGCCTCGGAAACTCAAGGAGGGGTCGCTATGAGTTGGACCCGACTCCACGGCAGTACGTGGTGTTGCATTACAGAACTTAGCCTACCCCCACTAATTTGGTCCTATCTTTGGAGAAACTGTCTTTACCTCCTAGGTCTCAGTTTCCTCATGTGAAAATGAGAGGTTTAGCCCAGTGCTCTACTAGTTGCTTTTCAGCTATAATACTATTTATAAGTTGTACAGTTATAATTTCTAAATGGTTTTAAACTCTCAGAAGGACTAATTGCAGAATTTTTCAACTATAATAAAGAGTAAATTTCAAATGTATAAGTAGGCTGTGTTCCTAAAGTGCCGTTATGAGTTCCTTGCTGGAATATTGTTTCTGTGAGAAGATAGATTCAATATTTTAAGATACACACAGCTTGCTGCTTAACCCTCAATCCTGAGACCCCTTTACCCACAGTAGAAGCAGTGAGTGAGGTGGGAGAACAAGGACTGAGCAGAGGATCTGGGTGTCATTAGAGAGAGACAGGATAGAAGAGTAATATGTGCTGTACTGTTGGCCAGGACACAAGGTTCCCTGAGGAGGCAGAAGTCATTAGACATGTGAATCATTCCTCAATTAGATATGTCTAGTCCTATATATACTTCTTCATTGTAACTATCCTTGGGTACATGTTTTGTGCAGGGCAGAGATGGATTTACATGGAGCAAATTAAACTCAAGCATCATGGCCCTCACTGACACGTAAGACTCTTCCAAGGCCCTAGCAATGTGTTCACAAAATTTTTGTGGTATTTGCAAAAGCAAGATATTTTAACCACAGTTGGTTAAGACCGCCATCTATTTCCACTTCAACTTCCCTCCTTTACATATCCCCTTGTATTAGATGGCACTGAAGTGGCCACAGGCATTTTTGGGACACAGCTAAGGGAAAGGTTACTTGGGGATACACTCAGCTTGGGTTTTATTCATATGGCTTATAATCACTACAATGCATAGTTGAGTGATTACTCATCACCCAGATGAAGGAATAGCTGCCAGGAATACTTTCATCTACCCACCATGCTGACTCACTCGGTGTTGTGACCTGAACGTGCAAGGCCGGAGGTCAAGTCAAGATATAAGCATGAAGCTGATCGGGATGATCAGAGACGTGCAGCTCATCAACTTCGCTGGGCATGTCACTCTTCTTGCTTATTGTTCTCTAACACTTTTTATGGCCCACAACAATCCCAAGAAGCAGGAATGAGAGTAATGCTTTCTCTGCCCCAGGGCTCCAGGATGCTGAGGCAAGATGGAAGGTGTGAGAGGCCTTCACACTCCACTTCATCCCTTCTAGCCATCACAACACACAAAGCAACTTGAGGTACAGTGAATTACTTGGTATGGCTCTTCTAGCAATGATCTTTGGACCCTCACCAGATTACTGGATGGAACTATGCAAATGTAAGGCGTTTGTGGCCCACCAAGGGGATTGGATAGCTTGTTAGTAATGTAAATAAGGTACATGGCACTCTTGTGGAGGTGTGACCTTGGATATAAGGTGTACGGAACCCTAATGTAGGCTTGGTCAGTTTTGTCATTCTGCCAGGCTTAAAGTGAGCCCTTCTAAAGGCATAAGTGGGGATCTCACTGCCATCGAGAGAAGAGCCAGAGTTGAAAAGGAACATGTCCTTGGACCTTCTTGGCAGAGATGCAGAGAGATGGCAGCAGGAGAACTAGAGACTAGCACAAGATAGAACAGTGGGCTTCCCAGCCCACAGAGCAAGAAAGCTGAGTGCCTTTGGGCAGGAGGCTTGCTGACAGAGTGAGGTACATTTAGGTGCACCTATCAGGAGAACTGAAAGAGCTCTGTAACAATTGCCCAAGCAGAGCGGAGGCCAAGGGCCAGAGAGGTATGTCTGTCAGCATGGCCAAAGGGAGGCTGTCCTGATGGAAGAATTGTATCCTGAGTGTTCCCATATTGTAACCTGTTACTTCCCTAATAAATCCCATAATTGTGAGTATTGTCTGTGAATTCTGTGTGGCCATTGCAACGAATTATTGAGCGCAGTGGAAAAGTAAAGAGTGTTGTGGGAGCGACAGTTGGTGTTAGAATTGGTTAGAAAAAAAAAAAAAGGTTGGAGGGGGCTGCATTTCTGACTCCTGCCTCATAGGAATCAGCTTTGGGCTATTGGTGTTGATCTTTCTCTTTCCCCGTTGTGAGGATGGAGGGGGTTAGGGAATGCTGCTCCCACACACTTTTCACACAACTACATTTGGATTTTTCCTCACAACATTTATTTCCTCAACTCTGTGGAACAGAAAGCTGCCACTGAATAGGGCCCAGTATAGGGCTGCTTTCTTTTCTACTCCTCTAATATAAAAATACAGATCTATTTTTTGTGGTTCTCCTCTTCGCCTCCCCCCAAAAATACACATATAAACATGCACCTTATACTGGAAGTTGTTGTTGTTAGGTGCCATCGAGTCATCTCCGACTCATAGCGACCCTATGCACAGCAGAACGAAACACTGCCCAGTCCCGCACCAGCTCCGTGATCCCTGCTATTCTTGACCCCATTGCCACAGCCACTGGAGGCTTTTGCCTTGGTTCCTTGGAAAAACAGTGTGATTGTTAAGGTTATGTGTCACCTTGGTTGGGCTGTGGTTTTGAGTGGCTTGGCAGCTTGATGTAGTTATTCCCTGTGATGAGACTGTAATCACCTCCATAGTGGAATCTGCTGTGAGCATCTAAATAGTTGGCAAGGAGTTACCTTTGGGGTGTAGCCTGCTTCCAGTATATATGAAGCAGCTTTGGAAAGGTCTCTAGCTTTTTGACACATTTTGGGTCATGCTGCCTGTTGATCTTAGGACTGTTCCTGGACTTGAACCTGTGGGCTGCTGTGTTGCCTGCTGATCTTGGGATTTGCCATTTGACCTGCAAATCTTGGGTTTATCAGCCTCAGCTGCCAGCAGTTGCATGAGTTAGAAGAAGCCTCCAGCTCCAGTGGGCCTGGGATAAGAAGTAGAGCTGAAGCCCAAGGTTAAAGCACCTTCACCCAGCTCCTAGAGTCAGCACTCTAAATTCAGACTTCTAGCCTCCTGAACCGTAAAAGAATAAATTCCTGTTTGTTAAAGCCATCCACCTGCAGTCTTTGTGTTACAGCAGCACTAGAGAACTAAGACAAACAGCTTGGGAGGTATTTCCCCCAAACTCTTTGCCCTAGTTTTCTACCTCAGAGGGTTTGTTAATTTTGCCAGGTTGAATGACATTTCCTGGTTAAGTTGTAAACAACTTGGTTTAATACATTTAGCCTTGTCCTGGGCTGTGGCCTGCCTTGTGATTGGTGTATACCTTGCACAGAATAGTCGATAGAATATGCAAATGAGATGAGTTGTAGCCCACTATGCAAACGAAGTGTCTGTGACCTACCAAGAGAGGATTAGTGAGTTTGTGGCTCCGGTGTGAGTTCCATGCCTTGAAATTGATAAGAAAGTTTGTAAATTTAAGCAGCCAGCCCCATAGAGAATTTTTTTATCAGATAGAACATGTCTAGAAAGAAGCAGTAAGAATGAAACAGAGGGAAGAAAGAAGACAGAAGAAGTAGAGAGAAAGAGGAGGCAAGGAATTTCCTAAAAGAGCTGTAACATGGGTCAAGGGCTTTAACACTGAAGACTACGACAGGCCTGGAAGGGCTCAGAGGCAGAGATGGCAGTCCAAGAGGAGGCCTGCATGGTTGAGAGGAATTGAGAGAGCTGTCCTGCACTGAAGAAGGGAAACTGTCTGCATGTTTTCTGATCTTGAGCTGTAGCCTGTTGATCTCGATCCCAAGTTGTACCCTGTTCCTTAATAAACTTCTTAACTGTAAGTACTGTCTGTGAGTTCTGTGTGGCCATTACAATACATTATTGAACTCAGAAGAGAAGCAGAGAGTGCCATAGGAGGGATGGCTGGTGTCAGAATTGGAGGGTAGAGGTATGTCTGACTTCCACCTCAGAGTGATCAGCTTTGGGCTTATTCTGGTCATTATACCTCTATCATTTTATAATGGGAGTCAAGGTGAAGCAAGGTTTGAAAATGTATAAAGCCAGAAGCTAACCTGAAGAAAATTCTGCCATTTACCAGGTATGCTAAATGTAAGCAGAGAATTTTATCCTTACTGACACCCAGTCAAAATAATTTGCATCTTACATAATTTTCTGTTTTGATAGGGATTGTACAAAATACAGTTTGTCAGAATTGCTACTAATTTTTTATGATTTTACACAAATTATTGATTGCAACAAAAATAATAGAAACTATCATACCCCCCCCAAAAAAAAAGAAAAAAAAAAAAAACCCAATGCCATCGAGTTGATTCCAACTCATAGCTACCCCCGTTGGGTTTCCAAGGTGGTAAATCTTTATGGAAGTAGATTGCTCAGTCTTCCTTCCACAGAGAAGTCGGTGGGTTTAAATCACCAACCTTCTGGTTAGCAGTCAAATGCTTTAGACAATGCACCATCAGAGCCTTTATAAACCATCATATACAACATTTATAATGAGATTTTCAAAGACAAGCTGGCTAGTGAGTATAGTCAGATTTGAAGCGTATATATAAAATTAGTTTCAGCAAAAACAATTTGAAATCTTATAGCTCATGACGTTGTTGTTAGGTACCGTTGAGTCATTTCCAACTCACAGCGACCCCATGCACAGCAGAATGAAACACCGCCCAATCCCACACCAGCTCCATGATCCCTGCTATATTTGAGCCAAACATGGCAGCCACTGTGTCAATCCATCTCGTTGAAGGCCTCTCACTCTTTCGTCGACCCTCCACCCTACCAAGCATGACATCCTTCTCCAGGGAATGGCCCCTTCTGATAACATGACCAAAATAGGTGAGACGAAGTCTGGCCATTCTCGCTTCCAAGGAGCATTTCGGGTGCACTTCCTCCAGAACAAATCTCTTAGTTCTTTTAGTAGTCCATGGCACTTTCAGCATTCTTCGCCAGCACAACTCAAGAGCATCAACTCTTCTTCGGTCTTCCTTATTCATTGTCCTGCTCTCACATGCATACAAGGTGATTGGAAATATCATAGCTTGTGTCAGGCGTACCTTAGTCCTCAAGGAGACATCCTTGCTCCTCAGTTATAGCTCATAGATGAAGAAAACTTTATTAAAGTATTTCCCCAATTTGACAACAAAACCAAAAATTTACATGACATTGCCAACAAGTTGTGAACCTGTAAGAACTTTTCTAAAATATGAAACAATAAAAAACCAATTTGATCCACCAAGCTAAGAAAAGAAGGAAATGTCTAGTCTCTCTATAAAATCCATGATCAGGAGGAACCTGCCCCTCACCATCTGGACTTGTTGCCTATTTTCTTCTAGTGAACAGCATTTCAATAATTCAAAAGCATGTCTATGTCCTCAATAAAATTAACTCTTTGCTGGCAAAAACATTCCACGTTTAAACAAACATGTTCACAAAAATGAAGTGATTCTAGCTCCTTTAAAATTACAGCTCCAAAAGGAGTCAGTGTCACTCACCAAAATCTGTCAAAACATAGCACTGTGATTTTCCCTCCCTTTTCTGGAAGTTGTGCAGAATACTGTGGTTTATTGAATTCCACTGTGCCTTTGGTGGTGGTGCAATGGTTAAAGCATACGACTGCTAACCAAAATGCCAGCAGGTTTGAACCCACCAGCTGCTCTGTGGGAGAAAGATGAAGCAGTCTGTCTCTATAAGGATTTACAACCTTGGAAACTCTATGTGTTCTACTCTGTCCTACAGGATTGTTATGAGTTGGAATCAACTCAATGGCAGTGGGGGTTTTTGGGGGTTTTAAATCTTATAAGTAAATAGTAAAATGGCAGATCAGGTAGAAATGGAACAGAGGGGAGGAAAAGAGACAGGGCCTATTTTAACTTCTGATGGCACTTCAGTCCTGTGATGGTTGTTCGTCAATTTGGTTGGGCCATGATTCTCAGTGGTTTGCAGTTATGATGTAGTTGTTCCCCAGGATGAGATCTGACATAATGCAATTACCTCCATGATGAGATCGCTAATGAGCAGCCAGTCAGTTGAAGGGGAGTTTCCTTGGGACTGTGGCCTGTTTCTAATGCATATGGGCATTCTGGAAAAGCTCTCTGGCTTTTTGCTTGATCTGGATTCTGCATCTGACTCATCTCATCTGACCTCCAGTTCTTTGGACTTGAACCAGCGGCCTGCCATACTGCCTGCTGATCTTGAGATTGTTACCTTCATAGACTGTGAGCCGGCAGCCTGCCATCTTACCTGACAACCTTAGATTCATCAGCCTCTGCAGCCGGCAGCCTGCATCTTGGGTTCATCAGCTCCTGCAGCTATGTGAGTCAGGAGAAGCCACCAGCCTAACTGACCCCAGACTTGGGACTTGCCAGCTTCTACAAACATGTGAGCCATTTCCTTGAGATAAACATCTCTTTCTTTATGTCTGTCTGTCTGTCTATGTTGTTTTTATGTGCCATCAAGTCAGCCCCGACTCACAGTGAACCGTCCTTGGGTTTCTGAAGCAGTATCACTACGGAAGTAGATTGCCCCATCTGCCTTAGCCACTATGCTACCAGAGCTCGCTCTCTCTATATATATAGATAGATAGATAGATAGATAGATAGATAGATATGCTTCACTGGTTTTGCTTCTCTAGAGAATTCAGCCTAAAAGAAGTCTCTTAGAGGAAGTTCAACAAATCGATGGCCTTGTGGGAGCAGAAGGCCCCTTTAAGATTACTTAGCCACAACTCTGCTGATCCTTGGCTCCTTCTGCTGGATATTCTAAGACACTGTGGCTTCGGACCTGAACCTGGTAGCTAGGGTGCCCCTTTGATCACTCGCCTTACCAGCTGTTTTTTCTCATTTCTGGCTTAGCCCACATCTTAGCTCCATGTCAATCTACCACGTCTGTTTCAGTTCAGCTCTTTTCTCCCTCCTATTTTAGTTTTCACAAACCAGAACTGGCTTTAGTTGCTCCCTTGAATCTTCTATTGAGTGTTAATTCAACAAAGAGTTATTGAGAAACTTTGCATCAGGCATTATATTTGGCATAAGGAATTCAAGATTGAGAATAACATGATAGTTGTAAGCATACCCTTTGGATCAGACTGCCATTGGAATGATAGTATCCTCTGAATCTTGGAACTATCTTGGGCAAGTTACTAACTTCACTGTGCCTCAATGTCCCCATCAATATAAAAAGGATAAGAAGCCCTAGTAGTACAATGACGAAACGCTGGCTGCTAGCCCAAAGGTGGGCAGGTTCAAATCCATCAAGCGCTTAAAAAACAAAACCAAACTCACTGCTGTTGAGTCTCATAGTGACCCCTCCTTGAGTTTCCAAGGCGGTATCTCTAGGGAAATAGAATGCCCAGTCTTCCTTCCAAGGAGTGGCTGGTGGTTCAGTGGCTTCTGGGTAGCAGTCAAATGCCTTAGGCACTACTCCACCAAAGCTCCCAACCATTTAACAGGAGAAAAGACCAGATGATCTGCTCCAGTAAAGAGTTCAACCTAGGAAATCCTATGGGGCAATTCTACTCTGTCATACAGGGTCACTGAGAGTTGGTTTCAACTCAAAGGCACACAGCAATAATAATAATGATTATGGTTCGTTACTGACAGAAGAGGATTAAGTGAGTTAACAAATCTAATGAGCTTCAAATAGAGTCTGGCATCGAGAAAGCACTCTTTAAATGATGGCCCTTAAGGCATAATCCTTGCCTGTCAAGGTACTCAGTCTACAGTTGCTCCCGTCCACCTGTCACTCCTGGCAGGCAGGGGTGCCTGAGCTTCTAGCATTCCTAAGTCTGGTGGTTCCTGGCTACCCTTTCCAAGATGAACCCGGTTCAAGTTCCTGTCACAGATTCACTGTGTGGCCCTAGACTAATAACTTCTCTCTGGGTCTCACTTTATGCAATCCGAAAGGGAGGGAGGGAAACCACAATTGAATTCAAAGACCTTGACAAACTTCCTGCTCTGCTTCAAGCATCCTGAGTTTCAAACTTGGACAAGTCACTTGACTTCTCTGTGCATATTCCCTCACCTGTAAAATGGATAATATCACTAAACTCTTTTTAGCGCTGTAGTAAAGACCCAATAAAATAGTGCAAGCGTCGCGCTTCATGAGCAGGATGCTTGTACATCGCGAGCTCTCAGTCAACGTCAGCCTTTACTGTAATCCACAGGAGTCGTCTCCATCCGGTTTCGAGGACTTTGCCATTTAGCGCACGCGCACTGGCCTCCGCGACCGCGCTCGCCCAGGCGCAAATTCCCGGCTTCCGGTTGCTCGGGTTTTCAGAGGCGGAGATGAGACTCATGGCGGCGTCCACGAAACAGACCACCCGAGGCATCCAAGAGGCTGCAAAAGAGGAGGAACCGCGAGTTCTGGAACCCGGTGCCGCCCCATTTGGAAATTTCCCTCAATACTCCCGCTTCCACCCACCAGAGCAGCGGCTCCGCCTCCTGCCCCCGGAGCTGCTTCGACAGCTCTTCCCTCCCGAGAGTCCTGAGACGAAGCCGATCCTGGGGCTCGACGTAGGGTGTAATTCCGGGGTGAGTGCTGGAGGTTGGGTTCGAAGGTTGAGGAACCAAGCAGTTGGCTGCCTCAACGTCCACTGGGGTTCTGGCCTGGGCGTGGCCTCACACCATCAACTTTTCCTAAATGAGCTTAAACGCTTAGCAATGACCGGCCCCATGCTGCTGCCACCTGTAACCCTGGGTCCCACCACCATCTTTCTTAGGAATCTTGGGGAAGAATCTTTCTCAACTACGTTCGAATTGCCATCTCTACGTCCTCGCGTTCGCAGCCTTTGGGCTAAACCCCAAGAGGGGAGGAGCATCTTATCTGGGCTTTCTGCGACCTGGCTGGGGAGAGAGCTGCAAGTTTGGGGAGTATAGGGTTGACAGAATCGCGCCTGGAGTTAAGACTTATGTATGTGCCGTACAGTGGAGGACGGCCCCTGGAGCCAAGTGGATATTTATTAAAAAGGACGAAGTAAAGTGGAGAGGATCAAGAAGGAAAATAGAGCATCCTGTGGAGAAGTAGAGGAGGCAGGCATTGACAAGTATTCTTAACTGCAAAGAATTCTTAGTCATACGTATAATTATGATAGTCAAACCATATGCAAAATAATTAATTGTCTCTCTGACACCTTTTTGTAGCCACTGAGATATCCTAAAGGAGCAGGTGGTCTGACCTTTTGACTGCAAGTGCTTCATAAATTTGTGCCCTCACTGTACAACCTCCATCACTATTCCCCCTACACACACACCCCAGAAGCAGGAGCCGTGGAGACAGTTGTATTTACTGTGTTGAAGACCTCTGGGCAGAAGAGGCTTTGGCCATGAGGGACACTGTTGATAAGGAGGAGGAGAACTTTTGGATACGGACTCAAAGGGTGGCATGGGCAGATGATGATGTCCATGTGTCCGCTGCAAACATTTCTCCATTGTGATTTATAGAAAATCAGGGAAAGGCAATGGGAAAGAGAAACTGAACTTTAAGGCATGGGAATTCATGAAAGGCATTAGAAAACCACAGATTTTAATTAAGGTTGAGAGTGGTATAGATACACATTAGAGAGATAGGGACATAGTTGCAGTCAGCTAGGGCAGTGGCCCCAAACCTGGATGTACATTGAGGGAACTTTTTTATTTTGCACTTAATAATAATGCTTGCACTTGATGAAAAATTCAAATTACAAAAGTGTATACAGTAAGTCCCTGGGTTACAAGAAAGTCTGACTTACAAACAACTCCTGCTTGCCCTTTATAAAAATAAATTTGCCCTCACTTTGAAACGGTTGAACCAGCCCTACTCTAAACAAATTCTTCATCACAGTCACCTTCACTTGCTGCATATGCAACTTCTAAATCATTGAAAAGGCTTTGAGCCTTTCCAAAGTAAGGCTAAATTAGAACCAAATCTACCTGTTTGGACTTAACCTACAAATTCAACTTAAAGACATACTTAAGAACAGATCTCATTCGTAATTGGAGACTGCCTCTAAAGTGAAAAGTCCCTACTCCTGATCCTAAATCTTCATTTTCCTCTCCGCAGTGGCAAGCGCTATGTGTAATTTCTTGGGTATCCATACTAGCATTTGCGTGTATGTGTATAACTGTGCCCACTCCCCCTTTCAGTTTTACAAATAAAAAACTCAACTGCTGTTGAGTCAGATCCGACTCATAGCAACCTCTCCTTGGGTTTCCAAGGGGGTATCACTACAGAAGTAAATTGCTCAATCTTCCTTCACATTGTTGTTATTCTGCACTTTGCTTTTTCATTTAATAACGTGGCGATCACTTACATTACTACATTCTTTTTAAGAGCTTCATAATACTTCATTGTATAAATGTGCCACAATTTATGAGGTGTCTTTTTTTAATTTAAAAAAAAAAAAAATTTAATTTAAAAAAGCTGCTATTCTAAGCAGAATCATAATCTTGAGAGATTGAGGTGAGGAGTCTTTAGGATTGGGGAATTGAGGATGGAGAGGATAAAAAGATGTGGAGGGCTGATGTGAAGTGACTAGTTAAATGTTGGGCCACACCCAAGATCAGATGAGGGGAGGGAGACGGTGAAGAAGCAAACAGAAGCAAACAGACGGGAAAGGATCAAGCAGGGTGGTAAGGGTGGTTCTTGGACTACAGCTACAGCATTAGCATGACTGGGAAGCTTGTTACAAATACAGAATCTCAGATCCCACCCCAGATCTACTAAATCAGAATCTTTACTTTAACAAGATCCCAGGTGATTTGAATGCCTATTAAAGTTTGAGAAGCCTAGTATAAAGAACCTAATATACCCTAAGTCTTGTCATATACTGACCATATGACATTGGACCCTTACTGCTGTTAAGTCAATTTGGACTCAGCAACTCTGTAGGACAGAGTAGAACTTCCCCCGTAGAATTTGCAGACTGCCACATCTGTCTCCCATGGAGCAGCTGGTGGGTTGGAACCACCATCTTCAGTTACCAACTGAGCACTTAACCACTGTGCTACCAGGGCTCTTTCACATTGAACAAGTTTGTCACATAATTTTTTTTTCTGCTGTTCTTTTTTATTTTATTTAAAAAAATTTTTTGCAGTGTTCCCCTCCCTCCCCTCCCACCCCTGGTAACCAACAAAGAAAGTTTCCTTCCATATATAAACCTTTCCTTGACTTTTTCAATAATGAACTAATACAATATGAGTCCTTCTGTCATAAATTTTTTACATGTAGTTTTGTTGTGAGCTATGCTATACATATAGAAAAGTGCAAAAAACATAAATCTATAGTTTATGGATAATTATAAAGCAAACACTTTTATGATCACTGTCCAGGTCAAGAATAAAACATTGCAGCACCCCAAAAGTCCCTCTTATGCCTTTTCCTGATCATGAAGTCCTGACTTTTATTATTGTTGTTTCCTTTTCTTTATAGGTTGTTGTTGTTGTT
>NW_006921632.1:1766676-1777205 GCF_000298275.1 Orycteropus afer afer
CCAGCCTTCTGGTTAGCAGTCAAGTGCCTTAGGCACTATGCTACCAGAGCTCCGTCTTTATAGGTTACTACAGTATTTTTGTCTCACTAAACACTGTGAAGGCGCTCTGGTAGCGTAGTGATACTGCCTCGGAAACCCAAGGAGGGGTCGTTATGAGTCAGATCCGAGTTGACAGCAGTGAGTTTGGTTTTTTTTAAAAAAACACTGTAAGAAGGAGCTCCAGTGGCTCAGTCATTAAGGCATTTGGCTGCTAATAAACACTGTAAGAGGAGTTCTGGTGGTGTAGTGGTTAAAGCATTGGGCTGCTAACCAAAAGGTCAGCGATTTGAACCGACTAGCTACAAGAAAGATGAGGCCATCTGCTTCTATAAAGATTTACAGCCTTGGGAACCCTACAGGACAGTTCTACTAAAGGATCACTATGAGTTAGAATTGACTTAATGGTAATAGATTAGGTTTATAACATTAGTTTAATTTTACCTGCTTTTGAACTTCATGTATATGGAAGCTTGCCATGTATTTTCTTTTGCGTCTTTCTTTTTCATTTAACATTATGTTGTTTGTGAAAGTCATCCATATTATTACCCTGAGCTGAATTCCTTCATTTTTACCTGGTTTAATATTCCATTTTAATGACTATGTATCTATCTGTGCTACTGTTACTGGACATCTGGATTGTTTCTGGCCGCATTTTCTCCACCTGCTCAAAGGGCATAAATATTTTCCTCACAGGATTGTTGCACAGAGCAAGTGAGGTAGTGAATAGGAAAATACCTTGAAAAACTATAGAACCACACAGATTTGAGGTAGTTATTTTGGTTATAGAAATCGAAGTTAGGAAAAGGAGATGGTAACTTGTTTAAAAGCCAAAGAAGACGCTCAGATGGTGAAAATCTTGAATTACTGGATTTGGCTAGAAGGAGGTCAGCCGCCTTAGGAATGATGGGTACAAAAGCAGAATAATTGTCAGAGGAGGTGGTGAAGCATAAGACAAGTAGTCAAATTGAAGCTGTAAAGTTAAGGCTGAATACAGATTTTGAGGAATCCAGATCCTCCCAACCACTGGTCTGAGAATTAGGTTTTTATAAGATGGTTCCTTGGTCTATTCCTCACCTTCCTGATAAGGAACACTGGTTATGCCTCTGAAGCCCTTTCCTCCTTCCTGGGGTCTGAGGTTCCCCATCCCCTCCCCCGCAAAAAGAAAGAGAGAAAGAAAAGAAAAAGATAATGCCCTTGAGTTGATTTCAACTCATACTGACCACTCCTTAGGTTCCTGAGATGATATCTCTGCAGAAGTAGATTGCCCAGAGGAAGTAGATTGCCCAGACTTCCTTCCGAGGAGTGGTTGGTTGGTTTGAATCACCAGCCTTCTGGTTAGCAGTCAAGTGCCTTAGGCACTATGCTACCAGAGCTCCTATCTACCATTTAAAAAAAAAAAAAAAAACTGTTATCAAGTCGATTTGATTCATAACAACCCCTCCTGGGTTTCACCATTAGTGTCTACTAAACTCAACTCACTGCCGTTGAGTCAGATCCAACTCATAGCGACCCCTCCTTGGGTTTCTAAGGCTGTATCACTACAGAAGTAGATTGCCAAACCTTCCTTCTGTGGAATGGCTGGTGGATTTGAACCTCCAACCTTCTGGTTAGCAGTCAAATGCCTTAGGCACTATGCTACCAGAGCTCCATTAGTGTCAGGAAACTATAAAGATGATGTGTTACAACCTGTGACCCCTGGATGGCACTAAGAACCTGCTCTTGGATAACTTTTCACTTAATCTCCTTAGGTATAATTTAGGAACCCTACATCCTATAAAGGAGCTCTGGTAGCATGGTGGCTAAAGCACTTGACTGCTAACCAGAAGGCTGGCGGTTCAAACCCACCAGCCACTCCTCGGAAGGAAGGTTGGGCACTCCTACTTCCGTAGTGATACTGCCTCGGAAACCCAAGGAGGGGTCGCTATGAGTCTGGGCCGACTCGACGGCACATAACAACAACAACAACAACAACATCCTATAAGGTTGGGCACTCCTACTTCTGTAGTGATACTGCCTCAGAAACCCAAGGAGGGGTCGCTATGAGTCTGGGCCGACTCGACGGCACATAACAACAACAACAACAACATCCTATGAGGTTGGGCACTCCTACTTCCGTAGTGATACTGCCTCAGAAACCCAAGGAGGGGTCGCTATGAGTCTGGGCCGACTCGATGGCAAATAACAACAACAACATCCTATAAAGCCAGGGGTATGTGGCAGTCTCAGTAGGAGGATAAATATACATTTCTCTTCCAGTCACTGGTTGGAAGCTGCAATGACAAAGCTCTTTTCTATTTCTCTAGGAGCTGAGCGTGGCTCTATATAAACACTTCCTTTCCCTACGTGATGGGGAGACCTGCTCAAATGCCTCAAGAGAACTCCGTCTGCTCTGCTGCGACATAGATCCAGTCCTGGTGGAGCGAGCTGAGAAAGAATGCCCTTTTCCTGATGCCTTGAGCTTTGTTGCTCTAGACTTCATGAATCAAAGGACCCGGGAGGTTCTCTTGAGCTCTTTCTTAAGTCAGTTTGGACGCTCAGTTTTTGATATTGGCTTCTGCATGTCAGTAACCATGTGGATTCATCTGAACCATGGGGACCAGGGCCTGTGGGAGTTCCTAGCCCACCTCTCCTCCCTTTGCCGCTACCTCCTTGTGGAGCCACAGCCCTGGAAGTGTTACCGGGCAGCTGCAAGGCGTCTCCGAAAGCTGGGCCTCCATGACTTTGACCACTTCCACTCCCTTGCCATCCGAGGTGATATGGCTAATCAGATTGTGCAGATATTGACCCAAGACCATGGCATGGAGTTATTATGCTGCTTTGGCAACACCAGCTGGGACCGAAGCCTTCTGCTCTTCAGGGCAAAACAGACCATAGAGACTCATCTAATCCCTGAATCATTGATAGAAGAAGGGAAAGAAAGGAACAGATTAAGATTCTGGAGACAGTGAGGTAGGAGGAGGGGAAGATCAGGAAAAGGAATAATTGAAAAAGTTCTACACTGAGAATTAAGATGCTTTGTTGGGCAGCCTCAAAACCTGGCAGAAGCCGCTGGCAAAATGTCCATTCATTCAGGTGAAAGAATCTGTATCTTCTGTTTGGAATAATCCCTGAGGAGAGTGAATCCATAGAGCAGTGAGCTGGGTTATCTGGATTGAGCTGGGCTAGAGAAAGTGATCCTGGTTTTGGGATCTAGAAGGGCCTATTTTTGAGAAGTTATGAAAACCAGGCTAGCCTTAGAATTTACCAGTTCCCTGGAATCCTTGAATCTGACCTGGCTTCCTCAGGTTTCTAGATTTATTGGACCTTCAGGCAAAACCTCCTAATAAAATCTGGAATGAAGAGACACTGGCCTGGCTAAAGAAAAGGTTAGTAGGAAAAGCATCTTATCTTTATACACTAGCAAGTCAAGTCCCCAAAACCCCTTACTGGCATTTAAAAGACATTTAAAGATTTAAATCATGAACCCAACACCCAACTGGTATAAATTAAATGAATAAAATGGTATTATATATGAAAGTATATGCAATAAAAATGACTTGAGTGTGGTTGAGAATGGCCTGTGAGTCTGAGGTAGATAAGTCTGCTTTTATCCATTCTACCCATGTGGGAGACTCAAGTTCAATTCCCAGTCAGTGTACCTCATGTATAGCCACCACCTTTGTCACTGAACCACCACTGTCCCCAGATGGTTCTTAGGTACCACAAATATAACATATCCTAAAATGAAACACATTACCCTCGTTTTAAACCTAATCCTCTCAGTTGGTGAGATCTACCTCAGTTGACTCTTTCCTCATATTCCCCGCACTGAAATAGTTACCAAGTCCTGTAAATCCTACCAATAGTATGTAAATCTCACTCATTCCATCCATTTGGTTGATATGTACCAGGGATTTTCATGGAAATCAAATTCTCCATTCTCTGCATTCCTGTCAGTATTCCATTTCTCAAATACCTAATTGTGTTAATTTTATGAGTAAAAACCTGCAGTGGCTTCCTAGAGTTTAGAGTCCTATCCTTTATCCAGTGTGTAAACCTATATTCAACCCAGTGGCCACTTCCTATTTAGCCTTTTCATGGTTGAACTATTTTCTGCTTTGAATGTTTTTGTTAATACTATTTTCAGTAATGGAAGGCATGCTGAAATCAAGGGGGAAAAAAGTTTGGTTTTTTGGTTTTTTTTTTTTTTTGAAGTAATAATGGATTTTGATACAATTATGTGGGACATATATGTGCCAAGTAGACTCTGGTGGTAGGACTGGTGGAATGAGGCCCGTTTCTTCAGATTCATGCAGTTATACAGGTGTATAAAAGTTACACACCAGGCAGAAGAATATACTACAACTAGATAGCAACTTCCCAAGAACCTCAGAGGCTGAAAATGGTGGGTGATATATGTCCCATGGGTCACAAAAGGGTTAAGTAAATAAAAAACCCACTGCCATCAAGTCAATTCCAACTCACAGTGACCCCCTTTGGGTTTCCAAGGCTCTAAATCTTTACAGAAGTAGATTGCCTCATCTTCCTCCCACGGAGCAGCTGGTGGTTTTGAACAATTGACATTCTGGTTAGCAGCCAAATGCCTTACCCACTATGCCACCAGAGCTCATTAAGTAAAATGAAATAAAATTTAAATTCAGTTTCTCAGTTTTCACTACAGTTGTTGTTATGTGCTGTCAATTCAGACCTGACTCAGAGACCCTCCTTGGGTTTCTGAGGCAGTATCACTACGGAAGTAGATTGCCCAACCTTCCTTCCAAGGAGTGGCTGGTAGGTTTGGACCGCCAGCCTTCTGGTTAGCAGTCAAATGCCTTAGGCAATACACTACCAGAGCTCTTCAGTTTTCACTAGCCACATTATTTCAAGTGCTCAATAGCCACATGTGACTAGTAGCTACTGTATTGAAGTGAATGGTAGAGAACATTTCCATCACTGCAGAAAGCTCTATCCAATAGCACTGGTCCGAACCACATAACATGGCTTTCATGTCTCTCTTATAGCAGCCACACTGAACTACTCACCCTACCACTCCCTCAGACTTGCCATGTCCTTTCAGACCTCTGGGACTTAGCACAAGCCATCCCTCTGCTCCTCTCTTCCAACTCTCCCATCTTGCAATCTGCTGGAGCTATTTGTCCAAAAAGATGACTTAAATTTACATTTTTTTGGAAAATTTCCCCAACTCTCTAGTACTTTGCAATTGTTCACTATGTTCTGTGGGGACTTTGCATAGAAGCCTCTATTACAGTACTTACCGTGTATCATTGTTTACGTGCCTCTTTTTTGTCCCTACTATAAGACTTATCTCAAGCCCAACTTAACTCTGTACACCTAGGCCTAGCACAGTGCCTGACATATGCCAAGCAGTCAAGCACTATTTGTTGAAACAACATATGAATGAACAAAAGAAGTCTACCCAAATTCAACTATTAAGAAGAAAAAGAAGGAGATCTGTGATTGGTCAAAGACTGCCCAGGAAATCATAATACTGGAGGAAAGTTAGAAAGTTGAAAGGGGAGTAAGCTTGGCTGGCCTTGGACATGGAAGTCTGAGATATATATGTTTTATCAAACATGCTTTGAGATAAAATGTTCATTTCAAAGCCTTTATTATTGGTGATCTGGGAGAGGGCAACAGATCAAGACTGGATATAAAAATTTGGAAATCATGTAGAGTGATGGATTTAATCAGTAGTAAATTAAAAAAGTAAGTGGATTTGATGCAGAATCTTCAAAACACTGCATAATATGCATGAACTTGGAGGACATTATGCTGAGTGAAATAAGTCAATCACAGAAGGGTAAATATTGTATTCATTATTGTAAAAAGTCAAGGAAAGGTTTATATATGGAAGGAAACTTTCTTTGTTCGTTATCCGGGGTGGAGGGGAGGGAAAGGAACACTGCAAAAATAAAATAATAATAGTAAATAGAGATAAAACAATAGAAAAAAGTGGATTTGGTAGGAGAGGACCAGGTCTTAGGTCTGAAGGCCACTGACAGTTATTGAATGAGGGGGAAAAGAGGAACTAAAAAAAGTTTGGTTAGGTACAGAAAAAAGAAAACCCTATGAGGTAAGTACTCTTATCCCCGTTTTGCAGATGTGGAAACAAGCACAGAGAAGTTAAGTGACTGTCCCAAGGCCACATATCCAGTAGGTTACTTGGGCTTTGAACCCAAGCAGTGTGGTTACAGAGTCAGCTTTAGCTGCCATGTCATGAGATGTCACAGAAATGAAGATTGGGAAGAGACTCCAGAGAGCCAGTGTAATGTAGGCAAAATGAACATGAATTTCAGAGTTACTGAGCTCCCTCAAATTACGTGTTCAGGCCTAGGAACAACGCAGACAGCCATCCTTAGTAATCCCTAATATTCTTAGAATTCCCCTCATAGAAGTCACCTAATCCTATGTTGAATACCTGAATTGTGCCCCTGCTGCTGCTTACAAATCAAACATGGCTGCCCTTCACGGCATGGTGGAAAATTAGGACTTGGCAACCACATATACCAGAGATAAACCAAATCCACAAACATCAAGTAGATTCCAACTCAATGACCCTATAGAGGTTCCCCTATAGTGTATGTATATACATACTTTATAGGGCAGAGTAGAACTTCCAAAAGGGTTTCCAAGGCTGTAAATCTTTATAGAAGCAGACTGCCTCATCTTTCTGCCACAGAGCAGCTGGTTGGTTTGAACTGCCAACCTTTTCATTAACAGCCGAATACTTTAACCATTATGACACCAAAGCTCCTACACCAGAGAGAAATGCTCTTAAATTGCTCTCAGACCTAGCTACCCTCACGCTAGCTTTGACTTGCTAATACCTTAACTTTCCCTGAATTCTTTAAATTTCTGCTCTTAGCTTTGACCCTTAGGTAGGACCTCCTGAAAGTGGATTAAAATCCATTTCATGCTAAGGAGGCAAGGATTCCATGGCCAACTCCAAGGTGGACTAAGATCTGAGGATCAACTGGATCCTTCCCAGTCTTCTGGAATTGAGTTTGGCCCGGGGATGGTGCCGCAGAAAGAACCTCAAGTTTGGAATCAAGATCTACAAGTAACTCATTGTATGACCACCTTGTTTATGTCTTCACCTCTCCAGGACTCAGTTTACTCATCTGTACAAATGAAATAACAAGACCTTTATTTTCCTATGCCTAGATGTGCTAAAGAATGTGAAGGTATCTTGTAGAGTATAGAGTGTTAAACAGAAACAAGGGGTCATTGTACCCTATGAGCATGCCATAGATTATGCTCAAGCTGTCCCAGACCACAACTATGCTTGTTAGACTAAAGCCTGTAAGAAAAACATCTCATTAAAAACATGCATCTTACATGTCCACATAAATAGAACTAACAGGGCGCAAAGTTATGATAACTTCTTAGCCATAGTCAACCACCCTGATGGAGTGAGTTGTTAGACCTGTGGGCCTGGGACCATGGTCGTGGGAGACATCAGGCTCAACTGGCATAACATACTACACAAAAATATTGTTCTACATCCTACTTTGATGAGTAGTGACTGGGGTCTTAGAAGTTTACAGGCAGCCATCTAGATGCCACAACTGTTCTCTCATCATCTGGAGAAAGAAGAATGAAGAAAAAAACAAAGATGCATGGGAACAATTAGTCCAAGGGAGTAGTAGACCTTACAAACTCAGCCTATATGACCATGAAGACCAGAACAAATAGATGGTGCCCAGCTACCTAGCACTGTCAACCACTTGGAAAGGGATCAGTGCTAGAGATCCTGACAGAGTAGGAGAATAATGTGGAACAAAACTCAAAATAATAATAATAAAAATAACAGGTTTACGGGTCTGATAGTACCTGGTGATACTCCTGAGACTTACGGCCCCTAGTTACTCTTCAGCCTGGAATTGAACTCACTTCCGTGGCTTCCAACCAAACAAAAGACAGGCATATGAGCTGAACATTTACATTAGGTAGACACACTCCTTGGAGAGATCAATCATGGGAGACTAGAAAGGCTATGTATGTATGCACAGGGACACAGCTCGGGGAACAGGAGTGCATGGGAGGGAAGGACACAGGGAAGAGGTAACTATGGGGAGGAAATGGGAGAAGAGCTGTTGCATTGTGGGAGATTGCAGTCAATGTCATGAGACAAAGTGTATGTGAAGTGCTGTATGGAAGATGAATTTGCTCTGTAAGCTTTCACCTAAATCACAATAAAAAAATTTTTAAAAAAGGAATACTTTCTAAACATAACACATAAAACCCAAACCCCACATAGGAAAAGTTCAGTAGATCTGACTTCATAAGGCAAATAAAAGAAAAAGAAACCAAAATCTAATAAAGTCACGTGACAAACTACCAACTAGGAAAACTACTTGCAATACCTGTGACAAAGGGCTAATTTCATCACAATACAAACAACTCTTAAAAGTTTATCAGAAAAAGACATTCACAAAAAATGATAATGGCAGATAAACACTAGGAAAAGTGTTTAATCTTCCTCTTTATTAATTACAATAATAAAAAATTACAACAAATAAAAACAATAAAATATTTTCATCACTTAGAAC
Organism: Orycteropus afer afer; assembly: GCF_000298275.1. NCBI lineage: Eukaryota > Metazoa > Chordata > Mammalia > Tubulidentata > Orycteropodidae > Orycteropus > Orycteropus afer. The sequence goes on from NW_006921632.1 coordinate 1,775,268, forward strand.
AAAATTCATAAAATTTTTAAAACAGCGATGATGTATACTTACATACACAGGAAATCTACTGCTAGGGAATTTATTCTGTAGATATACTCACACAAGTATGCAAAGGTATATGTACAATGTTATCCATTAATGTTGTTGACAACAGTGGAAAGCTGAAAACAACCTAAATGCCCTTCAGTAGGAAACACGCACAGTATGGTACACCATAAATGAATTACTATGCGATTGTTAAAAAGAACAAGGTAGATCTACAAATGCTAATATGGAAAGGTCTCCAAAATATTTTAAGGGTAAGAAGCAAGGTCTTTCTGAAAATAACTGCCTTCTTCTCATATCTCACTCTTCACTGCCCTACCCACCTATCTCCCTAACTTTTTCCTCCAGCATAGCCATAATCCTTGAAAGAGTTTTAAACATTTTTTGTCTATGTTCCTTATTTTTGTTCATCTTTCTCAACCCTTCAAAGCCTAGTTTTGCTGAAGTCGCCAATGATGTATAGCTGAAGTCAGCAGAGGTGTCTCAGTCCTGATCCAATTGACCTCAGCAACATCAGGAACTGTTTTTTTTTTTTTTTTTTTTGAGAGAGGCTGTGAAATAAATAGGACAACAGTTAAAGAAAACAAGCTGATGTTTCCTTCACAGTGCCATTACATTGCAATTTATTGAATTAATCCTTTATTTAGACATGAAACCTGTTTTTTTTTTTTTTTTTTTTTTTTTTTTTTTGTTAAAAACTTCTTGGGCTCAGGTGACAGCACTCACCAGTTTTCTTCCTCCAGTTACCACCTATGTTCTAATGACTCACAAGTTTCTTATCACTAGCCTAGATCTCTCTCCCTAGCTTCAGAATCACTTAGCCAACAACCCACTTTAATGCTTCCCAACCTTTTCCACATCATGACACACATAGAAAACCATGATTATTCACAGCAATCCTGCATAACAGAGGGAGCTCATGCTGCCTTGAGGGTTGAGGAGTTATATAGGCAGTGTATCTATAGTTTCTCCCTGAAACACAATTTTGGGGAAGCTCTGGCTCTCGTGGTGCAGTGGTTAAAGCATTTGGCTGCTAACCAATAGGTCCCAGGTTTGAACCTACCAGTCGCTCTGCAGGAGAAAGATGAGGCAGTCTGTGTCCATAAAGATTACAACCTTGGAAACCCTATGGGGCAGTTCTACTCTGTCCTATAATGCTATGAGTCAGAATTGACTTGATGGCAGTGGATGGGTTTGGTTTTCTGGCCTCTTGTATAAACATTTCCATTTGAGTTACTCCTAGGCAATTTAGTGTCAACATGTTTGGAAGTGAGCACATCATCTCCCAAATCTGCTCTTTCTCCAGCGTTGTCTGTTGTTGTTGTTGTTGTTGTTATGTGCCGTCAACTCAACCTGACTCATAGCGACCCCTCATTGGGTTTCCAAGGCAGTATCACTGCAGAAGTAGATTGCTCAATCTTCCTTCCGAGGAGTAGTTGGTGGGTTTGAACCGCCAGCCTTCCGGTTAGCAGGCAAGTGCCTTAGGCACTACACTATCAGAGCTCCCCAGCTTGTCTATCATTTGCAAATGGTCTCTCTCCTTGCCTCTACTTCCAATGTCAAGACATGTTGCCTCTACTTCTATTCATTTATTGGAGTCATCTCTCTATCATTACTGTCACTTTCCTAGTCCAGACCATATCATTTCTCATTTCTTCCCTCAATTATTGCAAAAACCTTCTATCAGGTCTGCCTGACTTCAACTTTGCTCCCTCTAATCTATTATCCACACTGCAACTATAGTCATCTTTCTAAAACATAAATCTGTTTATGTCACCATGCTTTTTTCTATCTTTTGTGATTTGGGTGAAAATTTACAGAGCAAATTCACTTCCCATACAGCAGTTGACCTACATTTTGTCTCATGACATTGACCACAATTTACCACAATGCAACAGCTCC
>NW_006921632.1:1779729-1794328 GCF_000298275.1 Orycteropus afer afer
GATGAACATGGGTGTGCATATGTCTGTTCTTGTCATGGCTTTCACTTCTTTAGGATATATAACTAACTAGTAATGGAATGGCTGGGTCAAGTGGTATTTCTAGTTCCACCTTTTGAAGGAATCGCCATACTGCTTTTCACAGTGGTTGTACCATTTTATACTCCCACCAGCAGTGTATGAGAGTCCCAATCTCTCCACATCCCCGCCAGCATTTGTTGTTTTCTGTCTCGTTGAACTTTGCTACTAGTGCTGGAGCAAGATGGTACTCATTTTTGTTTTGATTTGCATCTCTCTAATAGCTAATGATCATGAGCATTTCTTCATATGTTTGTTGGTCACTTGAATATCCGCCTTGGTGAAGTGTCTATTCATGTCTTCTGCCCATTTTTAAATTGGAATGTTTATCTTTTGGTTATTATGGTGTTAGAGTTTTCTATAAATTCTAGAGATAAGTCCCTTGTCAGATATGTTGTTGTTGCTGTTTTTGTTATGTGCTGCTGAGTTGGCCCCGACTCATAGTGACCCCTCCTTGGGTTTCTGAGGCAGTATCACTAAGGAAGTAGATTGCGCAACCTTCCTTCCGAGGAGTGGCTGGTGGGTTTGAACCACCAGACTTCTGGTTAGCAGTCAATATGTCATTACCAAATATTTTTTCCCAATCTGTAGGTTCTCTTTTGACTCTTTTTAGAAGGTCCCAATCATCTGGTTTCTCTTCTGCTGTTTGTGCATTTTGAGTTATGCTTGATAGTCTATTTATGCCATATATTAGGGCCCCTAAATTTGCCCCTAGTTTTTCCTTGAGGAACTCTATAGTTTTAGGTTTCACATTTAAGTCTTTGATCCATCTGGAGTTCATTTTTGTGTATGGTGTGAGGTACAGATCTTGTTTCATTTTTCTGCAAATGGATCTCCAGTTTTGCCAGCACCATTTATTAAACAAACATTCTCTTCCCCATTTAATGGATTTCGGCCCTTTGTCAAAGATCAGCTGACCATATGTCGATGGATCTCACCATCCTTTTAACACCATTCAAAGTCTCAGCATTAAGATAAAGCATGATCTTCCCATTGTTTACCTTTCTAGTCTCATTGCTTATCAAACCCGACATTGAACTTGATGTTAGTTATCTAATATTATATGCCTGCATATAGTAAAGACTCAATAAGAATGTATGAATGATAAAAAAGGACTGTGCCAGAGAGGTTTCAAAGCACATATTGGTAATGCTGCCAGAACCCAAGGAACATGGTTGTCTTATGTGGGATCAAGCAGCAGTAGCAAAAATCTGAGGTGCCCTGGTGGCACAGTGGTTAAAGCACTCAACTGCAAACCAAAAAGCTCAGCAGTTCAAATAGCATATGGACCAAACATCAGCCAATCCCAAGCCCTTTATTTTCCTCAATGAGCAGGAAAGAGATCAAGAATGCACTCAGAATCAATACAACCTGGAGAATAACCTGGATGTTAAAATTTTTTGATAGGCTAGTTACTAACCTGACCATCTCCCAATGTCAGGAGTTCTAAACTGGGGTGAGCTTATCAACCAATGTAACCCACAGGCTAAATGGCTACAATGACAACCTGTAAGGAATGAAGACTCTCCAACACTGAATGAATGACCACATTGTCATGAAGCAGGGAACCCCATTCAATGTACTGATGTGAGCGGTGAGGGGGTGGTTCTCTGTGATGCCATCTACCTGTCAGTCATCAGCACTATATGCATGGCTAGCTCACGCCACCAAACTGGTTTGTTACCAATAGCTTGCAGCAACCAGAGACCTAAGAGGCCTAGTTTGTTTTGTAACACAGGCAACTCAAGTAAAGAAAAATATGATTAGTGATATATAACAAGGGTGGAGAATCCACTTGGGGACTTCTATACAATTTTCAACAATTTAAGTGAATAATACCACTAAAGAATAAAGGTATCTTAAGCCTTATTAAGCACAAAAAGGATCTTAGAGTAATGGTAGCTACACTTCTTCCACTTCCTATCAGAGGAAGATGATTTGTGAAGCATAGGGAATCTACCATAATCTGAATGCCTAAACTATCGAGTGTGCAAGAGCCTTTAAGAAGGAGGGCGGCACTTGCTCTGACAAGTACAGATGTTCTAGCTGTGTTTATTAAATGAGTAAACATCTGGATGGAAAGTAAAACATCATCTAGATGTTCTATTTTCTTCCAAATGTTATTTGAAAACATCCAAAAATAGTTAGAAATGAGAGACTTGTAAGGTTTTCCACCCCATGGTTTTGTAATGCAACAGATATATAGAGTTTTACTGGACTCTTAAGAACTTTGAAGAAAGGACTATGTCTAATTTTTGTTGTAATCTGAAGACTATCACATCAATCCTATAAATGTTAGATACTTGAATGAATCAAAAACTAATCAATCTGCATGATTCCAAAGATGCCACTATCTCTCTATTGTCAAGAAATGAGGCAAGAAAGAGAAATGAAAACGTATGTTCACAAAAAGCAGCCTTATTTATAAAAGACTAAACCTGAACATGCAAATATCCATCAAATGAAGAATGGATGAATAAATTGTGATATAGTTCTATATTGGAATGTCATTCAGCAATAAAAAGTGAACTACTTATACACATGGATGGATCTCAAAGACATTATTACTAAGCTAAGGAAGCCAGATACTAAAGACTACATATTGTATGATCCCACTTATGTGAAATCCAAGAACAGACAAAACAATGCAGAAAGTTGTGGGAGGAAGGAGGTGGTGGGTGCAGGGTAGTCAGCTATGAAGGGGTATGAAAGAACTTTCTGGGGTGATGGAAATGTCGTGTCTTGTTTTGGATTTCGGTTGTATAGGTGTATATTATTGTTGGAACTCATCAAACAAAACACCTAAGATCTGTGCATTTTATTGTATATTAAGGATAAATCAATCAATCAATCTCTGTGTGTGTGTGTGTGTGTGTGTTTACTAAAAAGCAAAAAGGTTGATGGGAGCAACTATCATGACATCTTTCAGACTCCAAATAATAACTGCCCTCACACACCAACCTACCCCTATGCTCAAAAACCTAAGTCTCCTGCCTGGATCCTACTCAAGTTCCTCTCTGCCCTTCAAATCACATTTCTTATTTAAGAAGCCTCCTTCAGAGATGAGAGAGACAAAGAGATGAGTCTTTGATTAATCCTAGCCAATCTGAGCACTTCCCCGTTCCCTCTGCTTTTATGTTCCTTCATTGGACTAATATGTTGCTGTTAGGTCACGATCCTGTGTGTACTAGCAACAGAAATAATTTTAATAAAACGGGCAGAGACTGTACCTAGGGATGCTTTGCAATTCTCTGAAGAAGCCAGCTCAGAACCTGCCTTTCCGGGCCATTCAGAACAGTGCACGTTGTGAGGATTATACGGTATTCAGACAAGGGCAAATAGATGTCTAAACAAGGAGCAAGGAAAATGCTACTGATAGGAACTTTGAGGCTCTGCAGAGGCCTGAGGGAGGTGTTTGCTTTTCCTCTTTAAGCGCCTGGTTCCACAGAGAAAGAGCTTGCCCTCACTGAAATAGCAAGTGGCTGAGAACAAGGCTGTACCTTTTTCCTACTCAACCTTCCCAAATCCTCAATCAGTGAGGGAAAGAGCCAGCTCCCCTAAGGGGTGCAGCGCTGTTCCTGGTGACCAGTTTTCCGAATTCCTGGAAGGGCCTGATCCTGAAGGAGGAAAAGAAAAGCAGGAGCATTTAAAGGCCAGGGAGGCACTCAAACCTCTTCTTAAGGAATTACACCCAACACGTATTCAGGATGGCAAATTACAAACACCGACGTTCACAACCACAGATACACGTGCACGCCCTGCCCCACAGAAGCAAACGCGCATGTCCGTGGGCCCGCGCGCAGGTACTTAGTTTTTCGGCTCTAGACAACGCCTGCCCCTGCCTCCCTGGTAGGCTCAGCCCCGCGTCCCCTAGCCCGCCACTGGCGGGGTTTACCCGGCCAAACTTGGCCTGGGCAGAGGGTTTCTGTATGGGGGGGGAGGGGAGGCTCTCCCCCCTGGGCGGAAGCCGCGCGCGCCGGCCGGGCAGACTTCGCTCTCGTCCTGGGAACATCTGGAGGGGGCTGGGAGGGGCGCGCATCCAGGGTGAACGTGGATTGGCTGCGCTGGAGAAAGGAGGCGGTGTCTTGGCGAGGGGCGGGGCTCACTGGCCCCTTTAAAGCCTTGACATCAAGACGCGGCCCCAACACCCCCCCCTTTCTCTCCCCACCCCCCCGCGCCCCTTAGCAGCGGCCATGGACCCGGCGGATCCGGCCTGCCCTGGCCCGGCTCGACACCTAATTTCAGTGAGTTCTGGGCCTACTTGAATTTAAAGGGCGGCGGGTGAGGGGGGGTCTGCAAGCTCCAGGCCAAGGGGTGGAGGACTAGAGGGGTAAAGCTCTCGTGGCAGCCTTGAGCCAGAGGGAGCGGTGCAGCTTCCTGCCGGGACCTCGCTGTCTGCCCCTCCCTCCCGCCGCACTCTTCCCTGGGGGTCCGGCTGCGACTCTGTCCACCCCCACCCCACCCCCTCCTGTCCCCCGCGCCATCCTCGCGCACACTCCGTGGCCCCGGAAGGGAAACTTTCGGGAGAAGGGGATGTTCCGGGGGCCGATCTCTCTCCCTCCTTTGAAGCACTGACCTTGCCCTGGCTGAGCACCCCACCCCATCCGCATCCCTCTGCCGGGAGCCCAGCTTAGCGGTGCCCGTTGGTGGCGGTGGGGCTCTCCCCAAAGCGCAGGCGCAGAGACAGGCTGGGGCTCCTGTTCTTACTCCTTCCAGTCCCAGTAGCCTGGGGCGATAGGGTGTGGAGGAGGCGGAAGGAGGCCGGGGTCTTTGAGAACAACCACTCGAAGGCTTTGAGGGGCTACAGAAAGGAGGCGGGGACCCTGGCGGGCTGAACGCTGGAGAGAGGCTGCTGGAGGGAGACGGGCTGGGCAGGGAGTTGGGCCAGGGCAGCTCCCGCAGTCAGGACTCTGGGTTCTGACTGCGGTGCCAGAAGAATGCAGAGAATTCATGTGTGCCCGACACTCCTCTGGCCTGGCCCTACTAGGAAAGCGGCTCTCTGGACCCTACCCCTCTTCTCTTTATCCTAGGCCCTAGGCCCCAAGGCCCCGCGGTTTTTCTAGCCTTGGCACTGCCCCAAGAGCACAGAGGGCCCTCATCTCCCACAGACCTGGCTTAACCCTGGGTCAGCCGAGTCCATCCAGCCTGTCCAGCTGCTACTTCTTAGTACCTGCCTTCCTGAGGAGCCAATAGTCTTGGGCTAAGGGATTCCCTGGCTGTAGTGGCAATCAATCCCTCTTATTTCCTCCCTACCACTTCTCCCCTTCCTCATGGGTCCTCTGCATAAGAACAATTGTCAGCCTGAGGAAGTGGTTGGAGGCAGAAGCCTGGGACAGGGGTGGTCCTGGAGACCAGTAAACAAGGGGTCAAGGTCTATCCATTCTGTGGTCAGTACAAATCTGGCCCACTTACCTTGTTGCAAACCCTCTCTAGCAAACATGCCAGCTGGTTCCCTGAGACTATTAGTCTGTAAGGAAGGGAGATGTTAACCTGGAGTTGGTGGGTTTTGTATCCCAGAAACCACATATATTCCTGTCTGGAGAAATATTCCCTCATAGTGGAATTTTGTTTTCAAAGTCTATCATCTGTGCATGATGTGGCTTCAGCCCTAGTGCATCATTCTCTGGCTCAGGCCTTCTGGGAGAGGGGCAAACAGGAGGGGCAGATGGCTTGGGCTGCAGGGTAGAAGGCTGTTCTACTGTAGGCAGTGAAAACCTGTGTGTATGACAACCAATCTATTACTATGGGCTGAGAGTCAAAAACTTTCACTTTCCTAACTTGCTGGGTGACGTTGGCCAAGGCAGTTCACCTCTCTGAGCCTCAGTTCCCCCGTCTGTAGAATTCAGGACTTGGACTAGAAAGCTCTAACACTGCCTGCTACTTTTTTGCCATCGTGTGGTTCCACTGATGAACAAGTCTAGAGGAGAGAAAGATCTTTGGCTGGTACTTGAACAGAGTGGTTCAGTTTGGAGAACTAAAGATGTTGACTGTGGTTCTGTATCGCAGTTACTTGGCATTAGAACCTTGGATAGAAAAGAGCAGACTCCCTCATGCTGTCTGAGAACAGCCACTGTCCTGCTCACCCCTGGTGCCTTGGGGCATGAACTCGTGCTGGCTTGGGTTTGGCCCACCCATCAAGGCCTCTGGTGAGACATCCTGGCGAGGCCAGTCTTTGAGTTGGGCCTTTGGGGAGGGGTTGGGAGAGGAGGAGGCAGCCAAGGGCCAGCAGGGTAAGCAGATTCCCAGGAGACAGTTTGCATCTCAGCTGTTGGGACTTGTTTTAGGATCTCAGCCAGAGAGCACAGCACACTCATCCACCCTCTTATAAGAAGAGGGCAAGGAAGGCCCCGCTGCTGTTGCCCATTACTCCCCTTTGCTGTGCCCACCTCACCTCACCTCTTCCCCACGCCCAACTCCCTGGCAAGAGACTAGGGAATCATGCCTGATGCTCTTACCCAGCCTACCCTGCCTCCCTGGCTCTGCCATGGTAACCCAGCAGCAGTAAGGAGAGGCTGCCTACCCCACCTTTCCCAGGCACCTTCCCTCCTGGGGGTAGGGCTTTGTCAGGAGTCAGACTCTCCAGGTTGGGACTTGCTCTCCAGCCCAAGAGCCAAAGGCCTTCATGTTCTTGTTTGTTTTTATCTTGTTCTGCCAGATGCCAAGGGGAATGTTGAAGGAGAGGTGGTGGTTAGAGAGCCCCTGGCATTGCCTAGACACAGGGCCCATTCTCCTGCAGTGCTGTTCCTTCTACTGGCTTTCCTGGGCCTGGGGAACCCTCTGCCCTGGGCCCTGTCACCTGTGGAGGGGAGGGTGTAAAGCTGCAGCAGGATGTTAGATCTCCAGGAAGCCTACCTCGTGGATAATGGATGCTCCCAGGGAAAAGTGCCTGAAAGTAGTGGTGAAGCCACTGCCAGAGTGAAAGATATAGCTATTGCTAGGCGAGGCTGCTGTGCCCTCCCAGGGTGTGGCTTGGAGGCTGGCCAGCTGAAGGGCCCTTTAGAAACAGGAGGAGAAAGGACCCTGGCCTGATGGCAAAAGGAGGGTCCCTGGGCCCATCCGTCCTGCATTACCAGAACTGCAGCTCTACAACAAATGCCCCTTCCTGCCCCAGCTTCCCTTCCAAGCCCTTCCCCACAATTCACCACCACACTTACCCAAACCTTTCAGGCTCTTGCAGCCCCAGTCTGGTTGCATTAATGGACTGATTGGATTTTCTATACTCGGAGTTTGGAATTTATGATTGAACATGCAAATTTATGTAAATCAATCTGGGATCTGCCACCACATCAAAACAGCACAGAGTCATAGGCTGGAAGGAATCCTAGAGACAGTCTAGTCCAACGCCCTCGTGTTAAAAATGGGGAAACTGAAGTCCAGAGGGGGAAGTGATTCATACTGTGATGAGTGTCAGAGGCAGGACTCCTGACTTCAGTCTGCTCTTTTACATGGAGGCATTTTGCCTTAATTTCTCATCCATGAGGGGGCTTGACCAAATTTAAAGCAGAGAGGGCAGTTCTTGAACCTGATATTGCAGGAAGCTGGGCCCTTTGAAGGTCAGAGTGTTATCTCAGGGTCCTCTAGGGGCTCTGGTCAGCTCTTTAACATGCTGAAGGAAAACACTGCAAATCTCTTAGAATAACACCCTTAATAGAGACTGCCCAAGAGGGCTGGAGGACAAGGCCGTGGCTTCGTGCCTGGCTTGGCCCTTATCATTTCCCCAGAGCTGAGATTGTGTCTGACTCCAGCATCTCTCACAGTGCCAGACACATAGTCAGCCACAGGGGAACCTGCATATGCAAAGCTTCTGTCTTTAGCTTCCCATCCTCGTTTGACTCTGTACTGTTTCCCTCCATGGCCACAATAGGAAAAGACCTCTGGTTTCCTGTGACTCTGCCCACCCTCCACTGCCCTCCTGGAGGAGGGCACAGGCCAGCCAGGCCTCCTCTGCAGGTTTTCTGCTATAATGAACAGGCAGGCCTTGCTGTAGGGAAGATCCCATTATTTTGGAATCAGTGCTAAGGGTGGAAGGGGACTGCAGAGATGCTTTTGGGTCTCCAAGAAGCATTCTTCCCACTTCCTGACCTGGTCTTGATCTGATCCACCCCCCTACTCCCACATCTTGGGGTGCACCTGTGGCATGAGGCTGTGTGGAGGGCTGAGCTCTCACTTACCCTGGGTGCCTGAGCACACAGTAGAGATGGCAGAGGCTCAGAGTAGCTGTCAACCTTCTTTGCAGTGCTCTGGGCAGGTGAGTGCACAGGCTTAAGATCAGAGGCCATGCTGCAGCCTGGGGAGGGGGCTGGGGACACATCTGGGGTCTTTCTCCCTGAACCCAGGTCTGGCTGATCCTGGAAGGGGTGCCCCTGTCTTCAGCATCTTTCTCAAACACAGCAAGTGTGGAGTCAGCACCTTCAGTTCCCCGCTGCCCAGCAGCTTTTGGCACCTCTATCCTTAGCTCAGTGTGAGAGGAACTCCTTCTCCCTTGGCCTCAGTCTCCGAGCCTGTGCTGATAGATTAATAACACACACACCATTGGGGTGCGGCACCTGCTTGATAATTACCATTTTCCCAGCTCTGGGAGTTATGCAGATGAAAGTGGCCTGAAAGTGCCATATACTGTTATTAAGGTAAATTACCATTGCTGTTATTACTGATTTCTAAAGGCCCAACAGCCACTGAGAAAGGCCCAGTCACACAGCTTCCTGAGCCATATGCTGGTCCTAGAGCTCTGAGAGTTCTCAGGACTCACTGAATTTTTCAAATACTTTGTAGATATCTTGAAAAAAGAGAAGACCCCATTCTGCTTCTCCTGCTTGGGTGGTGGGTGCTGCTTGGGGCACTGGTCTCCAGTTCTCACCCTCATGCTGTTCAGCCTGAAATGATCCCTGCCTGTAGTCCCTGTGGGTGGGGGACTGATGAGGTTTTCTCTGGACAAGGCTGTGGGGGTCCTAGAACTCCTGGGGTGTGGTTCTGGGGTTCTCAGCAGCTGTAGTTCCCTGGAGTTGATTCACCTTAACCCCAGCTGGCTTGCTGTGGGGGTTGTAACTGGACCTTTTGTGTGAGGATCTGTTGAGACATCCCCAGAACCTGCCCAAAGCAACCCCAGGTGCCTCCAGGAGTTGTGTACCCCATCCTACCCCTTTTTGTTGTTATGTGCCATGGAGTCAGACCTGACTCAAAGCGACCCCTCCTTGGGTTTCCAAGGCAGTATCTCTATGGAAGTAGATTGCCCAACCTTCCTTCTGAGGAGTGGCTGGTGGTTTGAACTGCCAGTCTTCTGGTTAGCAGTCAAGTGCCTTAGGTACTACGCTACAGAGCTCCTACATACCCTAAACCCTCTCCTAGACCAACTTCCTCTGCCTTTACCTTTGGCCAGACATTGGCCCCCTTCCCAGGGATCTAGAAGGAACCCACCTCTTACCCAGGGTGAAGTTGGCCCTGACCAACTTCTGAATAGTTTGGTGATACCCTCCCCATCCTCCCCACAGCCTGGGGTAGGAGGTCCTTCTCCCAGCCCAGGGGGAGATTTCTGAGGAAGAAAAGGAGTGACAGCATTAGCATCCCTTGGTCACCTGACCAGACCCCATCACCTCTCCCTCATCCCAGGGACCTGGTCATTATCTCCCTAATGCAGGGTAAAAGTGGAAGAGACTTAGAACCATGAATGACACAGCTGAGAGGGTTTTTAGAAATCATCTGGTTGAGTGGTTTGATTCCTTCTAACATTTCATAAAAGGAGGTCTCAGATGAGGCAGTCTGCTTGCATAAAGATTTACAGCCTTGGAGACCATATGAGGGAGTTTTGCTCTGTCCTTTAGGGTCACAATGAGTCAGAATCAACTCAGTGACAGTAGGGTAGGGGTTGTTGTTGTTGTTGTTATGTGCCATCGAGTCGGCCCTGACTCATAGCGACCCTTCCTTGGGTTTCCGAGGCAGTATCACTATGGAAGTAGGATTGCCCAACCTTCCTTCAGAGGAGTGGCTGGTGGGTTTGAACCGCTTGCCGTCTGGTTAGCAGGCAAGTGTCTTAGCCACTATGCTACCAGAGCTCCCGGGGTAGGGGTAACATAAAGTTTTGTTTTTTCATTAGAAAACACTTTCACATCAATATGAAAAGGCATACATTGAGAAATCTCATTTCCACTTCCATCCCCTTCTCCCTCCTTAATTATTATTTCTTACATATTTGTATATTCTTATTTTTTTCTCCTTACTCAAATGTATACCATTTTCTCCTAACCCTCTGCCCTGTTGGCAATAGCTGAGTATGTGTGGATTTCTCCTACCACTTCTGTCAGGCCACCCCAAGTCCCCTAGTTGACGCTAGGCCATGAGCAGGGTTCATTTATCTTCTTACATTGAACTTCATTCAAATATCAGGGGTTAGGCCAAGATCAGCCTGAGGAATTCTCAAGCTTCAGCCAGCCCATTCATTTAGCCAACAATTTTAGAACTTACTGTGTGCCAGGCACTCCTCGGAAGGAAGGTTGGGCAACGTACTTCCATAGTGATACTGCCTCGGAAACCCAAGGAGGGGTCACTATGACTCGGTCTGACTCAATGGCAAATAACAACAACAACAACGTGTGCTAGGTGCTGTGCTAGACTCAGATACATGGTGATCATGAGGTACTGTGAAGGTATGTGCCTAGCTTTCTTAGGCCTGCAAGAATAGCTTGATAGCCCATAATTTAAAAATTACAACTGTGGTAAGGGATGTAAAGAAAGGACATGTGTCGTAAAAGCAGGTAATCAGAGGACCTGCCCCACCTTGATGTGTATGCGTGCACTTTTGTGTGTTGCGGGGAGACAGTGTGGCACTGTGGCAAGGCACATCATGTGGTGCTGGGGAGCAGGAGTCTGGAGCCAGGGCTGCAGAGGTACCATGTGGCCTGGAAGGCTGGATTTCTCAGTGGCTTCTTTTCACCCAACCCTAATCGCTAGGATATCCTGGGGCCCTTGAGCCTTCTTGTGTCCAAGACTAGAGACCCCCTTCTCTGCCAGACTTCTCCCTCATCCCCACCCTATCACCTTCTATGTCTTCTCAGCTTTCAGGAAGTGAGCCCTGGTGGCACATAGGTTAAGTGCTCAGCTACTGACCAGAAGTTCAGCGGTTTGAACCCACCAGCCACTCCATAGGAGAAAGATGTGGCAGTCTGCTTCCATAAAGATTTACAATTTTGGAAATCCTATGAGGCAGTTCTACTCTGCCTGTAGTAGGGTCACTCAGAGTCAGAATTGGTTTCATGGTAATGCGTTTGGTTATTTTTGGTTTGGGCCATGAGGCTCCTGAAGCTGGAGCCTTGCTTTTCTCTGTAGACTGAAGGGAAGTTGGGGGGGGTGTTGGCTTTTCACTTCCTCTGTAGACAGCACCTCACTTCCTGTCCCTTGGGCTAGAAGAATGGTAAAGCTCTTATTCTGCTGTGCCTTCCTCTCTCCCCCCAACTGCTTCCCTGGGAAGTACAGGCCCTGAAGGAGGAAGACAATATCAAAGACCTCCCCCTAAAGATCTTGCTGAGCTCCTCCACCCACCACCCCCAGGGAGTGTCTTCTCAGGTGGGGACCTGTCTTCTCAGCTGCAAACTCTTTCTAGACATGATCTCCTCCTCTCTTCTGTTCCCTGCAGGGAAAGAGAAGTTCAAAAGGGCTCACTCCATTTTACAGATAGAAAAACCAAGGCCCAGAGGAGTTCTAGACTCATGCTGCATAGCTGAGCCAGAAGGGGAATCCAGAAAGCCTAACTCCCATTTGTGATCACAAGCCACAACAAAGCCTAGTGGGGGCTGAACAGCTCTCTCCTGCTGGTCACCTCTGGGCTCCGGCCTGCTGGCGCTCCCAGAGTCGGCACTGGAGCTGTGCAGAGGGCTTTTGGCTGGCCAGAGCCTGTTCCCTTTGAAAGAAGAAGCCAGGTTATGAAGCTTGGGACAGTGCGCGCTGGGGGCTGGGCATGGGGGACTGGGAGGGTGTGTGCCCAGCTCTTCTGGGCCTACAGGTGCAGCTTGATAGCCCATAGGTTATGCTGCCTCCCAGGCCCCTTGTTATCTCTGATTGAGTGTAGGTAACTTGCATAGCAAGCTCTGCTGTCGCCTCCCAGATCCTCTCTGCCTCTGTTCCTCCTGTGGGACCCAGGGTTACGTCTCTGGTTACATCAGGATGTTGAAAAAATGCTGACTATCTTATTGGGTCAGGGGATAGGAGGGCATTGGTTACTGGCATGGGCCAGGGAAGCTGGAGACGCTCACCTTCAAATGCCCTCTGATCCAGCTGCACTGAGTCATTCTGTTTCCATATACACCCAGAGACTTCTCACTTCTACTGTGCTCCTTCTGCCTGGAATGACCTTCCTTTTCCCATGTATCTAAACCCTGTTGTTTGTTGTCATTAGTTGCTGTCAAGTCAATTCTGACATATAGCAACCCTAAGACACTTGGCCTGCTAACCAGAAGGCTGGCGGTTCAAACCCACCAGCCACTCCTCGGAAGGAAGGTTGGGCAATCCTACTTCCGTAGTGATACTGCCTCGGAAACCCAAGGAGGGGTCACTATGAGTCGGGGCCGACTCGACGGCACATAACAACAACAACAACAACATGTGTTAGAGTAGAGCTGCTTGGTAGGGTTTTCAAGGCTGTGACCTTTCGGAAGCAGATGGCCAGGCCTGTCCTCTGAGGCACCTCTGGGTAGGTTCGAACTGCCAGCCTCACAGCTAGTGCTCGAGTGCTGAACCCTTGGTGCCACCCAGAGATCTAACGCTATCCATGTGATGGCCTCAAACTTTAAAAAACTCTTCCAGCTCCAAAAACAAAAAAATACAAACTCACTGTCGTGAGGCAGTATCACCACGGAAGTAGATTGCCCCATCTTCCAGCTCCAGCTTAATATTCTCTCCTGATTTTTGAAGTTCTCTAAAAGACCTCTCTTGTGGAATTTACTTCACAGTATAACTATTTACCTGCATGTCTTATGTCCCCTACTAGACTGAAAGAAGCCCCAAAAGAGTTGACCCATCTCTGAATGCCCCCAACACACCTAGCTTTGCATTTCTTACTGAGTGGTCTGTCCAGTAGAATCTGTAGAGTGAATAGATTAGTCTCATTTGCCAGAGGAAGTCACTAAGAGCTGGGAGTGGGTTGGGAGCTTCAAGAAGTTTCTATCAGTGTCAAGTTTAAGTCTAGAACTGTCTCTCACTTCTTAGGGTGGTTTGTTGTGTGGATCCTCAGAGTCATTTGGGTGAAGGGAGAGTTGGGGACCTTACGGGAAACCGGATGAGCCCCTTGTGCATTCTTATAGTATTCCCTCTTCCTATTCCTTTTTTTCATAGAGTGAAAGATCACTGGTTCCTGTGTGGGGGCAGGGGTCCAGGGACTCCTTGGCAGCTGTGCTGCACTGGCACCGAGCATGTGAGGAGTACAGAAATACAGGCAGAGCCCCTCCTCAGGGAGTTCCCTTCTAACAGAGCACAGGAAGCCCCTTCTCACAGGGGCCAATTAGAGAACAGGATGCGTTGCATTTTGAAAGCCTGACCCTGCAGTGCAGGAGGCAGTTTCAGAGAGAGATGAGTGTGTGCCGCGTCAGTCCAGGAAAGCCTTTCAGAAGAACGGCCAGGGCTTCTCAGGTCACACTGAGAGCTTTGCCTTTCCCAAAAGCAATGGGAGTTCATGGGAAGGTTTGAGTGGGAGGCACACAATCAAATTTGCGTTTTAGAAGGTAGGTCTGATAGGGCTCCTTGGAAAAGTGGCTGGGCAAGGAAAATACAAAATAAGTCTTGAAATATCTAATGGTGCCAGAAAGTAAAGAAGGGCTAAGGGGCAAAAGAAAAAAAAAGTTTAAAGGACACTGGAGCCAACCTAAAAGTTTCCAATGGCCAAAGCAGGTATTTGAACAACAAAATAAGTGGGTTAACAAAAACCAAAAAATAAAATATCCATGAGTGTGCACTGATAAAAATATATAATTAGATTTAAAAATAAATGGATGAAGGGACAACTCTTCCTTACAGAAAAAGTTCCAGTTAATAAATGTAGCGGGAACGCTGGAAATCAAACATGCTTAGAACACCACAGTAATAGATGCTGCAGGAAAGAGTCACAGATGAGTGTTCAAATTAATGGTCAGAAATGTAAGGATATTTGCATTGTCTCAAAGTATCGCCCCTTTCCCCAAAAAACAATTATTAACTGCAAAGGGAAAGTAGTAACTTTACAGTGGAGAAACCTGGCAGACACTACCCTAACCTGGAGATCAAGGTTAACATCACCAGTAATTACATATCAATATCATGTACTGCTGATATTATGCACTGAGAAAGGCACATTGCCTTTGTGGTATTTGTCCCTCAAATCTGTAACTCCAATCTAATTTCAGAAAACATAAGACAAACCCAAGTTGAGGGTCATTCCAAAATACCCAACTAATTCCCTTCAAAAGTATACAGTTCATAGATATATGCACGCCCATGTTCATCGCAGCACTATTTACAATAGCCAAAAGATGGAAACAACCTAGATGTCCATCAACTGAGGAAT
>NW_006921632.1:1795553-1832205 GCF_000298275.1 Orycteropus afer afer
ATGGAGAGATGGACACTGGGAAGAGGTAACTATGGGAAGGAAGTGGGAGGGGAGCTGTTGCATTGTGGTAAACTGTGGTCAATGACATGAGACAAAGTATCTGTGAACTGCTGTATGGAAAGTGAATTTGCTCTGTAAATCTTCACCCAAATCAAAATAGAAAAAAGAAAAAAGTACACAGTTCATGAAAAACAAGGAAAAGACTGAGAATTATAGGAGACTAAAGAGACACGGTGACCACATACAGTGTGGAATTCTGGACTGGATTTGGGAACAGAAAAAGGACATCATGAAACACTGGTAAAATCTGAATAAAATCTCTGGTTATATTTTTTAAAAAATGTTCTGCTAAAAAAAAGGGGGGCAGAGCAGTGAGAAGGGCATGCTACCATGTTTTTTTTTTTTTTTTTTAAGCATGTGTATTGGGGTGTGTGTGTAAAATAACACATTCCCATTGCTGTCAAGTCAATTCTGACTCATGATGGCCCTATATTTTTCAGAGTAGAACTTGTACACAGGATTTTCAATGACTGTAATCAGGCCTTTCTTTCATGGCACCACTGGGTGGATTTGAACCACCAACCCTTCAGTTAATAAGTGGAGCTCATACTGTTTACACAGATACACACATGGATATAGAAGCAGAAGTTAGAGGTGGGGTGGCAGAGGGATGGGAGGGAAAAATAATCTGAGAAGAAATGGTCACTATCAAAAAAGTGAAAAGACAACCAACAGTGGGAGAAAATATTTACAAATTATGTATCTGTTAAGAGACTTGTATGCAGAATATACAAAGAACTCTTAGAAGTCAATAATAAAAAAGCAACCCAATTTAAAAATGGACAAAGAATCTGAATAGCCATTTTTCCAAGGAACATACACGAATGGCCAATAAGCATAAAAAAGATTCTCGACATCATTAGCCATCACGGCAATATAAATCAAAACCACAATGAGATGGTACTTCACACCCTCTAGGATGGCTAGAATCAAAAAGATAGTGGTAAGTGTTGGTGAGGAATTAGAGAAATCCAAGCCCTCATACACTTCTAGTGGAAATGTAAAATAATGTAGCTGCTTGGAAAACAGTCTGGCATCTCTCAGTTGGTTAAACAGTTAAACATAGAGTATCACATAACCCTGCATTTCCACCCCTATGTTTGTGCACAAGAGAAATGAAATCATATGTCCACTGTTCTGGTTACCTGGTGCCGCTCTGACAGGAATATACCACAAATGGGATGGCATGAACAAACAGGAGTTTATTCTCTTACAGTTTGGAGGCTTTAAGTCCAAGTTCAAAGTGCTGGGCTCTAGGGGCTGGGTGAAAGTCCCTCGACCTTTGGGCTTCAGCTGTGCCTCCTGCTCCCGGCCCACTGGAGCTACAAGCTTTTCTTTACTCAGACAGCTGCTGGCTGCTGAGACTGACAAGCCCAAGGTTGACAAGTAAAAAGGCACAGTCCCAATGTTACCAAACCGCACGGCGGGCCATTAATTCAAGTCCATTGAAAGTCCCAAGGTCGGCAGACCATAGCAGGCTGCTGAACAAGGACACAGCTACAAGCAGGGTTCAAGCATGCCATAAGCTAGAAACCGTTCCCAAAGCTGCTGCTTATATACAGGAAGTAGACCATCCTTAAGGCAGCTACACAGCTGCTCCCAGTAGATTCCACCATGGAGTTGATTACCAGTCTCACCATGGGGAATACTGCATCCAGCTGCCCAGCCAAGCTGACACACAACTAACTAGCACATCTGCACAAAAACTTGTACATGAATGTTTATAGCAACATTCATAATAGCCAAAAGGTGGAAACAACCCAAATATCTATTAACAGACAGATAAACAAAATGTCGTGCTACAATGGCATCTTATTTGTCCATAAAAAGCAATAAAGTGCTAATGCATGCCACAACATGGATGAGCCTTGAAAACTATGCTAGGTAAAAGGCACCAGTCACAGTCATATGAGATGTCCAGAACAAGGAACTCTATATATAGAGAAAGTAGATTGGCAGGGGGCATAGGGGGTGATGGCTAAAGGGTGTGAGGTTTCTTTTTGGGGTAATGAAAAAATTCTAAAACTGACTAGGATGATGGTTGCCCGTACCTGTGAATACACTAAAGATCATTGAATTGTGCACTCTGAATGGGTGATTTGTATGGTATGAAAACTATATCTCATTGTTGGTTTTAGTTGCCAGCTTGTTGATTCCAACTCACAACAGCCCTGTGTGTGCAGAGTGGGACTGCTCCGTAGATTTCAAGGCTATGACCTTTTGGAAGCAGATCACCAGGCCTTCCTTCCAAGGTGCCTCTGAGTGGGTTTGAACCACCAACCTTTCGGTTGGCTCAGTCCAGTACTTAACCATTTGTGCCACACAGGATAAAGTTGGTTTGGGGAAAAAAAAAAACTGCCCAGGGGGCAGTGGTGTGAGAAGGTAAGAGAGAGAAGGACTGAAAAATTCCCTTGGGATTTAGGAATGTGAAAGTACTGCTGAAGTTGAGGAAGGAGTGAGAAGTGAAGAAGTGGAAGTGGCTATTTTGGGAAGTTTGGCAGTGTTTCCAGAGGGCAGTGTCTGGAGAAATGTCAAGGGAAAATTGTTTTTAAGATGAGAGACACCTGAAGAGTTTTCAGGTTGTTGGGAAAGACCCCTTCGGGAGGTAGGTAGTGGAGGCATAGATGGGGAGGGTCTGAGGCACAAAGGAAGGACCTTCCTGTGCTGGAAAGAGGGCAGCCCCTCTGTTGAAACAGGAGAGGAGAAGAAGGCAGGGGAAATGCTAATGTCATCATCACGTTTGAGAGAGTTTTCCTCTGCTGGCTTTAATCCTCTGGGTAAGCAGGAGGGGAGGTGCTGGGCCAGAAGTTTGAGCAGAGGGGACAGTATAAAACAGTCATTGCAGAGGATAAGGGAGCACCCTAACCATTGTAGGATTGCCGGGCAGGACTGAAGATGTGGCTGAGTTGGTTTTCCTTTGATGGAGGAATGAGTGTCAGGTCTTGTCTCTTCCCCACCACCTAGAGTCTGGAGAGA
The DNA here is from genome assembly GCF_000298275.1 of Orycteropus afer afer. Lineage (NCBI taxonomy): Eukaryota > Metazoa > Chordata > Mammalia > Tubulidentata > Orycteropodidae > Orycteropus > Orycteropus afer. Next base: position 1,798,590 of record NW_006921632.1, read on the forward strand.
AACATTGACCTAGAGTGTTCAAATCAAGGAGTCTCAGAGATCTAGAACTGCTCTGTCTCGTACAGCTAACTACATAGACCAAACCCACTGTCATCAAGTTGATTCCGAGTCGTAGCAACCCCCTTAGGGTTTCCAAGGCTGTCTAACTTTATGGAAGCAGACTGTCTCATCTGTCTTGTGTGGTACAGCTGGTGGGTTCGAGCTGCTTGTGTTAGTTAGCAGCTGAATGCCTTACCACAGTGCCGCCAGAGCTCCTTGCCAGCTACATCTGCTCACTGCCGTCATGTTGGACCCGACTCATAGTGACCCCTTGTTGGATTTCCAAGGCCATATCACTATGGAAGTAGATTGCCCAGCCTTCCTTCCAAGGAGTGGCTGGTGTGTTTGAACCGCCAGCCTTCTGGTTAGCAGTCAAAATGCCTTAGGCACTATGCCACCAGAGATCCCTGCTAGCTACATTAAAAAAAAAAAAAAAAAACGCACTGCCACTGAGTCAGATCTGACTCATAGTGACCCCTTGGGTTTCTGAGGCAGTATCACTATGGAAGTAGATTGTCCAACCTTCCTTCCGAGCTAGCTACATAGAGCTATTTAAAATTAAATTTCAAATGATTTAAATTAAATTAAAAATTCACTTCCTCAGTTGGACCAGCCACATTTCAAGTGCTCAGTAGCCACACGTAGCTAGGTGCTACCATATTGGACGGCACATAACAGAAGCGTTTCATCATCACAGAAAGTTCTACTGTACATCACTGCCCTTGAGAAACAGTTCTCTTAACTTTGTGGTCTGAGGACCCCTTTACAGTCTTAAAAATTGAGGAATCCAAAGAGCTTTGGCTTATATGGGTCATACCTATTGATGCTTCAAACCAAAAACCAAACCCACTGCTGTCGAGTCAGATCCAATTCATAGTGACCCCTTCTTGGGTCTCTGAGGCGGTGTCACTACAGAAGTAGATTGCCCAGTTGTCCTTCTGAGGAGTGGCTGGTGGGTTTGAACCGCCAGCCTTCTGGTTAGCAGTCAGATGCCTTAGACACTATGCCACCAGAGCTCCCTATTGATACTTACTATAGTATTAATCAGAACTGAAAGTTTTAAACATTTATTTAATTAATTTTAAATAATATACCCATTGTACATTAACATATTTTATGAAAACTAATTATATCTTCCAAAACAAAAATTTTGTGACAAGGGTGCCATTGGTCTTCATTTTTCACAAACGTCTCATGTCTGACCTAATAGAAAGGCAGCTGCATTCTCCTGTCTGCTTCTGTCATCAGTCTGTTGGGATATCATGCATCATGTCATTTCTGGAAAATGCCATTGCTGTATGCTCATGAGAGGATGAGAGTTTAAAAGGCATATAATGTTTTTGTAATACTATGAAAATAGTTTTTACCTTGTAGACCCTCAGGGTCCCCGGACCACACTTTGAGAACCTCCCTTCTGGAGCAACCGCTGCTTGGCATGAAGGACCCTAAGAGAGTGATTTGCCTAAAGTCATACCACCAGTAAATTACAGGATTGGAACTAGATTCTTAATTCTTCTGCCTTCAGAGATGTTGGTTTTTCCAGTACCTGTGCCAGACTAAGATGGGTTAGGGTAGGCTTTCAGGAGTGGGGCCTGAGCTGCTTGATTGCAGAGCCCTTGGTGTGTGGCCCTATAAATAAATCCATTGTGTGGGAACCCCTTCCATCTCCCCACCCCCAGCAGCTGCTATTTTTGTTGTTGGGTTATGCCTTGGAGAGAGTTCATGGAGGAGCTGGAGGTGGGGAGATAAGAAGTGTTGAAATCTGGAAGCCCTTAGGGCTCACTACATGACTGCCCTTCCTTCTGCTCAGCCTGGATGGTCAGGGGACTGACCTAGTATTGGTTTGAAGGAACCCACACTGTGGTAGTGGAGGTTCTTGCCATGTCTGTGAAGAGGAAGTTGGAGGGGGGATGCAAGAGGCCCTTTCCCCAAAGACAGATGTCTCTCAGAAGGGCTATTGTGTTTCTAGTGCCAGTTGTCAGGAGAAGGGAAGGAAATTCTTTTCTGGCCCTCTTCCTCGTGGGGCAAGAGACCAGTTGGGCTAAAATATGCTTTGGGCCAGGGATTGAGGTGCCCATTTTCAGGTCCCTGGGAGCAAGACCTTAGTCCTTGTGCCTCACCCCATACCCCACGGCAGCCCAGAGCTCATCTTGGCTGGAAAGGAGTGTTTGCAGTGGGTGCAGCAGTTGTAGTTTACAAGTGGAATCTGTTTTGGGTGTGATGGGCTGAGACTGGTAAAAGAGATTCCAGAACGCAGCTGGGGGAGAGTGGAGGAGGGGAAACTGTTGGTGTTAGGATGATTCTGTGATTAAAGTGAGCTTCTCATCTCTGCCTCCCCACAGCTGCCCACTCCTCCCCGCTCCTGGTTCCTGGCTTCTGTCCCTAGAGGACTCTGGGGGGAACAGCTGGTGAGTGAGGGGCTCATCAGGGGCCAGAAGGCCTTGCCTAAGAGCTGGGGTGGGGGGAGGGGGTGCAGGCTTGCTGCCACCTCTCTGGCTCTGTTTGCTGTCTGTCCCCACAGCCCCCACCCCTTCCTCCCAAGCCTGTAGTCTGAGTTCAGGGAAGGGCCTTGCCTGTGCCCTGGATGAGGAGGTAGTGGGGGCCACAAGCCTTGCTCCCAAGGGCTGACTGACTGAAATCCAGGACTGTCAGATCCCTGTCCTCTCCTGGCTTTGAAGGAGAAGGGGGAGCTGGGACCCCAGGTGACTGACTATCCTGAGGAGAGAATGGTCATTCAAATTACAGCAATTGGGGTCAACCAGCCACGCCCACAGGTTACTCAGAGACTCCTGAGTGGCAGTTTCTCCCTTCCTTGTCCTGGCTGTTCATCAGCTGCCCCCTGTCCCCTCAGCTGAAGGCTGGGCCAGGGAGGGCTCTGCTCTTCCTCCCTTCCTTTGTCCCTCCCCTCGCACTGAGGTCACCTCCCTCTGAATCAGGCCTTTGTAGGGGAGGGGCTGCCTGTTCTGGCGGGAGAAACCTGCAGTTCAAGTTAGAGCTCCCACACTCTATGGCTCCATCCCTACACAATAGGGCTGTGTTGTAAGACCACCAGAAGAATGTTTGAAACCAAGACCATCCTGAAAAACCCAGGTCTGGGGTTTTCCTGGGCCTCAGGTCGGCTGAACACAGAGGCTGTGAGTAGAAAGAGTTATGGGGCCTAGAGGGGGAGGAAGGCACATGGTCACTGGGGAGAAGCAGGGCCCACTGACTCCCAGCAGAGAGAGAGACTAGGGAGCTGACCAGGTTTTCCCATGAGATTGAGGCAGAAAACCCAGCCTCAGAAGGCCCAAATTCCTAATTAGGCTCACACTGGGAACTGGAGGTGGTAGTGTCTCTCTAGATCTGGGTATTCCCTAGGGTAAAAAAATCAGGAAGTTTTCTTTTCACCATGGAAATCTGGAACTCAAACTCTGGTCTGATCCACAAAGCCATGCACTTATCCCCAACACCAAATTTAAATGCAGGCCTCTTCCCTGTGAGGCCTCAACAACCTGGGCTCATGGTTGCCTTCCCTCTCTGCTTGTGGTAGCCCTCAGATGCAAAGAAGCCTCCCCCCCTCCCATCCTGGGTGGGCCCATACCTCCTTGGCTTGAGGGCAAAAAGCAGTTCCCCCAAAGTAGGGCTGAGTCACAGCCTTCCTTTAAGACAACATTTCTTGAGCCTTCACTAGGCCTAATTGGCATATATAAGATGTGCAACACAATTGTGCCCCTTGCCTGGCTTATAAATTGCAAGGTCACCCCTAGTTTACAAGGGAACTTGGGCCCTCATGCTATAGAAGCCACAGGGGCTCAGACTTTGGCCCCAGGTCAAAGGGCCCCCCGGTCAGCTGAGCACAGAGGCTATGAGCTGAAGGAGTTGTGGGCCTTGAGGAAGGAGGAGAGCACCTGGCCCTTGGGGGGGGGGCAGTGACCCCAGCAGGGAGAGACACTGGGGAGCTGACCTGGATTTTCCCATGATAATCGAGGCAGCAAACCCACTCAGAAGGCCCAAATTCCTAATTAGGCTCAGATTGGAGGTTGGTTTTATGGGGAGGTGTTGGGTCTTTTCCCTCCTCAGTACATGCAGAATCACCTCATATATATATAAAATCTATAACCAGTCCTTCATAATCTGGGCCTTGATCCTAACCCTGATACTTTTTTTTTTTTTAAAGAAAAGATATTTGCCTAAACTCCTACCCTTTGATTTTTGTTAAAAACTTAGGCTTTATGTTTGTCCTTTTCTGGTCCTTTGATACTACCCTCCTCGTCTCATTCCCTTCCTTCACCCTCCTAACTTTTTTTTCTTACCCTCCATACATCCTGCCCCCAAATCCCTCTTCCCAGGCCATTTCAATCAAGGAAATAAAGGGTGAGGGGATTGAGGAAAAAGCTAGTGCTAAATGGTTAGGGAGCATACAAGCTGGGGCCTGTCATGGAGCAGTAGATGTTTTCTAGCTGGGTGAGAGGATGATGATCCACAGACTAGAGTTATAGGGTAGGTGTGGAACAAGTTGAATGATGCAGAACCCCTACCACTTTTCTCCCCTAGGGCTTTTGTGGTTTTAACCCCTATTTGTGTGTGGGGAGGAGACGATTTCCTGAATTATTTTCATTTCTTTCCAGACCTGTACATTTCTAAATATATCAAGCATGATAATGTCATGAGCAAACCAAGTTATTATGTATGATGCATTTTTATAGTATTGAAATAACAAAGGACTTTAGATTGTTACAGAGTATTAAATATAAGCATTACAATTTTCCATTACCTCTAAATGTTTTTAAGAGTCACCTTCCCACTGTCCACACAAACACACTCAAGAAAGAAGTATTTTCTCCTTAAACTACTTAAACAACCATGCCCTCAAAGCATATAGCCACAAAACTCGTGTGATAGATATATTTATAACAATGACACGCCACCCCACCCCACCCCCCAAAAAAAGAGTAGCCACTGAAGCTGCTTATGTGCAGCCACAAACCTCATGGGATTTGGTTATTGGTTTGGAGGTTTAGGGTCATGGTTTCATGGGACATCCCCCCTAATTGCCCTAATAACATGTTTAGTCCTTGGTTCTGTCTCCTAGTTGGTTATATAATGCCTGGGATCTTAAAAGTTTGTAAGTGGCCATCCAAAGCACAACAGTTGGTCTCTATTCACCTGGAATGACAGGGGAAGAAGGAGAGTCAAGAATAGAAGGAAGTGGAATGTGTGGCTAATTGCCTCCATGAACAACTGCCTCCTTTGCCATGAGACCAGAACTGGATGGTGCCCAGCTACCATATCTGAACATTTTGATCAAAGATTCCATAGAAGAATCCGATCCAAAGGGGGGAAAAGCAGAACAGAATTTGAAATTCTCATGGAATCCAGATTTTCTGCAGCCATAAAGGTTGGATGAACCCCTAAACCTATTGCCCTGACATAATCTTTAAACCTTAAATCGAAAATATCCTCTAAAGTCATCTTAAAACCAAATGGTAGTTTAGCTTACTTGGTAAAAAATGTCTGCCTGTAGTTTTATGCTCTTTTAAGAACTATCTTTATGGGATCAAATTGACAACAGCAACTTGAAAGATGGGCACCTTAGGGGGCAGTGAATTAATGTTAATGGAGGAGGAACAACTCAGAAAAGGAATGTGAAGTGTTTGCACAACTGGAAGAATGTAATCAGTGTCACTAGATGGTACACGTAGAGGCTGTTGAATTGGTCTATGTTTTGCTGAGTATATTCTCAGCAACAACAAAATAAAGAAAATTAAAAAAAAAAAATCAGCCACTTTCTCTGTCTAGAGTATCAGGCTGAGAAGAGTGAAAGCTGAGCTGGCCCTGGGGCTGGAGAGCTGGCAAGGAGTGGACTGGGGAGGAGGAGGCCACTGAGGGAAGGGAGGATCAGGACAGTGCTTTCTGAGAACGTCAGGTACCCATACAGTCAAGACCCCCAGGGCGAGGGACTGGGACTCAGATCCACCTGTATGAACGGATGGGGTAAGCGACAGGCTCCATGGCAACCCCAGGGCTTTGCACTGTACAACTCATGTCAGGATGTGATAATATGAAAAGCCTCCATTTACCGAGTCCTGGCCAGACACTCCACTTGTGTTAACTCATTTAATCCTCGAACAGCTCTCTGGGCTAATACTCTCAAATACGCATTCAATGCTATAAATTTTTAGCTAATCTTTGCTTTCATGGCATCTCACAAATTTTGGTAAGTTGTATTTTCATTTTCATTTAGTTCAAAATACATTTTCTCTCAAGGTGACTTCTGTAACCTCAGTGTAAATTAGAATTATGTTGTTTAATCTCCAAATATTTTGGGATTTTCTGGCTCTCTTATGTTGATTTCTAGTCTGATTTCCAGCATGGCTTGAGAGTGTACTTTGTATGATTTCTGTTCCTTTAAATTTGCTAAGGGGTGTGTTTTATAGGCCAGGCAGAGGATTCTTACCCTCATTTTACAGGTGAGGAAACAGATTCCAAGAGGTTGGTAAATTGCCCGTATCAATTGTAGCGATGGGATTCTGACCCCAGACTACTCAGTGCAAAGCTTGGAGAGGAGTCTGTGGCAGGCATTGCCTGCAGAAAGCCTCGAAGCTGTAGGGAGCTCACGAGATGGAAGCACTTTGTAGTACAGCTTGTATGTGTGCAGCAAGGCCTTGTAGTGTAGGAAGAGGACAGAAAACCAGAACAGGAACTGTCTAATGAGTTTTTGGTGCTGCTGGTACCTCCCTCCTGCAAGGTCTTTAGGAGAATTACACGTGATGATGCACGAGAAAGTGGCAACACACTGGTTTACACACAGGATACACTCAGTATATGTGAGCGTGACTTCCTGTTCCTCAGTTTCATTTAACTCCCTTGTGGTTGGGAGGATTAAAGAAGACACTGTATGTTTGTGGAAGGGCCACAAAGCCCCATGTGTTGCTGTTTGTTGTCATCCATCATCTGAGTGATTCCTGGCCAAGCGCTGGGGCCCTTTGTACTGGCTGTTTTCCTCGGCCTGGAGTGCATTTCTCACTCCAGGGTATCATCCAGACTTTACTCATGTCTCTGCTTGCCTGCCACCTTGTCTGTCCTCTTGCCCCTCAGTGCCCTTGTCTGTCCTCTTGCCCCCTGTATCCTAGTGCCTGGCATGCAGCAGGAGCTCACCACATGTTTTGAGGGATGTGTGACTGTAATAGTCACCTTCTGTTTCTTCACAGGCAAGGTGACCATTCTGGCTGCAAAAGTGAGAGTACCAGCCTGGTGAGAAGGCAGACAGGTAAGAGGCTTTGGGGCCTATATGCAAATGGTGGGAATCAAAGGAGGAGGGCAGAGGCCTGGAGAGGCATCCCTTGGGCCTCACTGTGGAGGAGAGAGTAGGGAATGTTCAGTGCCCTGGGTTGGTGAGCTGCTGAGGGATCCCTCTTCCTTGGTCCCAAAGCTCTAAGCCCTTTAGTGTGAAGACTTCAGTGGGGCAGAGAAGGGAGTAGTCAGTGGTAGACTGGGGACTTCCACCCTTTTACAGTAAGGAGGGTTTCCCATCTTCTGGGAACCTCCACAATACTTGTGCAAAAGGAAATCAGCACTTGACTCTAGCAGAAAAGTTAAAACTCAAATGGAAGATAAAAAACTAGTCAGATTACGTCATTAACTAAGGCAACAGTTTGGTGCGTGTCAGGGGGAGGTCACATGATAGGTCAGAATCCTGTGTGTTTGGGGATTAGTCTCTCAAACTAGTCTGTCTAGTTGTCAATCAGTCTGTCTCTTACACTCCTACCAGGTATCATACCAGGAACTGGGAGTGCGGATAGTGGAGTGAATAGTGTCCCAGTCCTCACAGAGTTGACAGTCTTGTGGGGGAGATGGTTACAGAACCAAGCAGGAGAGGCACTTACCCCAGACTTGGAGCAGGAGCCCTGAAGACTGAACGGGAGCTAGCCCAGTGGAAAGGGGAGGGTCAGGAGAGCCTCGCAGAAGGAACAGCCGCACAAAGAGGCTGGTTCTGGTTCATGTGGGCCTTCATTCGCCTCAGGGTGGGGGTGTCTGGAGCAGCTGGAGCTGGAAAGGAGGAGCCTTAGAGGCATGCAGGCCCCCTCCCTCTGTATCCAGAGGGAGACTGAGGCCAGGGAGCAGAAGGGCCTCACCCTAGGTTGTATAGCTAGTGAGCAACAGAGCCAGGGCCAGAACGCAAGTCACTGGTTCCCAGCCTCAGGTCTCGTCTCCACAGATTGCTGAGAAATAGCAGCACCTCTGTAGTGCTTTCCCGTCTGTGGTCATATTTGACACTCTCACAAAAACTCTGTAAGAAAGGAAGAATTTTACCAATTTCTCGGAGTCAGGAAAGTGAGGATCGGTTTGTTGACCAAGTGAATGAATGAGCAATGAGCAGGTTTCCATGTCTTCACCGAGTTCATGGTAGGCACAGCCAGGCTGAGCCTTTGTCAACAAGCCAGGGATTTGTCTACATACTACCTACGTGTGTCCCCACCCCAGACAGGGGAGCCCACTGAGCATCAGGACAAAATCCTAGTTGTTTACCTATTAAATTAGTTTCAAGAATTTAAAAAATTATTATTGTTACTATTACTAGTAATAATAGGAGCTCTGGTAGCCTAGTACCTAAGGCACTTGACTGCTAACCAGAAGGCTGGTGGTTCAAACCCACCAGCCACTCCTTGGAAGGAAGGTTGGGCAATCTACTTCCGTAGTGATACTGCTTTGGAAACCCAAGGAGGGGTCGTGATGAGTCGGGTCCAACTTGATGGCACGTAACAACAACAACAACAACAACAACAACAACCATCTTTGTTTGCCACCACTGAGTGAGATTAAGTGACATTGTTGTTATTTTATAGAGGGGAAAACTGAGATAAAGGGAGTTTGACTGACTTTCCAGTTTGAGGCCAACCCCAGGTCTCTCCTCTCTGAGCCCAATATGTGTGATCTGTGATAGGACATGTGCAGGTCTACCAAACCAGTTCCCATCATGTCAACTCCGACTCATGGCAGCCCCACGAGCGTTAGGGTAGAACTGTGCTCCATAGTTTTTCAGTAGTAGATTACCAGGCCTTTCTTCCAAGATGCCTCTGGGTAGACTTGAACTTCCAACCTTTCAGTTAGCAGCCAAGTGCATTAACCGTTTGTACCACCCAGGTGCTCCAAGTACAAATGTAGCAGTTTATAAAACAATGGTCTCTGTTCTGCACATGAGAAGAGCTCTGTGTATCTTTCCCACGGAGATTCCCAGCTGACACTGAGTTGTTACATTGTATGTAGCACACAGGTCACACTGATCTAAACTCAGAATACTGAGGAGTTCCATCTTTGTCCCCCAACTCCTCCGCTCACCTCCTCCTCATTCCCTAGAGTAGCCCGCCTGGACTTTTCTCACTTGCTCCAGGACCTGATGTCAGAGACCATGGACCAGCCGGCTGGGGGACCTGGAAACCCAAGGCCAGGAGATGGTGGTGATGGCAGCATGGAGCCAGGCACCTGCCAGGAGCTTCTGCACCGACTGCGGGAGCTGGAGGTGGGATATGGGGCAGGGTGGAGCACTGCCTTGGAGGAGGCAGGACTGCCCCTTCCTCTGAGGTTTCCTTGGGTTGTTGCGAGTGCAGTGGGCCTTCCTCGCAGCCCCCTTTGCCAGCTGGAGCAGAGCTGATGTTCCATTAACAGCCCTTTCCTTGCCCTTAGTGGTCCAGCCCCGGTGCCGTTTTAGGGTCAAGAGGCATGCACAGGGATGGTGATGCCCTGGCCTCTGAATCTTTCCGTCTTTACCCTCTTCTTTCCACTTTTCCTGCCCCTGCTGGCTCTGGAGGAGAGTCACAGAAGCCACAGGAGGAAAAGGTTGGGTGACTCGGGGCTTAAGAGTGGAGGGACAGAAAACAAATCTTCACACCAGGCCCTCGCCCTTAAGGGTTTTAACAGACCAGTTTGAGGGCCAGTCCCAGCTGACTGTTCAGGTGTGTCTCTTCTAGCCCAGTATCTGGGATCTGCGATGCAACATGTGCAAGTGGACCAAACCTGTTGCCATCAAGTCGGCTTAAACCCCTTGTTCTTCAGGCTTTGCCCTGCTCCCTCCAGCCCTCTCTGTCCACCCTGCAGGAAATAAGGGTTACTCTCGGCACATCCCACCTCATTTCCTCCTGGACTCCCTCCAGCCTCCCCAGTTTCAGTCAGGGTTTACAGAAAACCAACTCACCTGAGCTCTGCTGTCTTGATGCCCATGGCCCATCTGTGTAACCTCCCCATGTCAGAACCTGACCAGAGCCAAGAGCTGGAACAGGGCTGTAGCTATGGACTCCTTGTCACCCCTTCCCCAAAAAGAAGTTACCTTGAGGGAAAAAATGATCCCCAAAACCTCCCTTTGCCCTTTTCCTCCCTTCCACCTGCAGGCAGAGAACTCAGCCCTTGCCCAGGCCAACGAGAATCAGCGAGAAACTTATGAGCGCTGTCTGGACGAGGTCTGTAGTGGGGCTGGTGCTGGTGGAGGGGCACAGTTTGTTTGCTACAGGCCAAGTCCAGCCTAGCTAACAGCTCCACCTTGGGCTTTCTGTCCCCAGGTCGCCAACCATGTGGTGCAGGCACTGCTGAACCAGAAGGTGAGTAGTCTTAGGAGACATTCTCTCCCCCAAGCCAAGATGCCCTGTGGGGACAGGTGAGGTCCTTTCTGGGGCCCTGAGCCTGCTCAGCTAAGCCTTAGATAGAGGCTAGAGGAAAAAGTGTGGAGATGACCTCTTTGCCTCCCTTCCCTGCCTTGGGCAGGCCCATACTGTTCTATCTGGAGGCAGGGATAGGACTAGGTGAGGCCAGGTCTCTTTGAGCTATGCAGCTTTGATTGGGGCTTGAATCCTTCTGTTTACCCTGGTTTACCCCAGCTGGTTTCACCAGGTTGTAAAGACCCTGAAAGCAACAATGATACTGTGAGCATAAGATGATACCTCAACACTAACTCTTTGATACATAGACCTCTCTGACTCCCAGACCTTCCTCTGCCCTATATGGGCCTTTCTTTGATGTGTGGCTTCTAAGGAGGCACAAGGATTGGCTCCAGCGATGGGAAAGGTATAGAGGAGATAGCTTCTACCTCCCAGCAGGTGTAGTAAATTTAAGGAATTCACCATCTGATCCAGAAGATGCTGTACTTACAAACTTGTTGTTGTTGTTGTTTGCCATCGAGTCGGCCCCGACTCATAGCGACCCCTCCTTGGGTTTCCGAGGCAGTATCACTACGGAAGTAGGATTGCCCAACCTTCCTTCCGAGGAGTGGCTGGTGGGTTTGAGCCACCAGCCTTCTGGTGAGCAGTCAAGTGCCTTAGGCACTATGCTACCAGAGTTACTTACAAACTTAGACAGGCTCAATACTTCATGGGAGGATGTGGGAGGAGGGCAGACCCAGCAGGAGTGCTGGGGCCTCTGGGCAGAGTATGTACCCTCTACTGTGTAAGGCCTGCGCTCATACCCCTTTCTCCCTTCCTGTGATCCTCTGCACCTCTTCCGCCTCCTCCTGGGCGGGGCAGGACCTCCGGGAGGAGTGCATCAAGCTGAAGAAGAGGGTGTTTGACCTGGAGCGGCAGAACCAGATGCTGAGCACTCTGTTTCAGCAGAAACTCCAGCTCACAGCAGGCTCCCTCCCTCAGGTGAGTGCTTGTGCTTTTTCCTTTCTTCCTCTTCACCCTCCAGCCCCATCCTCATCATCACCCTCTTTTCCCACAAGCACCTGCAGAAGAAGACCATCAGCCATCCGTCTTCTGTTTTGGGGGCTATGACTGTCAGGGAAGACTGGCCTAGCCTGCTACATTTGAGCCTCGGATGGGGCAAAATCTACCTGTGTCCCCTCAAGCTTGCCTTTCTCCCATCTCCCAAGTGCTTCTCACCCAGCTGGATGATACCCCTTCTTGTTGACAGAGAAGATCATGCTTGTTCCTGTCCTGTCTGAGGAGATGGGTGGAGGCTGGAAATGCAATGACTTCAAGTTCCCAAAGGGCCCCTCTGGCCACTGACATTACAGCTTCTTGGCCAGGGCCAAGGGGTGGGCCAAGTGTAAGGCAGCCCAGTGTTTGGTGTCACGGAGAGGTCAGGACACCGTAACTCTGTGTGCACAGTTGCATATACTAACCCACAAGCACACAGGCCTGGCTTGTCTCAGACACTGGTCTCTGCTTCCAGCCCCAGCACCTGCCTAACCTGGGAGGAGCAGGAGTCTACTGAAAATGACTCCTGGTCTGAGTTAAGGGGTCACCTGGGGTTACGCTGTCAGGAATCTCTAAGGATAGGGTGAGACATGGGAATGGGGGGACCAGGAGCAGCTCCACGTACCTAGGGTAAACAGCAAGTTCTTTCTGAGGTCATCTCTGTAACAAGAAGAGAAGCACCTTCTCTGTGTGTGTGTGTGTGTGTGTGTATGTGTGTGACTATCTGACTGCAAAACCCCCTCAGTCACTGGGAAGCCTGGTCCTCTCAACAATTAAAGCCCCTCATCGCCTCAGCCTTTCTCAAGTCCCATTGCAGAGCTGGGTGTGAGCCGGCAACAGTGACTGCAGCTTTCCTGGCTCCAGGTCCAGTTGTTGCCACGTTCACCCTGGAATCCCCAGAGGCCCACCCCATGTCACCTGCAACTGAGCTTACCCCATCCATGGCCTTCTCTGACCCATGATAACAGAGGTGTAGATAATCCTTAACTCATTTATGTTTTACGTAAATAAATTCTGGGACCTTTTGGGCTTTTAGAGGATGGATTTATCTTCCCCAGAGGTAACATGACATAATAGAAAGAGTATGAACCTTGGCCTCAGATAAACTTGGGTTGGATCCCTGACTTAGCTGCTCCTTAGCTGTGTGACCTTGGGCACTTTTGATAAACCACACTTTTTTCCTTATAAGTGGGGATAAAGATACCTATATTGCAGGTTGTCTTGCAGATTAAATGAGATAATCTATAGTGCTTGGCACATAGTAGATAGTCAATAAATGACAGCTATTTATCATTTTTAATGTTATTCCCAATTTGTGCTTAGCTAGGATGGAAGCTCCATTGAGCAAATGCTAATTAAGTTCTTACTGTGAGCAGTGCCTTTGAAAACACAGGTGGAATTAGACTGAATCGCAAGGTTCTGTCTAAGGGCTGTGGCCTGTGCAGTGTGACTGTAATCCTGAAGGCTAGGGCTGCTGAGAACTAAGATGGGTCTATAGACCATGCAACAAAGCAGAGTATGGTAAGTGCTGCCCAGTAGTCCAGGAAAGGATTCAGGAAGGTTCATTGAAAGAAATGATATTGGACCTGGGCCTAGAAGGAGGGAATATTTTTTTAAAAGTGGAGGCAAATGGATTCCCGGTGGGAGGAGCATAGGCAGAGATCCCAAGGTGGGAAAGCTTAGGGAACAGCAAGCTGTCCAGTGTGGCTGGAGCAGAGGCTGCATGAAAGGAATGAGAGTGGAATCAGGAGAAGAGCCAGTGGGGCCAGGAGTGCCAGTGGAGGAGTTCAGACTGGTCTCCAAGGGCAGTACACAGGCAGGGAGGCTTTCGAGCACACAGGTGCTTTTGGCTGCCATGTGCACGGGAGAGTGAAGGGACCACCGACCCTGGTCGGGGAGACTTGTTGAGGTTCCAAGCAGCATCTGCACCAGAAGTGAGAGAGGGTCTAGGCTGAAGGGACAGGCTATAGAGTGACAGAGCAGCGAGAGAAACACCTCTGAGACAGGCTTTAATGGGTGTGGACAGTGAGGGAGAGGGAAGAGTTAAAGCTGACTCATCTCTAGCCAAATGCCTGCGTGAAGGAAATTACATTCTCAGAGGCTGAGGGAGAAGAGTGGCCCGTAATCCTCAGAGTAGATGTTTCACGTGAGACCAGTTGAGGGAGACAGAGATGATAACTCCTGCTTTCTCCCTGACTCTTCCAAGACCTGGCAGCAAATGCCTCTTGCTTCCAGCCCCAGCACCTGCCTAACCTGGGAGGAGCAGGAGTCTACTGAGAATGATTCCTGGTCTGAGTTAAGGGGTCACCTGGGGTTACGCTGTCAGTTGCAGCTACACTGTAACCCTGGAACCAAAGTGCTCAGAACAAGAAGGATTTTTGCATTGTTGTTTGATGCCATTGAGTCATTTCTGACTCCTGGTGACCCCATGTGACAGAGTAGAACTGCTCTATAAATTTTTCTTGGCTATAATCTTTACAGAAGCAGATAGGTCTCTTTTAGTAGAGCCTCTGGGAGGGTTTGAACCGCCAGCCTTTTAGTTAGCAGCCGAATGCTTAACTGTTACACCACTAAGGCTCCTTGCCTTTGCATTAGCCCCCCCACATAATAGAGGAAGAGGTGCCACGGTGAGTGAGATGGGCGCCTGGGGTGGGACCTGCTCACTGTCCCCAAGGCCCAGGGGTTTCTCTTTGTCCAAAGCCCCCTGACTGTCTCACTGTCCTGCTACCTGGACCTTACACTGTCTTCATATCTACTCGTGCCATGGTCTCCTGAGGCTCCTCTTATGAGTTGATAGAGACTGCAAGAGCCATGCCTTGTGCCAGAAGATATCCCTGAAGGACAGACATGGATGGAAAGGCCTGGCTTTGTGACGGAGCAGGGCCCAGGAGCCAGACAGAAGCTGTGCTAACTCTATCTCTTACTCTGCAGATCCCGCTCACCCCACTCCAGCCACCATCAGAGCCACCAGCCTCCCCCTCCCTGAACTCCACCGAGGGACCAGTCATCTCACAGCCTGTGGGGCACTGTACTGGGCAGAGAGAGGTAGGAGGGCTGGGTGCCATGGTCTGTGACTTTGCCAGCTAGGAGCTAGTCAGTCTGTACTCACTGCTGTTTCCTAATGAGTCCCAGGGGAAGGGTCTCCTCTCCTACTGGTACACAGATGCTTGTCTAGGCTGGAGGGGTGAACCCTCAGCTATCAGCCTCATACCAAGAAAAACATCCCCACCCCAACTCCTGCCCTGTGAGCAGATGCATCAGTAGTGCAGTAAGAATACCAGCTAACATTTGCTGAGCCCTTACTCTGTGCCTGGCATTGTGCTGAACCCCTTAGATCTCATGGTCTTCTATTACGAAGTTAAGCACAAAGGAGCCCTTGTGGTTTAGTGGTTAAGTGTTCAGCTGCTAACCAAAAGGTCGTCAGTTCGAACCCACCACCAGCTGGTCCATTGGAGAAAGATACGGCAGTCTGCTTCCATAAAGATTACAGCCTTGGAAACCCTATTGGACAGTTCTGCTCTGTCCTGTAGGATCTCTATGTGTTGCACACAACAGCAAGAACAACAAACACAATTACCATCACATTTTGCCAAATACTGTCACTTAGATAGACCTAGGCCTTGAGTCTTCACAGTATGGCTCCAGAGCCCATATAGTTAACCACTATACTGAGCCCAAGAAGGGGCTAGAAAAACAGGGAAGGGTCTGTGAGGAGCTGTCCCTAGCCCCTGCCTTCTGCGGGCGATCAGGTCAGCAGGGTTGGCCAGATGATCTGTAGCAGCCTAAGTTTGCAGGCAGGCACTGCATGTCATACACCTTGTTGAATGTCTATTCTTTCTGGGGCCTGAAAAAGGGACAGACCTCCCTCCTCTGGGGCAAACTTAAGAGGCCAGAACTGTAGGTGGTCAACCTGCTGACCCAAACAGCAGAGGGAGGAGCTGAGACAACCAGCAGGGGGAGGTAGGCGCCCACCCAGTCCCAGGTGTGCCAGGAAGGAGAGTTGGGGAGACCAGGGCTTAGCAACCCATGAGGACTCTTAGCCACCTTTATCCAGAAGCTCAGTTCCTTTTGGGAGCACAGATAAAACCAGGCCAGCTCTGCTCCCAGCATTTCATTTATGCCCAGCTCAAGGCCTGGGCCTAGAACAGGGGCATTTTCCTCCTCCTCGTGCACTTTCTCCCTCAAGGTGTGTTGGGAACAGCAGCTGCGGCCAGGAGGCCCAGGACCCCCATCCGCCCCACTCCCAGCGCTGGATGCCCTATCACCATTCCTTCGGAAGAAAGCCCAGATTCTGGAGGTGCTGAGAGCCCTGGAAGAGACTGACCCCTTACTTCTGTGCTCACCGGCCACCCCCTGGCACCCTCCAGGCGAGGCTCCTGGCTCCCCAGAGCCCATCAATGGCGAGCTGTGTGGCCCACCCCGGCCTGAACCCTCACCCTGGGCCCCCTACCTGCTGCTAGGCCCCAGCAGCCTGGGAGGTCTGCTACACTGGGAGCATCTCCTGGGGGGCCCAGGAGAGGAAGAGGGTACTGGACGGCCCTGGGGCCCTAGTAGGAGGCCCCCCCAGACCCAGGGCACCAGTTCTGGCCCACACTGTGCCCCAGGCAGCAGCTCCTCTTCCTCTTCAGACGAGGCAGGCGACCCTAATGAAGCCCCCAGCCCTGACACCCTACTCAGTGCCCTGGCCCACAAACAGTTGAACCTAGGTCAGCTTCTTGAGGACACAGAGTCTTATCTACAGGCCTTCCTGGCGGGGGCTACAGGCCCACTCAGCGGGGACCACCTAGGCCCCAGGCAGCCATCCTCCCCAGATCAGGGACCTCCCCAGCTGTCCAAGTCCAAAGGCCTCCCCAAGTCAGCTTGGGGTGGGGGTGCCCCAGAGGCCCACAGGCCAGGCTTTGGTGCTACCTCAGAAGGCCAGGGACCTCTCCCCTTTCTCAGCATGTTCATAGGTGCAGGCGATGCCCCCCTGGGCTCACAGCCTGGCCACCCCCACTCTTCATCTCAGGTGAAAAGCAAGCTCCAAATTGGCCCCCCTTCTCCTGGAGACGCCCAGGGGCCCCTTCTCCCCTCTCCAGCCAGAGGTCTCAAGTTCCTAAAGCTGCCTGCAGCCTCTGAGAAGGTCCCTAGCCCAGGAGGCCCCCAACTTAGCCCCCAACTCCCCCGGAACTCCCGAATCCCCTGTCGGAATGGTGGCTCAGATGGGAGCCCATCCCCACTGCTGGCCCGCCGGGGCCTAGGGGGAGGAGAGCTGTCCCCTGAAGGGGCACAGGGCCTGCCTGCTAGTCCTTCACCCTGCTCCTCGACCCCAGACTCTGCACAGCTCAGACCCCCCCAGCCAGCTTTGTCCACCACGCTGTCCCCAGGGCCAGTAATGTCTCCCTGTTATGAGAACATCCTTGACCTTTCCCGGAGTACCTTCAGGGGCCCTTCCCCGGAGCCCCCTCCCTCCCCACTGCAGGTGCCCACCTACCCACAACTGACTCTGGAGGTGCCACGGGCCGTTGCGGTCCTTAGAAGCCCTGGCGTCTCCCCCAGCCCTTGCCTCCCAGAATCCTGCCCCTATGGGAGCCCCCAGGAGAAAAGTTTGGACAAGGTGGGCTCGGAGTCCCCCTATCCCGGCCGCAGGACTCCAGGCAACTCATCTAAGAAATCTGGCCAGGGGGCAGGGCGACGACCTGGAGATCCTGGCTACACACCCCTTCGGGACAGACTGGCAGCCCTAGGGAAACTGAAGACAGGCCCTGAAGGACCTGTAGGCACAGAGAAGAATGGCGTGCCAGCCAGGCCTGGCACCGAGAAGGCCCGGGGACCAGGGAAGTCAGGGGAGAGCACTGGAGATACGGCACCTCCCTCCTCCAGGCCCCTTGAGCATCCAGAAACTAAAGGGGCACTTCGAGGTATAGTGGCCTTAGGCACAAGCAGCCTGAAGCAGCAGGAACCCGGGCTCCTGGGAGACCCTGGGGCCCGAGTCTACTCCTCTCACTCCATGGGGGCCCGAGTGGACCTGGAGCCCATTTCACCAAGGAGCTGCCTCACCAAAGTAGAGCTGGCCAAGAGCCGCCTGGCAGGGGCCCTGTGCCCCCAGGTACCCCGTACCCCTGCCAAAGTGCCAACCTCAGCCCCTAGCCTGGGCAAGCCCAATAAGAGCCCCCATGGCAGCCCTACAAAGCTGCCCTCCAAGTCACCCACCAAGGTGGTGCCCCGGCCTGGAGTCCCCCCAGCCAACAAGGAGCCCCCCAAGCCTGACAAGGGAAAGGGCCCACCATGGGTAGACTCTGGTAACACCATAGTCCAGCCCTTACCCCCAGCAACTGGCCCCACTGACCCAAGCCAGGGCCCTGAAGGCCCAGCCCCACACTCTGCCATCGAGGAGAAGGTGATGAAGGGCATTGAGGAGAACGTGCTGCGGCTCCAGGGCCAGGAGCGGGCGCCAGGCACCGAGGTCAAGCACCGCAACACCAGCAGCATTGCCAGCTGGTTCGGCCTTAAGAAAAGCAAGCTGCCGGCACTGAACCGCCGCACAGAGGCCACCAAGAGCAAGGAAGGGGCCAGCGGGGGCTCCCCGCTCCGGAAAGAGGTCAAGATGGAAGCCCGGAAGCTGGAGGCCGAGAGCCTCAACATCTCCAAACTGATGGCTAAGGCCGAAGACCTGCGCCGTGCCCTGGAGGAGGAGAAGGCCTACCTGAGCAGCAGGGCCCGGCCACGGCCTGGGGGACCAGCCCCAGGGCCGCAGGTGCAGGGCCAGCTAGCTGGCATGTACCAAGGTGCAGACACCTTCATGCAGCAGCTGCTAAACAGGTAAGGGGCTATGACCCATTGGACAAGTGCATGGTGGGCTGCAGGCACTTTTCCTACTGCTGGCACACCTGAATCTGGAGCTGAGACCCCCTTTCTAGGGAACTCAGGCTTCCCAGAGTCAGAGTAGGTCAAGTGCAACACCACCAGTGACTGAGGGTTATTAGCCTGGCCTAGAGGAAAGACTGGGGGCTAAAATTGGAAGCCTGGGGTTTGTAGCCCGCCCCACCACTTGCTGACTTTGTGATGTCAGATATGCTGAGACCCATGTCCACTGAAGTCAGCAGTTCATTCTCCTCGTTTGACTGTAATATCAGATACAGTGGCCCATCTAAATGCCTTGTATACAGTACTCAGTGTGGGTGTTGGGTCCTGACTGGGCTGGAGAAGGTCTCTAGCCCCAGGGGTTTTCTATCCTGTAGAACAAGGAGGGCCTCCACTCCTGTCCTTTTGACACCTACCACAGACTCAGCAATATGAGCTGTAAGTTCAGAGAAAGGGCATACCCCATCATGGGTTGTTGCATCTGGGCCCAATGAGGCAGAAAGTCACTGAGATTGTGCCCCAGGTACGGTGTGGTGTGGACAGTAAGCATTCTCAGAAGTTCCGCTGGAGCCAGTCAGGTGTGTGGGTGCATGGGCCAGGATGTGACCAGGTCTACCCATATCTGTAAACACTCTTCATGGGGTCTGTGGGCTTGACCCTGGGTAGCTTTGGATGTTCCCCTGCCCCACTGTTACACTGGGATTTTCCCTAGGTTTTTATCCCAGTAATAGGAGAGGCTGGTGGGGATAACCACCAGGGACATCTCATGTCCCTTTCCCTAGGGCCTCACTAGTCCCTGGGCTAGTCGGGGCCAGGAGGCTGGAATGTCTGGCGGGCTCAGTCCCTCCCTAAGCCTCCCACACTTTCTTCTGCACTGTTGCTTTTAGGGTGGATGGCAAGGAGCTGCCATCCAAAAGCTGGCGGGAGCCCAAGCCTGAGTATGAAGACTTCCAGCCAGTGTCCTCTGACTCCAAGAACCCCTGGCCAGCCTGTGGGCCCCGAAATGGCCTGGTGGGCCCTCTTCAGGGTTGTGGAAAACCTCCTGGGAAGGTATGTTCTTGGGATAGGAGCTAGGTAGAGTGATTGGCTTTCTGGCCTTGGCAAGTCTTTTACTCCCTGAAAAGCTTCCCTTTCCTGGGTCCAGGAAACATATGTAGTCTGCTGGGTGCATTCAGGATTCTTTGGGTGCAGGCACAAGGGCTTCCTGAGGGTGGGGCAAACTGAGAACCATCAGACCCATACTCCGGGGACCCCAATGCCAGAGGCCCCATGAACCATAAGCTTAGGGGACTGGAAAGGGTGGGATGGACTCAGGTCGCCTGTACTCCACAGCCAAGCAGTGAGCCAGGGAGGCGGGAAGAAATCCCTTCAGAGGACAGCCTGGCCGAGCCAGTGCCCACCTCACACTTCACAGGTCAGCAGGGTCAGCCAAGGATGGGACCTGCACCCTCATTCCCTGCCTGTCCACTTCTTGACATTGTAGCAGGTGCCAGACCCTGAGTGCCATCTTGGTGCCAAGCACTGCGTGGGCACTGGGGCTGCATAGAAGTAAATGCCTAGCCTGTCCACAGGGTTATCTGGTCTGCCTTCCTCCCGAATCCTGGGGCATGTGGAGGGAGGACAACAGAGACAACCCGGTTCAGGTCCTGTGAACTGAGCCTGTTGGTCTGAGAGGCCCTGCATGGGGAGGAGAGGGAGGCCTGGGCTGGGACAGGACGCTGAAGGAAGAAGGCAGAAGATTACAGCCTCACCTCCCTGACATTACCCTCCCCTCCCCAGCCTGTGGCTCTTTGACTCGAACTCTGGACAGTGGCATTGGGACCTTCCCACCCCCAGACCATGGCAGCAGTGGGACCCCCAGCAAGAATCTACCCAAGACCAAGCCACCACGGTTGGAGCCCCCACCTGGGGCACCCCCAGCTCGGCCCCCACCCCTTACCAAAGTCCCCCGCCGTGCCCACACGCTGGAGCGTGAGGTGCCAGATGTGGAGGAGCTGCTGGTGAGCGGGCGGCACCCCAGCATGCCGGCCTTCCCAGCACTGCTCACCACAACTCCCAGCCACCGGGGTCATAAGACCTGCCCTGATGGTGAGTGTCCAGACAGGTGGGTGGGGATGTCCTGGGCACTCCCTGGGGTGAGTCCCAGGCACCCCTCACCTACCACATCTGCCTTCCCATTGTTCCTGGACAGATCCCTGTGAAGACCCAGGCCCTCCCCCTCCTGTCCAGCTGGCCAAGAACTGGACTTTCCCCAACGCGAGGGCAGCTGGCAGCACCTCTGACCCTTTCCTCTGCCCGCCCCGACAACTGGAGGGGTTGCCTAGGACCCCCATGGTGAGAATTGCAGCAGGGGTGAGGAACAAGACTGGGGGGCAAGAGGGAGTGACATGGGAAGACTAGTTTCTTCAATGAGATACACCCTGTATCTTTTCCAGTCTTGGCACAGCACTGGGGATGAGGGCTAAGGAAACACCCCCTCACTTGCCCCTCTGGAAGCCCACCCAGCTGCCCTTCTCATGCACCCTTCTTGAAAAGGGTTTCTGTCCCTCTCCAGACCTTGGTAGGACATACATCCCTCCAGTCTGCTTCCCCTGAAACACCCACTCAGAGTGAGTGCCTCAGGCTGGCCCAGACGTGGAAAGGAGCTTCCCTCTCGCTTCCCTTCCTTTCCCAGGCCCTGCCTGTGGATGGGAATGCGAGCCTGGAGCCCAGTCGCCCATCCCCTACGCCCCCAGGCCCAGCATTTGGGGGTAGCCGCACCCCCAGCACATCGGACATGGGTGAGGACGGCAGAGTGGCCAGCGGGGGAGCCCCAGGACTGGAGACCTCAGAGTCCCTCAGTGACTCGCTCTATGACTCACTCTCCTCCTGTGGGAGTCAGGGCTGAGGCCTGTGCCACACAACAGTCCCTCGCTAGAGCTGGGGACCACAGACTGGACTGGCTCCACTCAGGCCCTACCCTCTTCGGGTCAGTGGGGTTCCTCCCTGAAGGATCAAGGAGACAGGTGAATAAGGAGGTGAAGGGGGTCACTGGCACACTCCACCACCCACCGCTGCTGTGGATGAGATAACCGTTCTCAGCTCAGGGAGAGCTCCCACCCTTGGTCCCTTCTCTCACCCAGAGTAAGGCTCTTCCTCAGAGAGGTTGGAGGCCCAGGGCCACTGCACCCTGCCTCCAGCTTCTACTCTAGGCTGAGCCATCTTGTGGTGCTGGGCTTTTTTGCCCGCCAGCCGTGCCATCTCCACCCAACCTGGCTGATTCCCTGCCCGAAGCCCCTGCGGGCTAGGCCAAGGCCCCTGTGCTGGTGGAGTTTGGGGCTGAGGGGGACAAGTTGCCTTCTCTCTCTGTCCGCCCTGGTCCTCCCTGCTGTCTGGATGGTGCTGCCCTCCCCTGCCCCACATCTTTGGGGTTCATTTGTCTATATTTTGGGGTTTTTTTATATATATATATATATTAAAATGCCTGGCCCAGTCCTCACTTCCCAACCCCAAACTGCGGTTAATTTATCTGTTGTTAAAAATGCAGCTGCTCTGCTTCCAGCCTCTGCTCCTGCCGTATCCCTAATAAAATGTGGAGGCCTCTCCCTGCCCCCTGCCTTGGCTTATTCTGTGGGACAACTCAGGGATGGAGAGTGGGTAGATATTGCATGGGCACCAGGTTGAGGGACCCCAGGGACCTGGACCATGCCCCTGGTGCCCTGGTGATACAGCCCCACCACCAGGGGAGCTGGCTGGAGGCACCCTAAAAGGTAACTAAGAGAAGCAGGCTTGCTTAGGCCTGGAATGATACCTGGGGCTAGGAAAACTCTTGTCCCAGGGCTTGGGCAGGACTGAGGCTAGGCTGCCTCTTGGGAGTGGGAGGTGGGGAGGGTAACTGGGCCTGCACTCAAACCTCTGTATGGACCAGGTAGGGGGGACAGGCCACCTGAACTTCAGAGGCTAGGGGTAGATAGAGTTATATGTCTGTAGCTCCCTCTTGCTACAAGGAAAGGCACAATTGGGTTTCAAGTCTTTGCTACCCTCTGTTTTCTTCTCAAACTTTGGGCTTTCCCCAGATTGTAGTTCTGCCTCAGATTTCAACCAGGAACAAGTTCCTCTGGCTGTAGAGTTCTCAGTTTGGGATGGGGAGGCCAGGAATGAGGTAACGGGAGGGGTCCAGGCTTCCAGGAGGTTTTTCAGACTCCACATGCAATGAGGAGGCCATAGGAATGGTTGGGTCTCTTCAGCCCTTGGATTGCTTTTTGGGCATAGATCTGGGCACTGGCCTGAAGACGAACCAAGTGGCAACCAGGCCAGCCCTTGTTGGGCTTAGGAAGGTCTCCTGCCTGCCCACATTGCAAGGTGTAGAATGGCTTGTCCAGAGCACACACCTGACACAGCTTCACTTGCTGCTCCTCATGACGTACAGCTTTGTGTAAGCAGTGTTAATGCTTGGGGCCCCCTGACTTGTGGCTGGAACTCTGGACGTGGATACCCCCAAGAAGGTAAGAGGTAAGGTGAATACATCAAGCTCACCAAGCTGAGGTCGGGGTGCCTGGACAGAGCAGTGGGCCCACTCAAAACAGTTATGCCACTGGAGACCTGTCCAGGCAGGTTGGGGATGGAGAGGGTGTCAGTTCCTCTTTATACTGCTGCTTTCAGTAATGTCTCTCCAGCCACCCATGCTCCCCAAGAGCAGTGAAATAACTATGTCATTAAAATAAACACCTGCCCTGTTGCTTCCTAACCCCCACAATAGCCCCACCAGAGGACCCCTCATCATCTTCATTTTAGAGTTGAAGAAATTTAGGATCAGAAAGATTATTGCCCAAGGCCAAGAAGTTATGGAGCTTGATGAGAGTTGTTCTGGTTACCTAGTGCCACCCTGACAAGAATATACCACAAATGGGATGGCTTGCACAAACAGTTTATTCTCCTACAGTTTGGAGGCTTTAAGTCCAAGTTCGAAGTGGCAGGCTCCAGGGGCTGGGTGAAAGCAGCTCTGCCTCCTGCTCCTGACCCAATGAAGCTAGAGGCTTTTCTTCACTTAGACAGCTGCTGGCTGCTGAGACTGACAAGCCTAAGGTTTACAGGTAAAAAGGCACAGTCCCAATGTTACCAAACCATATGGCAGGCCATTAATTCAAGTCCATTGAAAGTCCCAAGGTCGGCAGAGCATGTCAAGCTGCTGAACAAGGACATGGCTACATGCGGGGTTCAAGCATGCCATAAGTTAGAGACTGTTTCCCAAGCCTTCTCCTTATATACAGGAAGCAGACCATATTCCTAAGGCTTACAGTAGATTTCACCATGGAGTTGATTACCAGTCTCATGGTGGGGAATACTACATCCAGCTGCCCAGCCACTCAACCAGGCCCACCCAAGTTGACACACAAACTTAACTACCACAGGAGTAGTATGTATGTGGCTTTCTTCTGCCTGGACTTTAATTTCTCCCTTTGGCCTGTGGGTCATTTCTTTTTTTTTTTTTTTTTTTTAATTGTGATTTGGGTGAAGATTTACAGAGCAAATTCACTTTCCATACAGCAGTTCACATATACTTTGTCTCATGTCATTGACTGTGGGTCACTTCTAATGGGCAGAGCTTGAGATCAGTGAACTGGAAATCATCATGACCACTGAGTCTGAGATCTGTTCTTCTTGCTTTTGTTTTTCTCAAGAAAGTTACATGCATCCCTTCTCTGGGCCTCAGTTTGCCACATCTATAGAAAATAAAGAGATTGGGTCAGACCAGCTAGTGCCATAAGCCTGACTCTCTTCCTTGCTCTTTCCTCTTCCTACATCTTCCCCTCCATCTGACCTCTCTCCCTCTAGTTTCCCTTAGTTGATATCATCATCAAAGAAATTAAGACTTAGAGAAGGTTCAAGTCAGATGCCTTGATTTTGTTTAAATGTCAGAGTCCCTGAGTGGTGTAAATGATTATATGCTCAGCTACTGTGGTGATTATGTTGTGTGTCAACTTGGCTGGGCCTGGTTGAGTGGCTGGGCAGCTGGTGGTAGTTGTTCCCCATGATGAGACTGGCAATCAACTCCATGGTGGAATCTACCACAAGCAGCTGAGTAGCTGCCTTTGGGATGTGGTCTGCTTCCCATATATAAGAAGCCTTGGGAATGGTCTCTAGCTTATGGCATGCTTGGACCCTGCATTGTAGCTGTGTCTTTGTTGAGCAGCCTGCTATGCTCTGCCGACCTTGGGACTTAAATGGACTTAAATTAATGGCCTGCCATGTGTTTGGTAACATCGGGACTGTGCCTTTTCACTTGTCAACCTTGGGTTTGTCAGTCTCAGCAGCCCCAGCTGAGTGAAGAAAAGCCTCTAGCTCCAATGGGCCAGGAGCAGGGGGCAGAGCTGGACCCCAAGGTTGAGGGGCTTTCACCCAGCCCCTAGAACCTGGCACTTTGAACTTGGACTTAAAGCCTC
The DNA here is from genome assembly GCF_000298275.1 of Orycteropus afer afer. NCBI lineage: Eukaryota > Metazoa > Chordata > Mammalia > Tubulidentata > Orycteropodidae > Orycteropus > Orycteropus afer. Next base: position 1,823,557 of record NW_006921632.1, read on the forward strand.
CAAATTGTAAGAATAAACTCCTGTTTGTTAAGGCCATCCCATTTGTGGTATATTCTTGTCAGAGCTGCACTAGGGAACCAGAACAGCTACTAACCAGAAGCTTGTTCATAATCACCCAGAGGTGCCTTGGAAGAAATGCCTGGTGGTCTGTTAGGTGCCATCAAGTTGGTTCCGACTCGTAGCAATGCTGTGTACTACAGAGCAAAGCACTGCCCGATCTGTGCCACCCTCAGTCTTTGCTGTGCTTGAGACCATCATTGCAGCCACTGTGTCAGCCCCTCTCACTGAGGGTCTTCCCCTTTTTCACTGACCCTTTATCAACCATAATATCCTCCAAGAACTGGTCCCTTCTGACAACATGACCAAAGTATATGATACAAAATCTGGCCATTCTCACTTCTAAGGAGCATTCCGGCTGTAACCAAACTCGCTGCCATCCAATCAATTCTAATTCATAGCCACTCTTGTTGGGTTTCCAAGGCTGTAAATCTTTAAATCAAAAAACAGGTTGCCTCATCTTTTTTCCACAGAGCAGCTAATGGGTTCAAACACTAACCTTATGGTTATTATTGTTATGTGCTGTCGAGTCGGACCCGACTCTTAGCGACCCCTCCTTGGCTTTCCGAGGCAGTATCACTACGGAAGTAGATTGCCCCATCTTCCTTCTGAGGAGTGACTGGTGGATTTGAACCTCCAGCCTTCTGGTTAGCAGTCAAGTGCCTTAGGCACTATGCTACCAGAGCTCCTAACCTTTTGGTTAGGAGCCAAATATCTTCACCAGTGTACCACCAGAGCTTCTCTTCCAAGATAGATTTGTTCAGTCTTCTGACAGCCCATGGTATTTTCAACATTCTTCGCCAACATCACACTTCAAATACATCAGTTCTTCAGCCTTCCTGATTCATTGTCCAGCTTTCACATGCATATGAGGCTATTGAAAGTACCATGGCCTGGGTCAGACACATCTTAGTCTCCAAAGTAACATCTTTGCTCTTTCACACTTTAAAGAAATCTTTTGCAGCAGATTTGCCCAGTGCAATACTTGACCTGATTTGTTGACTGCTACTTCCATGAGCATTGATTGTGGATTCAAGTAAAATGAAATCCCTGACTTCAATTTTTTCTCCATTTGTTGTGGTGTTGTTTATTGGTCCAGTTGTGAGGATTTTTGTTTTCTTTTTGTTGAGGTGTAATCCATATGGAAGGTTGGAGTCTTTGATCTTCATCAGCAAATGCTTTGTTGTTGTTGTTATGTGCCGTCGAGTTGGACCTGACTCATAGTGACCCCTCCTTGGATTTCCAAGGCAGCATCACTCCAGAAGTAGATTGCCCAACCTTCCTTATGAGGAGCGGCTGGTGGGTTTGAACCTCCAGCCTTCTGGTTAGCAGTCAAGTGCCTTAGGCACTATGCCACCAGAGCTCCTGTGTTTAGGGCCTCCTCATTCTCAGCAAGCAAGATTGTGTCATCTGCATATCACAGGTTGTTAAAGAAGTCTTCTTCCAATCCTGATGCCTTGTTCTTCATATAGCCCAGTTTCTCAGATTATTTGCTCAGCATACAAATTAAGCATTGTGAAAGGATACAATCCTGATGTACACCTTTCCTGATTTTAACCACGCTATATCTCCTTGCTCTGTTGGAACGACAGCCTCTTGTTCTATGTACACGTTCCTCACAGCACAATTAAGTGTTCTGGAGTTCCCACTTTTCCCAATGTTATCCATAATTTGTATGATCCACATAGTTCAATGCCTTTGCATAGTCATTAAAACAGGTAAAAAAAAAAAAAAAAAAAACTTTCTGGTACTCTTTGCTTTCAGCCAAAATCCATCTGACATCAACAATGATTTCCTCATTCCATGTCCTCTTCTGAATCTGGTTTGAATTTCTGGCAACTCCCTGTCAATATACTGCTACAACCATTTTTGAATTATCTCAGCAAAATTTTCCTTGGGTATGGTATTAATGATGTTCAATAATTTCTACATTCTATGGGATCACTCTTTGGAATGGGCACAAATATGGATTTCTTCCAGTGGGTTGGCCAAGTAGCTGTCTTCCAAATTTCTTGGCATAAATGAGTGAGTGCTTCCAGCATTGCATCTGTTTGTTGAAACATCTCAGTGGGTATTCATCAATTCTGGATCCTTGCTTTTCACCAATTCCTTCAGTGCAGCTTGTACTTCTTCCTTCAACACCTTCAGTTCTTAATTATATGCTACCTCCTGAAATGGCTGAACATTAACCAAATCTTTTTGGTACGGTGATTCTGTGTATTCCTTCCATCTGCTATTGATGATTCCTGCATCATTCAGTATTTTGCCCAAAGAATCTTTCAATATATGCAACTCAAGGCTTGAATTTTTTCTTCAGTTCTTTCAGGTTGAGAAATGCCAAGTGTGTTCTCTTTTGATTTTCTAACTCCAGGTCTTTGCACATTTCATTATAATACTTTACTTTGACCTCTTGAGCCACCCTTTGAAATCTTCTGTTCAACTCTTTCATCATTTCTTCCTGGTCATCTGTTTCTGAAGTGTCACAGCCATTGAAAACCCTGTGAAGCACAGTTCTACTCTGATACACATGGGGTTGTCATGAGTCAGAATCAACCCGACAGCAACTAGTATCTTCTACTCCAGCTCTCTGTTCCTCTGTCCCATCTCCTTTTATGTACGTGAGTATATTGCCAAGCTTCATATCTCTGCCATATCTTTGCATCTCAGATTTCTTGCCAGGCAGACTCAAAGAAATCTACATCTTTCTCATAACTTTATTTCTTGGTTTTTCAAGCCCTTTACTCTGTTTGAACTTGATGGATTACCTCATTTCCTGTTAGAGCAGAATTGTTTGCCCACAGGATATTTATTCTGCTTCCTTTCCGGAAGGAGCTTGGCACAGTGGGTTTGACTCTCGACTCCACCTCTTACAAGCTGAGACCAAAGGGTCAATCTGTGTTCCTGTCTCCAAGGTTCACAGGGTCCTTTGCAACCTGGCTGTGTTCTCTGATGTTTGCATAAGCACAATGACACTGTGGTCCCTGGGACAGTGTGGGCTGTCTGGGGAAATGTCCCACTGTCAGTTGGAAAGAAAAGGTAGTGCCTGGTGCCCAGAGCCAGCCCTCCCTACCAATACTTCCAAGGTAGGCAATGTGCCTTCCTAATTCCTCCAGCAGGCAGCAATGGGGTAAACAGCTCAGACAAGCCATCCTGGCAGCCCACAACTCCGTGTCCTCCACACAAGTGTAGAGCAGATGGGATATTCCATTTGAAATTGCTGAGGGGGCGCACAATGGAATTTAAAAACATTTCTGGAAATGGATTATTCCTTGCACCTCATTGAAAGCTTTAGCTAAAAGACCACTCGATCTTCAATATGGCAGACACTTTGCAACATCTGCTTGCAGAATTAAAGTGACCTCAGTGCTTTCTCTAAGAACAGTGGTGAATGTTTGCCTTACCATTGTATATGACCCATTCTGATGAGTTTTCCAAACAAAAGAAGCCAAAACTGCCAGAACCACTACAACCACCCCCACTTATACACACACACACTTCCTACCCCAACTCCACCCTGTCTCCCCACACCATGACAGCAAGACATCAGCAACAGACTATGAAATGATTCCAGGTTCCACTTCACTGGGCACCCTATCTTCTGCAAGAAATGTCCCAAGATGCTAGTTCAAGTTTTCTCCAGGTGGTCAGTAGATTTTATGTCTTCTTTGCCCTTTTGTATGTCTTGTACCCTTTTCTACAAATAGTATGTCTTGCTTTTCTTTATCAAAAAAGTTTTTAAAAGAAACAATCATACTTTGCAGCAAACTCCAGCTATATATCCCTATTCTGCAGTCACCTTTGAGGAAACTGAAGCATAAAAATGAATTTTTTTAAAGTCTTGTGAATTTGAAGTAAATACAAGTGAACATTTCTATGGGGATGAGGAAGGACTTTAGAAAAAAGAATAAAAATTGAAACCGAATGGAATGTTATTCAAGGCAAAGGAAACATCTCTTTCATAGTCTGACCCCCAGTCTCTTCAGACATAACCCCAGTTAACTGGTAAACCTTTCAGACATTTTACAAATGCATATATGCAAAACATGTCTATTATTAGACAATGAGATTATACAATAGTTACTAATCTGCTTCCTTTTAGCACTTCATAATATATCTTGGCGATCTTTCCAGAGCCCAGGAATCTCCATTCCATTGTATAGATGTGCCATATTTATTTAACCAGCCCCCTACTGATGGGCAGTTAGGTGGTATCTGTTTTGTTTTTCCATGACAAACAGTGCTGCAGAGAACATTGCAAATGCACCTTTTGTCACTGTGTATTTCCATTGATTACTCACTCACTGCCCTCAAATCGGATTGGATCCGACTCATAGCAACCCCTCCTTGGGTTTCTGAAGCAGTATCACTGTGGAAGTAGATTGTCCAATCTTCATTCCAAGGAGTGTCTGGTGAGTTTGAACCGCCAGCCTTCTGGTTAGCAGTCAAATGCTTTAGGCACTGAGCCATTCCTATAAATGGAATTGATGGGTCACAGAGTATATTTTATCCACATTTGTAAAGATATTATTAGCAAACTGCACCCCTACCAACAATATATAAGTGGGGTTGTCTTCCCCATATCCTCCACAACATTGAGTATAAGATTTTTTACTCTTAGCCAATCTGATGGGAGATCATATACTCTTCTAATCCAATGTAAGGGCTTTGTCTTTTACTCAGTGAAATGAGGAGCCACTGGCAAGTGATGAGAATAGGCTAGAGGGCAAGTATGCAAACAGGAGACCAGAAATAAGACCTCATCGGTAACCCAAGAGAAAGATGGCAGTGGCCTGGACTAAAGTGGAAATAGTAGAAACAGCAGGATTTGCTAATGTAATTGATGTGAGGAAAAGAGAAGAGTCAAATATAGCTGCAAGAGTTTTGGAATAGTTGGAAGAATGAAGTTGTCACTTGAGGCAGGGAAGAGCAGGAGTTAAGTGTTGGATATGTTAAATTTGAGATGCATATTGGACAATATCCAAGAGAAAAAGTGGAATAAGCTGGTTATAGATGTTCAGAGTTTAGAAAAGAGGCCAGGGCTGGAGATATAAATTAGTAAGTAATTAGCACATGGATATTATTTAAAGCCAAGGGGCTAGATAGATCACCATAGGAGTAAGAAGAAGAAAAAGCTGAGCTTCGAGCCCTGGGAGGCTTCATCCTTTAGAGGTCAGAGAAATGAGGAAATAACAAAGGAGACTGAAAAGGTGCCACCAGGAAAATGTGGGGTCCTGGAGTGTAAGTTAAAATGCTTACAAAAAAAAGGGTAATCAACTATCTCAAACTGTGCTGACATGCTGACAAGATGAAGATTGAAAATTGTGTCTTGGACTTTGCAAAATGGAGGTCATTGATGACCTTAAGAAGAGCAGTGATAGAAACGAAATCTGACTGGAGTGGTTCAAGAACAAATGGGAAAGGAAAAATAATCCTTTTAAAGAGAAAAGAGAATGAGAGGAGTAGTGGGGTGAAGAAAAGAGGTTTTTAATATTTTTAACTCTTTTTTTTTTCAATTGTCTCAAACATACAGAAATGTTTCAAGTATGATACAAAGAACGTTTTTCCCTAAACCATATGAAAGTAAGTTGCCAACATGATGCTCCATTACCCCCAGATATGTCAGTGTATACTGTATACTTCCAGGCACTTGACTGCTAACCAGAAGGCTGGCGGTTCAAACCCACCAGTCACTCCTCGGAAGGAAGATGGGGCAATCTACTTCCATGGTGATACTGCCTTGGCAACCCAAGGAGGGGTTGCTATGAGTCGGGTCCGACTTGACGGCACATAACAACAACCACCACCTACAAACAAGGACATTCTCCTATATTTCCACAATACCACCATAAGGCATCATGAATTAACATTAATATACAGTGACCATCTGATCATTAGATCTCATTGAAATTTCACCAATTGTCCAAATAGTGGTTTTATAGCAGTCGTAACCATTTCAAAATTACACACTGCATTTAGTTTCATGTTTCTTTAGTCTCCTTCAGTATGAAAACATTCTCTGGCTTTCCTTGATTTCCTTGACACTTTTGAAGATTACAGGCTACAATTTTGATTTAGCTCATTACTAAGGATGTTCACTTTGATCACTTGATTAAGGTGGCAGCTGCTAGGCTTCCCCATAATACATTTACTATTTTTCCCTCTGTAATTAATAAGAACACTGTAGGGAAGTACTTTGAAATAATGTAAATATTTCATTTTCATCAAACTTTGTATTTACTCATTTATTTATATCAGTATGAAGTCAGAGTTTTCTATTTTATTCAATGAATTATACTCTGTTACTATCATTTATTTGTTGCTTAAATTGTCCAGTCCTTGGCCAGTGTGAGTCCCTTCAGGCTGGCTGCTGTGTCCCTTTGACAAATCCTCATCATGCTTTGATGATACACTTATTTTCTGGAACAAGATTCATCTTGAACTTTCTCTGACCTGGCCCTGGAATCAGTCATTTTTTCCAAAGAGCCCTGAGTCCTATTAGTGGGGAATGATATTTACTAACCAAAATTTGAAGGCTAGAGGTGCTCATTAATATTGGGGTGTTGCTGGTCTCAGGCTTTAACAGGGGTTTTCTTAAAGGTAGATGAAATCACAGAATGATCTTATACTTATGGAAATGATGAAATAGAGAAAATTTGATGATGCAGAAGAGAGATGACAGAATTGTTGCTCTCCAGTGCACAAGTGGAGGTATTGGCCTTAAACAGCATCCTTAGGTACAGGAAGAAGACACAGAAGTAGGTACATATGGAGTATATATGGTGTTGTGTACTTGTAGAAGTACTGTTCTGGTTGCTTTTCTTTTCTCAAGGAAATAAAATAAGCAAGATCATCAGCTAAGAGGAATGATGGAGAAAGAAGGGAGGAGAAAATATGAGTACCATAGTCATCCAGGAGCTCAGAAGAGTAAATGGACTAGGGAATGTAGTAAGCTTACCAGGCAGTGTGAAGGATCCACTTGAAGTTGGTGGTTGGGAATTTAGTGAGACTTATAGCATGAGCGTTGTTTTTGTTATGTTTTTTCTCCAATCATGTTAGGCACAGAATAAGCAGCAAATTGGAACAACCAAGTCTACAATTGACCAAATAAGTATAACAAAGGAGAAAGAAAGGCAAGGGAATTAAGGTTATATACAAAGCAAAGGAAGGATTCTATCAATTGACTGCAGACTTTAAATTGGATTAAGAGGGATGAGAGGATAATAAAGGAGAGAGACATGAAGGAGGTAGAATCAGTAGATTGTAGGTCCTGGTGGAATCAAAGGAATTTTGGAAATAGAGTACCAGTGGGAATGAGTTGGAAAGAAAGGAGATTATGGTCAGAGGGTAGGATACATGACTTTCTTTTTTAAAACATTTTATTGTGGTTTGGGTGAAAGTTTACAGAGCAAATTAGTTTCTCATTCAATAATTTATATACATTTTATTTTGTGACATTAGTTGTAATCCCTCGATGTAATAGCTCTCTTCCCGCTTCTGTCCTGGGCTCTCCATTTCCATTCACCCATCTTTCCTGCCCCTTCTTGCCTTCTGAACTTTTTTTTTTGGCAAATGCAGCCCCTTTAGTTTCATATGGTTGACTATTCTGAGGAGCACATTCCTCATGGGTGTTATTGTTGTGTTGTTGTTGTTATGTGCCATTGAGTCGGACCCGACTCATAGCAATCCCTCCTTGAGTTTCCGAGGCAGTATCACTATGGAAGTAGATTGCCCAACCTTCCTTCCAAGGAGTGGCTGGTGGGTTTGAACTGACAGCCTTCTGGTTAGTAGTCAAGTGCCTTAGGCACTACACCACCAGAGCTCCATGGGTGTTATTAGTGTTCACTTTATAGGCCTGTCTGTTGTTTGACTGAAAGGTGATCTCCAGGAGTGGACTTAGTTCCAAGTTTGAAGAGTAGTTCTTCAAACTAAGTAGGCCTTAGTTTCGGTGGTTCCACCAGTCTTTATCAGACCAGTAAGGATTTGTGAAATTAAGATTATAGAGAGGTTGCAGTTGTTGGGAATGACAAGGACCTGGGTATGAACATGGGAGTAAGTGGCTCATATAGGGTAGAGGACAAGGTCATCAGAGAAGAAGAGATCAGAGAACTGAGAGGCCAGGATATTGGAAGGATTATCTATGTGGATGTTGAAATCTCCAAGAATTGGGACAGAATTAGTACCAGACAGCAACAGTGAGGCAGGGACCAAAACCTTCAAGAAGTGAGGAAATAATTCAAAGATTGGTAGATGAGTAGAAGAGAGAGGTGTAGTGGGTTGTATAGTCTAATGACATGAATTCAAAGCTGAAGGAGGAAGAATGGTCTGAAAACAGCACAGGAAGGCAAACAGACATTCAAAGAAGAGATTAGGTACATAGGGAGTTTTGCTGAGGAAAGGCCATTGGAAAGGTTGCAGGAAATGAGAACAGAGTACCAAAAAAAAAAAAAAAAAAAAAGTACATATGTACGTACTTTTTGATCCAGTTATACCATGTCTAGAAATTTATCCTAATGAAATAATCACATGAGTGATGATATTTCTAAAGGTGACTGGTTACTGAGCCATGGTTACATTCATACCATGAAATACCAT
>NW_006921632.1:1834270-1841714 GCF_000298275.1 Orycteropus afer afer
AAAAAAAAAAAAAAAAAGTTGTGAAGCTTACAAAACACTTTGATAACTTACCCGTTGAGAGACCTAAACCAGAACAAAAATATATTTGATCAGGAATTTTATCTGCATAACTTCTTTTCAAAATATTTTAATTATTTAAATAAGCTAATTTGTTGTTAGGTGCCATCAGGTCAGTCCCAAGTCATAGTGACCTTATAACAACAGAAGGAAACACCGCCCAGTCCTGTGCCATCCTCACAATCATTGCTGTGTTTGAACCTGTTCTTCAAGGGTCTTCCTCTTTTTCGCTGACCCTCTGCTACCAACCATGATATCCTTCTCCAGGGACTGCTCCTTCCATTAACATGTCCAAAGTACCTGAGATAAAACCTTGCCCTTCTCCCCCGCCATTCTCTCCCGGCATTCCTGGACCCTTAGAAGCTGGCACTGCTGGGGCCTCTTGCCACAAGGTCTCTTGACCTCAGGGAAGCTGGCTTGATCTCCTTCACATGATAGTAGTAGAGCTGTTCCCAGCAGCAGAACACAGGCCCCAGCTCAGGGGAGCTTTTCAAGCCTCTGACTGCATTACCTTTGCTAATGACAGGGTCAGGGCTAGGGTAAAGCAAGTGAGGCACCTAGGGCCTCAAATTTAAAGAGGTTCTCAAGCACTTGCATGACCCCCTTGCTTCATTCTAGTTCCAACCCTTGCTAATGACCCATTGACCAGAGCTTGTAAAGAAGCCAAGCCTAGATTCAAAAGTTGGGAAATAGACTCCACCCCCCTGGGAGGTGCTGCCTATCTATCAATCTGCCACAGAGGGACTCTTACTTTTCCTAGTTCCCTATTGCACCTTTTGAATTTTATACTGTGTGGATGGGGAAAGTGGTAAAGATGTGGAATTGTCACTGAGAGAGGAGAGGGATCTGGCTAAGGACCATTCTAGGAGTTTCAAAAGAGGCCAGAGCCCAGTGGAGGCCGAAGGTCAGGAATCTCTTGTGGCACCAATCTGTAAGATGGTAGGACTTTGTGGTCACTGTTTCTTCTCTTAGCAGGACGGAGGTCTGGTTCTAGGACCAGAGAAGGAAGATTGTGAGATTGACCCAAGGACAGGCTTTGCCGATGAGGGAGATGAGGTAGCTGGTGAGAGGTTAGGTCAAGTGACCCTCCATAGGCTCCATCTTGAGTAATAATAACATATAACAGCACACACATACAGTATATAGCATTTACAGCATGTCAGCCACTGTTCTAAGTGCTTAATACATATTAGTTAATCCCTGCCACAACATTTTGAGGTAGGTATTATTGTGATCTTAATGTGATATGAGGAGCTCTGGTAGCATAGTGCCTAAGGCATTTGACTGCTAACCAGAAGGCTGGCAGTTCAAACCCACCAGCCACTCCTCGGAAGGAAGGTTGGGCAATCTACTTCCGTAGTGATACTACCTTGGAAACTGAAGGAGGGGTCGCTATGCGTCGAGTCCTACTCCACGGCACATAACAAAAACAACAACTATGTGATATGAGAAAGGAGCCTCTTGGCCAAGGTCAGAACTTGTATGTGGAAGAAGCTTGACAAACACCAGCTCCAGCTGCAGTCAAAATCACAACAGAAAGGGAAGTGTCGTTGTTGTTAGCTGCTATTGAGTCAGCGCCCTCATTGTGTGGTGATGACATGCACAAGGCAAGGAAAAGCTGCCCAGTTTTGCACTATCTCACTCTCCTGCACGAGTCATTCTCCAGCATTTATCAGAGATCTGTCTCCACTATTCCTCCCCAAACCATTCCTCCCCTTTAATTTCTTCATTTCTCATCTGACCACATGTTCCTACAACCATTTACTGGGCACCAAGTAGATGTGAGAGCAGTGGTGGTTCAGTGGTAGATTTTTTGTCTCTCATGCAGAAGACCAGGGTTTCATTCCTGATCGATGCACCTCCTGAGTAGCCACGCCCCATTCATTAAGGAAGGCTTGCATGTTGCTGTGATGACAATTTTCTGGAAGTGGGGTTTTGAGGAGCCTCCAAACTCACTCTTCCCCCTCCAGATGCTCTTCAACTGCTGGTTCTCACCACTGGGTTTTCATTGGCTAATGTTCAGAAGTAGGTCGCTAGGCCTTTCCTCCCAGTCTGTTTCAGTCTGGAAGCTCCGTGGAAACCTGTTAAAACATGCAAGTCTCCACTGACAGATGAGTGGAGACTGCACAGAAAGGACATTGTCCGGAAATCAAATCTTCATGGAGGGCAAGAATTCTACCACTGAACTACCACTGCCCCTAAGGTGATGCTAGGAGGGTATTTTAAAAAGCGGGATAAAGTGGAGGGACTAGGGCTTTGGTTTCAATGCAAGCAAAGTTCAGGTGAGAAGGGAAGAAAGGATGTAAGAACGGAAAGGATGTGGAGTTGTGGTCTAAGAGCAGAAGAGTACACTCGTATATCCAATGCAGATGGCTGGAATGAGACGAAGGTCAAAGTCACTGGAGGGGGAAGATAAGGAACTGAGAAGCTGAGTGGTGGATAGTGACACACAGGGACACTGAAGTATCCCAGAGTAAAGTGATGTGGACATGGAGGGAGCAAAATAGTGGAGACAGATCTCTGATAAATGCCAGAGAATGACTCATGCAGGAGAGCGAGTAGGCAGAGCCACGTGCAGGCAGAGGCCAGCTGGGGCCCTCAGGCAGCTGAAGTCACCAGGAAATCAGGTTTCTTCGATGACACTGTGGAAACCAATTAACACTGGGGTCCTTCTCTACAGCTAGAGCACTCCTGTTAGTAATTACAAAGGTCACAAATAGACATAAGCTACATATACCCTTTGTTTTTGATTCTTTAAAGCTTAACTTTCTTCCTGAACAATTAGGAAAATATATTGCCACCAGGTGGCGCAATGTAGGCAGCACCCACCTGAGAGGTTTGCAGGCTTGAACTGCCACCCTGTGGTGAGAAGAGGAAATACAGGGTATCCTCCCTTCACCATTTGCAACCAACACACCAAATCCTGACCACTCTGCGCCCACACTCATCCACCCATTGTGTGCACGGACAGAATATGGAGGATATGAGTGTGTGGACTTGACCGACGTAAGCTCTTCCCTGGACGTCTTTGTTTCCTCTGAGACTGTCCCTACCCATCCAACAACAGCTTAGTATCTTGGTGGGAGACATTCCTACAGCCAGTCCCAAGGAAGATGGTGTTGGCAAGGAAGCAGGAGGATCTCTGGGCCTTGTTTGCCTCTCTCTTCTTAAGCTTTCTGAAGTCAGGACAAGAGAACAGCCCTCTGCTGGTCTTCCTCCCCATGCCATGTCTCCCCTTTCATTTCTTCATTTCTCACCTGACCCCATGTTCCTACAACCATTTATTTACTGGGCACCTAGTAGCTGTGAGAGAGCAGTGGTGGTTCAGTGGTAGAGGTTTTTGTCTCTCATGCAGAAGACCCGGGTTTGATTCCTAATCGATGCACCTTATGAGTATCCACGCCCCATTCATTAAGGAAGGCTTGCCTGTTGCTGTGATGACAATTTTCTGGAAGTGGGATTTTGAGGAGCCTCCATACTCACTCTTCCCCCTACAGAGGCTCTTAGACTGCTGGTTTCCACCATGTTTTGGGAGCTGTTGGTTTTCAAGGCTACTGTAGAGCTGGGGACAGGGAATGGAAATAGGGCAAGTTAAACAAATCATAAAGATCTCAGTGAGATTTTACTGAAATTCCATTATTTTTCTTGAATAAATGTTCCTCAGATTGCTGCAAGCATTTGATTAAATCCAGAGTCATAAAAAGGTTGATTTTTGACTATTTTTTGTCAGTGTTCTCACTGCTTATACGGAGAAGTGGATTTTACCAGAGGTCTGTCCTTCTCCATTCCTACTGATGTCACTGGTATATAACCTTTTGAGACTGACTCTTTTCACTCAGCATAATGTCCTTGAGATCCATCTAAGTTGGTGCATGTATCTATGGTTTATTCCTTTGCACTGCTGAGTAGTATTTCATTTTTGTTGGTGTTTGTTTAGTATTCCATTATATGTTGAAGGACCTTTGGTTGTTTCCAGTTTTTGACTATTACAAACAAAGCTGTCGTAAACATTTGTGTACAAGTTTTAGTGTGAACACATATTTTCATCTCTCTAGGGTAAATATGTGGCCTAGTACCTAAGGCATGTGGCTGCTAACCAGAAGGCTAGTGGTTCAAACCCACAAGCCACTCCTCGGAAGGAAGATTGGGCAATCTATTTCCATAGTGACACCACCTCAGAAACCCAAGGAGGGGTCACTATGAGTTGAATCCGACTCAATGGCAGTGAGTTTGGTTTTGGGTTTTTCTTAGGGCATATATGTAGGAGGATTGCTGGGTTATATACTAAGTGTACACTAAATTTTATAAGAAACTACCAAATTTTTTTACAGAGAAGCTCTACCATTTACATCGCCACAGCCATATGTGAAATATCCAGTTCCTCCACATACTTTCCAGAACCTGATATTATCACTTCAAAAAAAAAATTTTAGACATTCTCATAGGTGCCTAATGGTATCTTGTTTCAGTTCACATTTCCTTAATGGCTAATGATGTTGAACATCTTTTCATGTGTTTATTTGCCATTTGGTGAAGATGTCATTAGGCCTTTTTGGTGAAGAAGTTCAAGGAGCTAACTCACATTTATGGTTTTAAAATGGGCCAAATTATCCTGACCTCTCTCCTGAGTTTCATACTCTAGTGCCTCCAAATGCCTTCCTGCAACTGTGTGGATGTCCTTCAGGCACTGCTCTCTCAACATGTCCAAAGCTAACCTACCACCCCACTCCCAGCCCAGTGCCTCTCCATGGAAGAACTTACACTTACGAACTTTTACTATGTGCTAAGCAGTGTTCAGCCCTAGGGGATGGCCTCGGGCCTAAGGCAGTCGCCTGCCAAGCGCAAGGCTGGCAGTTCAAACCCACCAGCCTCTCCCCGCCAGGTTGTTGTTGTTGTTGTTGTTATGTGCCGTTGAGTCGGACCCGACTCATAGCGACCCCTCCTTGGGTTTCTGAGGCAGTATCACTACGGAAGTAGATTGCCACATCTTCCTTCCAAGGAGTGGCTGGTGGATCCATCTCTTTCTGGACTCAGCCCTCCTCGGACCCAAGGAAGGCTCACTAGGAGTCCTATCCACTCCATGCCAGTCAGTTGGGAGGTGTTTTTAGGAGCTTTCGTAGCATAGTGCCTAAGGCACTAGACTGCTAACCAGAAGGCTGGCAGTTCAAACCCACCAGCTACTCCTCGGAAGGAAGGTTGGGCAATCTACTTCTGTAGTGATATCGCCTTGGAAACCCAAGGAGGGGTTGGTTTGAGTTGGACCTAACTTGACGGCAGTGCAAGCAGTGTTCCATAGGTCTCTGGGTGGCACAAACAGTCTGTACTCTACTAACCTAAAGGGTAGCAGTCCAAACCCACCCAGCAGCACCATGAAAGAAAGTCCTGGTCATCTGCTTCTGTAAAGATCAGAGCCCGGAAAACCCCATGGAGCAGTTGCACTGTGTCACATGTGAGGTCATTATGAGGTGGAATGGACTTGATGCCACGGTTTTGGGTGTGTGTTTTTCTTTAAGCTGTGTTCTAAGTGCTTCACAGATTCCCATTAATTTATTCTCCACCATTGTTGTTAGGTGCTGGCTATGAGTTGATTTTGACTCATAGCAAACCCATGTGACAGAGTGGAACTGCCCCATAGGGTTTTCTAGGCTATAATCTATGGAGCAAATGACCAGATCTTTCTCCCACTGAGTCACTATGAATTTTAACTGCCAATCTTTCTGTTAGCATGGCGCTACCAGGACTATTCAGTCTTCACAATAATCCTACGAAATCAGTATCGTTATTGTCTTCATCTTACCAGCGGGAAAATGAGGCACAGGAATGTTGAGAAAACCTGCCCAAAGTTGGCCAGCTGTCATGTGGCTGGTCGGACCATGATCCACACCACTGAACCATCCTTGGCTCTCGTCTTTCTCTCCTCCTCACATTCATTCGATCACTAAGACCTGGAGATTTAGCTTCCTGAATGTTTTATTCTATTGTCTTCCCTCCAATCCTTATTCCTTATAATGACTGCTCTATTTCTTTTCTCTTTCCTGGACTGTTTAAGTACCTTAAAAAACAAAACAAAACAAAACTTTCTATTATTAAAAAAAATAAAAATACAAAAAAGGAGAGAGAATGTTGTTGTTGTTATATGCTGTTGAGTCAGACCCGACTCATAGTGACCCCTCCTTGGGTTTCTGAGGCAGTATCTCTACAGAAGTAGATTGCCCAACCTTCTTTCTGAGGAGTGGCTGGTGGGTTTGAACCACCAGCCTCCTGCTTAGCACTCAAGTGCCTGAGGCACTACGCCACCCAAGCTCCTAGAAAGAATAGTACAATGAATATATATCCATCACCTAACTACAACCGATATTATTAGCTCATGACCATCCACTTCATCTACACCCTGCTCTTTGTTCACATGTTGCCACGACCCAAATGCATTATGTTGAAGTGAATCCCAAACCTCATGTTAATTCATCCATAAAAATTTCAATATGCATCTCTAAAAGAGAGCAACTTTTGAAGAACATAACACAATAACATTATTAGCATTACTCATTAACAGTATTTCTTTAGTATCATCAACTCCACATTTCTATTAGTTATCTATTACTGTGTAACTGAGTGGTTTAAAACAACAATAAACATTGTTGCTCACAGTTCTCAGGAATTCCAGAGCAGCCTACCTAGAGAGATGATTTTTGCTCAATGCCTCTGAGATTGCAATTACCTCAAAACTTCACAGATACTGGAGGGTCCACTTTCAAGGTGACTCATTGACATTGTTTGGCTTGTTGGTACTGGCAGAGGGCTCAGAATCTCTCCAGGATGACCTCTCCACAGGGCAGTTTCAGTGTCTTCAGAACCTATGGCTGATTTCCCCACTCTGAGTGGCCATGAGTTGGAATTGACTCAACAGCAGTGGGTTTGTTTTGTTTTGTGTTGTGTTCTAAGGAGCCAAGCCAGGAAGCTGCAATGTCTTTTATGATCTAGCCTTGGAAGTCAACCAATTTCTACAGTACCTTATTTTTTTTTTTATTTTTTGCATATACTGCTGTTGTTGTTGTTGTTAGGTGCTGTCATTTCCCACTCATAGCGACCCCACGCACAGCAGAATGAAACACTGCCCGATCCTGCGCCAGCTCCATGATCCCTGCTATGCTTGAGCCCATCATCGCAGCTACTGTGTCAATCCATCTCGTTGAAGGTCTTCCCCTCTTTCGTCGACCCTCCACCTTACCAAGCATGACATCCTTCTCTAGGGAATGGGCCCTTCTGACAACATGACCAAAATAGGTGAGACAAAGTCTGGCTATTCTCACTTCCAAGGAGCATTTCGGGTGCACTTCCTCCAGGACAGATCTGTTAGTTCTTTTAGCAGTCCATGGTACTTTCAGCA
>NW_006921632.1:1844354-1887333 GCF_000298275.1 Orycteropus afer afer
ATGATTGTTCTCTCCAGGGTGTGTGTCTACTTGAGGTAAATGTTTAACTCACTTGCTTCAGGACAGATCTTGAAACATCCTTTGTGATGATGAATGCCACTCCATTCCTCTTCAAACTGTCATTCCCGGCATAGTAGATCATATGGTTGTCTGATTCAAAATGGCCAAAACCCATCCATTTCAGCTCACTAATGCCGAGGATACCAATCTTTAAGTGTTCCATTCCATTTTTGACAACTTCCAATTTTCCTAGATTCATACTTCATACATTCCATGTTCCGATGAGTAATGGATGTCTGCAGCTGTTTCTCCTCGGTTTGAGTGATGCCACATCAGCAAATGGAGGTCTCGAAAGCTTTACCTTATCCATATGAGTAAGGCTGGGTTTACTCTGATGATGCAGTTCTTTCCCAGTCCTGTTTTGAGAGCCTTCTAACCTAACCAGACTATTCATAAAGTTGCGCGGTAATGTATCAAACAGTGTTTCTTTTCTTTTTTTTTTTCCAAAGCACAAATTGTATTTTCAAGAACAGAAAAAATTCTCTAGTGCTGACAGGTATAGCAAAAAGCAGATTTCTTTGGGGACATAAATCAATTAGCTTGAAACTGATTATGAGGATTTGTCTTTTCTTTTTCGGGGAGAGTCAGCTCCATTTGAAGTTACTGTTCCATTTACACCATTTTCTGTTCCTTTTCTAGAAGACCTGCCTTTAGTCACTGCTGGTTTCTTCTTCACAGCTGGTGCTTGAGTAGAATGTTCCCTCCATCTCCTGAGCTGGAAATTAATGAACTTCCACATCATGAATGCTTGAGTAATACAAATAGATACCAGAACAGCAATTCTAACACCCAATACATTAAAGTTTCCAGTGCTGAAATCAAACTTCTGATTTTCTGCTCTCGCAAGGCCAAAGCCAACAGTGAGTACTGAAAGGATTAAAGTCAGTAGTCTTCCCAAAACAAACAGCACTGCCCAGAGAGAAAATCTTTTCTGATACTTTTCATCACTAAAATAAAACAGGCGGGAAATGTGGAAAAGAAATTCAACAAAATAATGCAGCACCAAAAAAACAAGTCCTAGATGATTCAAGTTCAGAAGATAAGCTCCTGCAATGTGAAAGAGGTAAAGACCAATGTAGACAAGCTGACGAGGAATATCTTCTTTTTTGGTTTTCTGGAAGTAGAGTTCTGGAAAAGCATGAAACCAGTAAGCCAACTGTGATATGTAGAAAAACTTCATTTGAAATGTCATCAGGTTATGAGGATAGGCCCTCCACAAGATAGTTGGGTCTGAGATGTAGTTTTCATAGATTAGAATGAATGTGCCCCAAATACAAGAGAAAAGGTAGAATGCACTAAGCTGACCAGAGTCATTAAACTTGCTGTGTTTCGTTTTGGAGAAGTGCATTCGCCTGTTAATTTTCTGTTGCAGGGAGGGTAACATTGTACTGAAGAGTAACAAAAATGATAGATGCTTTTGCTGTTATCTCGAACATGAGCCCCAGCAGGAAGACCATCGCCACACAGGAGACGATGTCCACGTGATTCTGCAGGATGAATTCGTGGCTCAGGACCGGGGGGCTCTTGGTGCTCTTCTTACGGATCGCCATGGTGGGGCTGCTGCCCGTGCTTGCAGGTGCTTCACCCAGGCCCCCTCTTCTCTGTTGCTCACCGGCAGGCTGCCACCGCTGCCTCCTTCCCTTAGCTGGCTGCTTCTCACAGCCTCGCAGCAGCCGCTAAAGCTTCACTTTCCATCCCACAGCCAGTATGCAGCCGCCCGGGGAAGAAAAAAAAAAAACCCAGTGTTTCTTTGCTATTCATAAGGTTATCCCTGGCCAATTCTCTGAGAAGTCTGTCTAGTCTTCCTAGTCTGTCTCAGTCTGTAAGCTGGGCTGATACCTGTGCACCATGTGCATCCCACTGGGTTTGAAACACCAGTGGCTCAGCCTCAAAACTCACATCAACACGTCACCACGATAGGACAAACCGACACACGAGTTTGTCTCCCTTGCATATACTGCACACATACAAATAATGGACACACATATAACTCACATAGCATGCACATAGGAGACTAATGTGCAGTGAGGTTGCATGGTTTGCAAACAAATGTATGGCATGTGTTATCTGCATGAAAACATGATATCCCATTTGTCATACAGGCCAACCCTACTTCAGTGTGGGAAGGAACTACGTGAGGGTGTGAAATTCAGGGACAAAGATCGTTGGGGGCCATTCTGGAGAATGGCCACTACAGCATTCAAGTTTCCCCAATAGTCTTTCTCTCTATATATTTTTTTTACAGTTAGTTTATTTGAATCAGGAACCAAATAAGGTCCATAACATTGCATTTTGATCTCTTTATCGCTCAGTTTCCTTTGCTCCTCCCTCCCCTGCCCCTAGTTTTCCCCTAACAACTTTTTGTGGTTGTAGAAGAAACCAGGCTGTTTAAATGTTGCTGCTGTTGTTAGGTGCCATTGAGTCAATTCTGACTCCTAGTGACATTATGTAAAACAGAATGAAACATTGCCCAGGCCTGCACCATGTGCATATTTGTTGCTATACTTTAGTCCATTGTTGCAGCCACTGTGTCAATCTTTCTCCTTGAGGGTCTTCCTCATTTTCACTGGCCCTTCTACTTTAAGCATGATGTCCTTCTCTAGTGACTAGCTCCTTATAATAACATGTCCAAAGTACATAAAATGTAGTCTCACCATCCTTGTTTCCAAGGAGCATTCTGGCTGTACTTCTTCCAAGACAGATTTGTTGGTTCTTCTGGAAGCCCATGGTATATTAAACATTCTTCGCCAACCTCATAATTCAAAAGCATCAATTCTTCTGTCTTCCTTATTCTTTGTCCAGCTTTCACACATGTATGAGACGATTGAAAATACCATGGCTTGAGTCAACCACACTTTAGTCCTCAAAATGACATCTTTGCTTTTTAACCCTTTAAAGTGGTATTTTGCAGCAGATTTGCCCAATGCAATACATTGTTTGATTTTTTGACTGCTGCTTCCATGGGTGTTGATTATAGATCCAAATAAAAGAAAATCCTTGACACCATCGATATTTTTCCATTTATCATGATGTTATTTATTGGTCCTATTTTTTTTTTTTTTTTTTTTGCTTTCTTAATGTTGAGATGTAATCCATACTGAAGTCTGTAGTCTTTGATCTTCATCAGTAAATGCTTCAAGTCTTCTCCACTCTCAGCAAGTAAGATTGTGTCATCTGCATACCACAGGTTGTAAATGAGTCCTCCTCCAATCCTGATCCACATTCTTCTTCATGTAGTCCAGCTTCAGGATATTTGCTCAGCACACAGATTGAATAAGTGTGGTGAAAGGATACAAACCTGATATACACCTTTCCTGATTTTCAACCACACAGTATCTCCTCGTTATGTTCAAGCAACTGCTTCTAGGTCTATATACAAAGACCAAGCATGAGTACAATTAAGTGCTCTGTAATTTCCATTCTTTGCAATATTATCCATAATTTTTTATGTTCCACACAGTCAAATGCCTTTGCATAGTCAATAAAACACAGATAAATATTTTTCTGGTCTTCTCTGTTTCAGCCAAGATCCATCTATTATCAGCAATAATATCCCTCATTGGACATCCTCTTCTGAATCCAGCTTGAATTTATGGCAGTTCCCTGTTGATGTACTGCTGCAACCATTTCTGAATTTCTTCAGCAAAATTTTACTTGCGTGTGATATTAATGATACTGTTCGATAATTTCTACATTCTGTTGGATCACTTTTCTTTGCAATGGGCATGAGTATGAATCTCTTCCAGTCTTTTGGCCAGGGAACTATCTTCCAGATTTCTTGGCATACACGAGTGAGTGCTTCCAGTACTGAATTCTTTTGTTGGCCCATCTCAATTGGTATTTCATCAATTCCTGAAGCCTTGTCTTTTGCCAATGCCTTCATTGCAGCTTGGACTTCTTCTCTCAGTACCATCAGTTCTTGATCATATGCTAACTCCTCAAATGGCTGAATGTTGACCAGTTCTTTTGGGTACCGTGACTCTGTACTCCATTTTCTTTGGATGCTTTCTGCATTGTTCAATATTTTGCCCAAAGAGGATCAGTGCAGGAAATCCTGGATAGAGTGGGAGAACAATGTGGAACAAAACTCAAAATCTTTATGGAAAAAAAAAAAAGAAAGAAAGAAAGAAAAAAAAAAAAAAGAACAAGTTTGATGATCTGATAGAGCCTGGTGAGACCCCTGAGACTATGTGAGACTATGGTCCCTAGCTACCCTTCAGGTCAGGAACTGAACTCACTCCTGTAGCTTTCAGCCAAACAATGGACAAGCATATGGAGTGAACATTTACATCAGGTAGGTAGACTCTTTGGAGTGATGAATCATGGGAGAACAGAAGGGCAGTGTTTGCACAGGGAGACAGCTGGGGGTGGGGGGCACAGATGTGCATGGGAGGGAAGGACACAGTGAAGAGGTAACTACAGGGAGGAAGTGGGAAGAGAACTGTTACATTGTGGGGAATTGCAGTCTATGGCATGAAACAAAATGTGTATTGAACTGCTGCATGAATTTGCTCTGTAAACTTTCACTCAAATCACAGTAAAATTTAAATATAGATATAGATATATTTCAGCCTAGGAAACCCTATGAGGGCAGTTCTACTTTGTTCTAGAGGGTTGAAATTGACTTGGAGGCACACAGCAACAACAAGGCATATTGTGAACCATACAGATGAATAAAGCCAACATTATCGGAATATATATATTTCTCCCCCAAAAGAATCCTTCTGTATTGCAACTTGAGGCTTGAATTTCTTCTTCAGCTCTGTAAGCTTAAGAAATGCTGGACAGGTCTTTGGACTTGCAAAATTCTATCATGTGATCTCTGGCATTTCTATCACAAAGGCCATATTTTCCAACTACGGATCCTTCTTTGTTTCCAACTTTTGCATTCTATCACCAGTAATTATCAATGCATCTTGACGGAATGTTTGACCAATTTCAGACTGCAGAAGTTGGTAAAAATCTTCAACTTCTTCATCGTTGGCTTTAGTAGTTGGTGCCTAAGTTTGAATAATAGTAGTGTTAACTGGTTATGATGGTTGTTTGTGTGCCACCTTGGCTGGGCCATGACTCTCAGTGGTTTGGCAGTTATGATGTGGTCATCCTCCATGATGGGATCTGATAAAATGTAATTGCCTCCATGATGAGGTCAGCTATGAGCAGGCAAGTCAGTTGAGAGGGAATTTTCTCGGCAGTGTGGGCTGCTTCTAATATATATAGACATCTGGCAAAGCTCTCTTGCTTTCTACTCAATCTGAATCCTGCATCTGGTTTATTATCATCTGACCTCCGGTTCTTTGGACTTGAGCCAATAACCTGCCATATTGCCTGATGATCTTGGGATTAATCACCTTCCACAGCCCATGAGCCAGCAGCTTGCCATCTTACCTGCTGATCTTGGGTTTTTCAGCCGTTGCAACTACATGAGTCAAGAGAAACCTCTAGTCTAATGTCACACACACACACACACACATATAGGCTTCACTGCTTTTGCTTCTCTAGAGAACCCAGTCTAAGACATTTGGTATTGAGAGTGGTTCTAGAGAAACAAAATCATAAGGATGAGTTTTCTACATTGGTTCTCAAATCTGACTAGTCTTAAAGGTACAGATGACTCTGCTTCTTTAGCTTCATTAGTAAAGACCAAACCAAAAACCAAACTCACTGCCATCGAGTCAATTTGACTCACAGCAACACCTCCTTGGGTGTCCAAGGCGGTATCTCTAAGAAAGTAAATTGCCCAACCTTCCTTCCAAGGAGTGGCTGGTGGGTTTGAACCTCCAGCCTTCTGGTTAGCAGTCAAATGCCTTAGGCACTACACCACCAGCACTCCCCATTAGTAAAGTGGGGGCTGCTAATTCATGGCATGATGCAGCAATATTAATATGCAGAATATCACCACCAATAGAAAAAGTTGGTGAGAAGTGAGGCTCTGGGTAATTAGGTGTGTGATAATTTTCTGCAGTCTTGTCAGAATGAGAAGTATAGAGAAGCTGGTTTGTTGGTCCTACTAATGCTAGACAGAGTGGTGAAAGAAGGAGATGAGCTTGGGCTTCAAAGTCATAGCTCGAGCACTGCATACGTCAATTTTACCAATTGTACCTTGAAAGAAAGACTTATTTATTGTAGTAACAGAGCTGATACTGCCAAAAACCAAACCCAGAGTCTTATTGTAAGAGTGGCTGAATTACAATGCAATTGAATTCCCAATCTTGAATGGTACCTGAAGTTAAAAAAAAGTGAGGGCATTGATTGGGATCCTGAAACTTGGGATGGGGACATATGGGCAGATAATCAGGAAGCTGGGGACATTGAGCCCCTAAATTCCATTGAATCACTCTTGCCAGCAAAACTAATCCTCTTACTCACATCTGATGAGATTAACCCAGCTATGCCTAATGAGTCATTGTCTGAGATATCAACTAGGTGACATCTGGGACATTGTCTGAGGCATTGCCTAAGGCAGATATCTTACAAGACACTGTTAAATGTTCCCAGGAACCACCTTCACCACCCAGTTTTGCTTCTAGACTTCTAACTCCAGCAGTCCCAAATGGTGAAGTACAAAGTGTGACCCAGGAAGAGGTATGCTACACTCCAAAAGAACAGCTTGATTTTTCTAGTATGTACAAACAGAAACCTGGAGAAAATGTGTGGGAATGGCTATTAAGGGATGGGATAATGGTGGAAGGAACATAAAGTTGTATCAGTCGGAATTTATTGATTTGTGCCCACTAAGCACAGATTCTTCATTCAGCATTTCAGCTTGAGAGGTTAAGAAAGGATCTAATAGTTTATTTGATTGGTTTATTGAAGCATGGATTATGCAGTGGCCTACACTAAGTACAGCTGAAGTACCACACCTGCCTATAGTAGAAAAAAGTACCCAAAGGCTTAGGGAAGTTAGCATGTTAGAATGGATTTATCAGATTAGATGCACAGACCCACACATGGAGTATCTAGGGGACATACCTTTTACCACAACAGCGAACAAAAATGTAAAAGGAACACAAGCATCTTTGAAGACTGCTGTGATTGCTATTTTATGTCATATTTGATAGTGGAAACTGCCCTAATTGAATTAAGACACCTAATTAAAGCATTTGACTGCTAACCAGAAAGCTGATGGTTCAAACCCACCAGCCACTCCTCGAAAGGAAGGTTGGGTAATCTACTTCCATAGAGATACCACCTCGAAAACCCAAGAAGGGGTCGCTATGAGTTGCAATTGACTCAACGGCAGTGAGTTTTGTTTTTTTTTTAAACTACAATGGGGCTGATTATACCCCATGGTATTAGGGACCAAGGGGCAGCACTTAATTGATAAAGACAATGTGGGTGTGGTTAGTGTATAGACAGCAAAGTCAAAGCAGTAATTAGAAAAGTCTGACTCATATGGATTTATGGTATTGGCTACATGATGTTCCTAGGAGTGAAAAATATGGGAAATCCACAAAATATTTACTTGATCTGCACAAGTGGAAGAATTCTAGGTCAAGTGAACAACAGTCTAACTTGAGTCACCAGACTAGATTAACAGCCTCTCAATCAATTCCTGGACTTCAGCCAGTTTACAGATCCACAACTCTTTGAATGAAGGGGAGGCTGAGTCCCCTTGAGGAAGGACCTCACTACACTGCCAAAAATGTATACTGTTAGTCTTTCTCCCAACCCTCCCCAAAGGGCTCAACAGGCTTTAGCAAGAGTGACTGTTCATTGGGGAGAAGGAAATAATCAAACTTTTCAGGGATTTCTAGACACTCTCTCTGAATTGACACTAACTTCAAGAGGCCAAAAATAAATGTCATTGTGGCTCACCAATCAGATTAGTAGCACGTGGAGGTCAGATTATTAATGGAGTCTTAGCTCAGGTCCATCTCACAGTGGGTCCCTGAAACCATCCTGTCACCATGCAGCCTAAGCTACCCATCATGAACTGGGTGTTGCCTGACCTACAGAGTCATAAAGTAGGATGTGCACATCAGCACCTCATCATTAAATTGAAGTGGTATATATGAGATCAGGCTCGAACAGGACCTGAAGGTACAAGCGAGCTACACAAGGAAGTAGCCCAAATGCCTATGGTCTCCACTCCTGTCACATTACCTTCCCTCTCCTAGTCTGCACCTATGGCCTTATGGGGAGTTCCTTATGATCAGTTGACTGAGGAAGAGAAAACACATGACTGGTAAACCAGTCATGATATGCAGCACCACTTGAAAGTGGACATTAGCAGCCCTGCAGCCCCTTTCTACCAAATATTTACTTGACCACCACTTGCTTCTGCACTAACTGACCAACAACAGACAGCAGTCAATACCAACCCAATTCACCCTCAACTGCTCTTCATGAACAGCTAACAGAGACCTCCTGAAAGACAGTGGTGAAGGGAAATCCTCTCAATGGGCAGAACCTCAAGTGGTGTATCTGGTTGTTCACTTTGCTTGAAAAGAGAAATGGCCACATGTGCAATTGTATACTGATTCACGAATTGTGGCCAATGGTTTGGCTGGATGGTCAGGGACTTGGAAGGAATGTGATTGTAAAACTGGTGACAAGAAGGAATGGGGGAAAAGCATACGGATTGACCACTCCGAATGGGCCAAAGATGTGAAGATAGGACTTCTGGCAAGATGGTGAAATAGGCAGACAAGCTACACAGACCCTTTGCAATAAAGAAAGAAGAAACCAATTGCAACAAATACAGAAGATCATCCTGGAACCCTGAGCTTTGAAGAGAAGGATAAAGAATTTGATTAAATACCAACCAGTAGAAGAATCTGAATGAAAACTGAATGAGACAAATGGAGCTGCAGACTGCCTGCTGTCCTGACAGCATGGCCAATTTGAAAATTTATAAGTGGTGTTTTGATCCAGGCAGCAACCTAAGAATTGGCTCTGCTTGCCAAGGATTGCATGGGCAACTGCACTGGTAGCTGGTGACTAGAAAGGAAAACAGCAAATGAAGAGACAAACTGAGCTGTGGACTGTCAGTTTTCCTGAGGGAGGGTGCAGCCATTTTGAATATTTGCAAGCAGCATTCCTATCCAGGCTCCTCTAGCCAAGCACAGCACAGGCAATCTCACTGGAGGATGAGGACTAGAAAGGTGTGATATTCCCCTTGGTACTCTTATATCTCACATCCTCTTGGTGAATGGAAGTGAGGGCATCCCCCACCTTCTGGACCGGCAGGAATTCCACCCTGATTTGTGTGCTCTGACACAGCCTGGATGCTCTAACCCCCCACTCCATTTTGTTTTTGTCTGTTTTCAAATTATTCTTTTTTTCTTCCTTTCTTGTTATTTTTTCTCTCTGATGGCATAGTGCCTAAGGTATTTGACTGCTAGCCAGAAGGTTGGTGGTTCAAACCTACCAGCCACTCCATGGAAGGGAGACTGGGCAATCTACTTCTGTAAAGATTTACCACCTCAGAAACCCAATAGGGGTCACTATGAGTTGGAATCAACTCGATGGCAATGAGATTTTTCTTTCCCCTCCCTCGTTCTTGTTATTTTTTTTTTTTCTCTTGCCTTTTCCTGGTTCCCTTCTTTTTGCTTTCTTTTGTTTTTTTGGTTCTTCCCATCTCTTGTTTTTCTTTTTGCAGTTCTCTCATTTTTCTTTTATTATTCTTTTACTCTTGCTATTTTCTCTTACCCTCCCTCTCCTTAGATGTTGTGGGGTTTTTTTTTTCCTCTTTATCTTTTGTCTTTGTTTATAGTTTTATAATTTTTTCTTTTCATTCATTGCCCTTTTTTGTTATTGTTTTGTTGTGGTTTGTGCTTTTTGTTCTCTTGTTTATTTATTTTTTGTTTGTTTTTCTGTCTGAGTGGGAGACAGCAACAGTGCCCACACAGCCCAACCATACTGGCACCTCCTGCAGCCCCAACCAGAGTGAAGACCACCATTTGCTTCTGCACCAACTGACTAACAACAGACAGCAGTCAATACCAACTCAACTCACCCTCAGCTACTCTTCATGAACAACTAACAGATCTGTGCACATATTCTCATTCTTTATCACACCACCACCAGGAGACAGGTGATGAATTCCTAAGTGCTGCCAACTAGCAAATAGAGGAGCACAGTACCCTGCTCACTCAGATATATCAAAGTAAAATAAAGAGAAAAAGAAAGAAATTTTGAGTGAATACCAATATACAATAATCAATTAAATATAAATACAATGACATCACAATGTCTCAGATAAAAGTGACCATCCCAGTTCATACAAAAAAGCAAGATAAAGTAGTACAAAGGACCAGGATACAGACCCAGAAAACCTCCCTGAGGAAGAAGGAGCATTGGGACCCCTGATAAGGAATTATAAAGGATTATATTTAGGTACCTTCAATGGATTGAAAGACAGATCAAGAAAAACTCTGACAAAATTAAGGAAAACAAAAAAGTGAAGATATTTGTGTCTTATATGAATGCTCACCAAAGTATGACCTTGACAGAGGAAGATTTTAACAATAAAGTGGATGGGATGACACATTCTGTGGAAACCAGTCATCCTTTTTCTCCAGCCCTCCCTGATTGCCCTGTGGGCTCATGAACAAAGTGGCCCTGGTGGAAGGTATGGAGGTTATATACGGGCTCAGCAACATGGGCTTCCACTCACCAAAGCTGACTTGTCTACACCACTGCTGAGTGCCCCATCTACCAGAAGCAGAGACCAACACTAAGTCCCCAATATGGAACCATTCCTTGAGGTTATCAGCCACCAACTGGTCACAGGTTGATTACACTGGACCACATCCATCATGGAAAAGGTGTTGTTTTATTTTTACTGGAACAGATACTTGCTCTGGATATGGATTTGCCTTCTCTGCATGCAATACTTCTTCCAAAACTACCATCCATGGACTTAAAGAATGCCTTATCCACCATCATAGTATCCCATTCAGCATCACCTTGGATCAAAGGACTCACTTTACAGCAAATAAAGTGTGGCAATGGGCCCATGCTCATGGAATTCACTGGTCTTACCATGTTCCCCATCATCCTGAAGTAGCTGGCTTGATAGAATCATGGAATGGCCTTCTGAAGACACAATTACAGCACCAGCTAGGTGGCAACAGCTTGCGATGTTCTCCAGAAGGCTGTATGTGCTCTAAACCAGCATCCAACATACAGTGCTGTTTCTCCAACAGCCAGGATTCATGAGTCCAGGAACCAAGGGGTAGAAATGAGAGTGGCATCATTCATTATTATCTCTAGTGACCCACTCACAAAATTTTTGCTTCTTATCTCTGAGACCCTATGCTCTGTTGGTCTGGAGGCTTTACTTCCAAAGGGAAGGATACTCCCACTTGGAAACAATACTGATTCCATTAACTGGAAGTTAAGAACTGGAAGTTTACCTGGCCATTTTGGGCTCTTCATGTCTTTGGATCAACAGGCAAAGAAGGGAGTTATTGTACTGATGACTGATGTGATAGAGCCTGATTACCAAGGGGAAATTGGATTGGTGTTACATAATGGACATAAAGAAGAGCATGTCTGGAATGCAGGAGACTCCTTAGGATGTCTTTTAGTATTATCATACCCAGTGATTAAAGTCAATGGAAAACTACAGCAACCCAATTCTGACATGACTACTAATGGCCCAGAGCTTCAGGAATGAAGGTTTGGGTCACCGCACCAGGCGAAGAACCATGACCAGCTGTGCTTCTTGCTGAGGGTAAAGGGAATATGGAATGAGTTGTGGTGGAAGAAGGTAGTTCTAAATACCAGAAATGAGGACTGTGGTTGTTATGAGAATTTCTTATGTATGTGTCAAATATTTTTGTTTTCACTTATAAGATGTAAATGGGGCTAATGCATTTTTGTTGTTGTTGTTGTTATGTGCCGCTGAGTCAGACCCGACTCATAGCGACCCCTCCTTGGGTTTCCGAGGCAGTGTCACTATGGAAGTAGATTGCCCCATCTTCCTTCCGAGGAGTGGTTGGTGGGTTTGAACCGCCAGCCTTCTGCTTAGCAGTCAAGTGCCTTAGGCACTACACTACCAGAGCTCCCAATTCATTTTTAGTTGTATATATATTGGTTGTATCACATTAGGCACAAGAATGACTTTATAACTGTCTTTATTTTTTATATGATTTAAGGAGATGTGTACAGGTGCCAAGTTGGCAAGGGGTGAACTATGATGGTTAAAGTTGTGTGTCAACTTGGTTGGGCCATGATTTTCAGTGGTTTAGTAGTTATGACGTGGTCATTCCCCATGATGAAATCGGATATAATGTAATCACTTCCGGGATGAGATCTGCTATGAGCAGCCCATCAGTTGAAAGGGAGTTTCCTCGGGGGTGCGAGCTGCTTCAAATATATATGCACTTTCTAGCAAGGTTCACTAGCTTTTTGTTCAATCTGGATCCTGCATGTAGCTTGCTATCTTCTGACCTCCAGTTCTTTGGACTTGAGCCATATTGCCTGCTGATCTTGGGATTCATTAGCCTGTGCAACCTGAGCTAGCAGCCTGCCATCTTACCTGCTGATCTTGGATTTGTCAGCCTTTGCAGCTACATGAGTCAGCCTGACATCTGACCCAAGGACTCAGGACTTTGTCAGCCTCTACAACGGTGTGAGCCATTTCCTTGAGCTCTTGGCTCTGTGTATACACACGCACACACACACATATATATATATATATTTACTTCTTGGTTCTAGAGAACCCAACCAAAGACACATTTCTTACTTTTCTTTATAGGCATATGGATATTACTCTATCACTTCAGATCTTGACATGTTCTTTTTGATGTTAAGTATGATGCCTTTCCTCTTCAACTGACATTCCCAACATAGCAGAGCATCTAACTGTCTGATTCAAAATGGCCAATACTAGTCTATTTCAGCTCACTAATGCCTAGGCTATTGATCTTTATGCATTCCATTTAATTTTTCATGACTCCCAATTTTCCTAGATTTATACCTTGTATATTCCACATTTTAATGGATGTTTGTAGCTATTTCATTTTGAGTTGTGCCACATCAGCAAATGAAGGTCTTGAAAGCTTTACTCCATCTATATCATTAAGGTTGACTCTACTTTGAGGCAGCAGCTCTTCCCCAGTCATATTCTGAGTGCCTGCCAAACTGATGTGCTCATCTTCTGGCACTGTATCAGACATTGTTCTGCTGTTATTTATAAGGTTTTCACTGGCCAATTGTTTTAGAAATAGAGTGCCTGGTCCACCTTCCTAGTCCATCTTAGTCAGGAAGCACCAATGAAATCCATCCACCATGGGTGGCCAATACCAGAGGCATAGCTTCCAGCACCACAGCAACACACAAAAGTCACCACAGTATGATAAGCTAGCAGACTAGTGGTGGTGTTTCCTCTCAGAGTTATCCATTTTGCTCAATGCATTCCCATGATGCATTTCACATTTCCCTCTGATCTATTTTTCCTGTAAAGTGCTAATTTACAGAACTTAATGGTTCCAATTTTTTAAAAGAAAAAAAAAAAAAAACTTTCATTGGTTGTATTGTTAACTTTCATCAGGAAACACATAGTAGCATGTTGTCTCTTATGTTAGTAGCTATTGATTATTATGCCTTGCTTCATTATTCATTAGAGGTTTACAAAATAGCAACAAACTAACCCTGTAATTCTTTCATTTATTGGCTGGTATATTTCTATAGAGAAACTTACACTCAGTTTTTGTTTCCCTGAAGTACAGTTCTTGCAAAGCAGGATAAATACTTGTTTCTTTCTCTTTATTAAGAAATATTCAGAAGTGATTGGTTTCCAAGCATCCTCCAAAGGTGACCACTGAGGTATTTTTTAAAGTATCATCATGAACTCATAGATTTGAAAGTATTTTTTTTCAATCCCTTGCTGCTGTAATTCTCATTGATGCTCAAATTATCCCATTCATGGCCACTGAGAGCCTCTTTCGGTGGGCTCCAGGGTCCTTTTGAATGATACTATCATCTTTAATAGCTTATTTCCTAGCATATCATGTTTCAGGCATATCTTGTACATTTCTTGCCACAGATGTCTAATCACCTTATCTCCAAAGAGCCCTGGTTCCTTTTAGTGGGGAATGATAGAAATCAGTCAGGGCATTGTAATTGCCTTTTAACTGGCCCCTTTCCTTATTCTCATCACCAGAGATGAAAATGCCAATCTGATCACTCCCTTGCTCAAGAAAAGCCTTACTCAAGGCTTTTCAGATGCCCTCAGGACTAAGTCAGCTTCTTAACCCAATACCAACTCCTCAGTTACTTGGCACCTGCCTACCCCTCTCTCCCATTTCCTACTAGTCTGCCTAAACTTGACACCCCAGCAAATTCTATTCAAAGCTCCTCGGATCCTGCTCCTGTCCCTTTTCTCATTAAAACCCCTTAACCTGAAAACATCCACTCCCAGTACTGCCTTTCTTAACCTGGTCACTTATCCCACTGATTCATCCTTTAAGATTTAGTCTTATCCCAAGTATCATCTCCCAATTCTTCTCCCCAAACTACCAAAGTGCCTCCCACTGTTCTCTTGGCCCCACGTATACTTCAGTGTAAGTAGTTAATGATTAATTACAATTACCTCCCTGCTCTGCTCAGCAGCGAATGATTTAGTAGGAACTTTTACTTATGCCCAGCACAGAGCACATCACATAGATCCTATCACTAAAGCTTAGATATGAGGGAAAACTAACGTACATGTCCTTCCACTTGTGCCTCACACCAGTGCCCTCATTGTAGTTCAGGCCTACAACTTGGCTAGGCCTGGAATGACCTGCTGTGTTACCCTTTTAATTTGTAAGTGGTGGACTGGCTGGCAGAAAAAGACTAAAAGCGTGGTCACTCTCCTACCCTGGCTACAAAGATTGTAGGGAGGTTTCACTCAAACCACTTCACATTTTCCTCTCCAGGATTTAAGTCAGGATAGAAGGGGTGACACCAAGACACTAACTTGTGTTTCCTATAGAGACTATGGTGAAGAGCATGGGATTCCAAGACAGCATGCCCATATTCTGGACATGGATCTGCCACTGCCTGCAGGTGTGGCCTTGGAAGTTACTGAACACATGTAGTAAAGATATACTTCATAACATAAACTTAAGAGGATATTATGCTGAGTGAAAAGACAAATATAGGAGACCACTACTATAAAAAGTCAAAATTTACACTTTGGCGTGAACATTCTTCCAAGGTTACCAGAGGTGATAGAGACAGAGAGAGTAAATCGCTAACTAGAGGGAGGATGGACGTGTATTAACTTGGGTGAAGGGAAAGGCAATATAAAGGGGAGGTGAGCACAAAATGATCAAGGCAGACACTGGGAGGGCAAGAGTTACAGGCAACAAAGTTACACACTCTATACATAATCCTCCAGTAAGAGTAATAACCCACAGGTGGAAATACACACACAAGCTGAACAGGTGTGGGAAGGTGACTGGGACTACACCCATGTATATAGGTTTCACAGATGTATCTACACATGCATGTGAAATTCAGTCAGTAATTTTCACATTCTGTTGGATCCCCCTTCTCTGCAATGAGCACAAATATTGATTCCTTCCAGATGGTCAGGTATCTGTCTTCAAATTTCTGTTCTACCTGTTGTCAAAACTTTTAAGTGTTATCTACAATGAACAGGACTAGAGGCAAACATACACAAAATTGAATAATCTTACTCCAATGCACACACCATGTCAGTTTGCTGTATTGTGGTGGCTTTTGTGTTGCTATCATGTATGTTGCTTTCACATCAGCAGGGTCACCTATAGTGAATGTTTCAGCAGCACTTCCAGATTAACACTACAAAGAACGGCCTGGTGATCTACTTCAGAAAATTAGGCAATGAAAACACTAGACATGGGCAACTAACAACATTGTTAAGTAAGCTATGGTTTATAATCTCTCTCTATATATGAACTCTGAGAACAAGATTTTTGTTTTATTCACTGCTGATCACTACAGTACAGCTTGGCCATAGTGGGTAAGCAAAACTATGAGCAGATCAAGTACCTTCTTTCCATTATGCATCCACTTAAACTAAATGCACTTGCTACCACAAACAAAACTACAAAAAAGGTGAGGACTGGAAAAGGTCTGGGCTGTGTACTTGATAGAGTAGATTCCTGACAATGCTGGCAAGCTGGAGGTACAGACTGAAGGCCTAAGAAAGGGTCCCTCATTCCTTTCAGAAAATCCATTCCCACCCCCAGCACCTGCCAGCAAGCCAGACAGCACCCAAGGCCCATGTTCAGCTGTGCCTTGAATTTAACACACACCACCACGAAAAAAGGTTAAGGAATTTTCTTTATTTTTTACAAATTAAGACTATGTAGATCTCATTTATTTCTGAATCAAAAACACCCGTCTTCACAGTATGAGTTAAGAGAATGCAGCCTGAGCTGAAAACCAAAGAACTAGAAAAGAAAGTGATAATTACAGTGATTACTGTATTAAAAAACCTATTAGGTATTTTCCTTAAAAGTAGTAGTATTTTTTTTTTTTTTTTAATATCTTGTCATTCTTGGCACTGTTTCTAAAGAAAAACTCCTTTATCCCAAGCAAAAAAGCACAAGAGGTGGAGTTTGGCTTCAAGAAATTTAACTGATTCTCAGGCCTGGCAGAGAATCACCAAATTTATGAAGAGCTGCTAACAGGGAGCTTAAAAGGAAGGAAGTCCCTTTAGGAAGTTCTCAGGCCAGAGGCTGGAGGCAGCAGCTAAATCTTAATCAGAGGGCAACATCTTCTGTAGAAGTTAGCCTTTGTGGGCAGCAGGCCACTCCAGGAGTAAAAGCCTGAGAACAGTTTCATGGAATGGATGACATGGTGCACTATGAAATCAGACAGCCACTGTGTCAAAATGTGCACTGGTTGTTTATAGGGAGAGCCAAAAATGGTGTTCTACTGGTCATGAGGCTTTATGGCTTGGTCCCCCTTACCACTGAAGCCCTGGGGGTAGCCAGAGCCACAGCTGTTCCTGATACTGCCCTTCTGTGCCAGCTGACTGTGGCACCATGTAGGGAAGGAGCTGGTTAGCTCCAATGGTACTGTCCACTCACTCTTGCAAGCACAAAGCTGCAGGATTTCAGGTCATCCGCAGGTCTGGTAACCTACACCTGCCTGCAAGGTTACAGATTTCTGGAAACAGGTGAACAGACCAAAAACTAAAGTGCATTCATGAAATGAACATTTATCTACTGCCTCAAATCTGTGGCCTGGCACTATTAATGTCCAGGTGGGTCTAGACAAAAATGTACTGGAGGACTGTTATGTGTGCTGCCTCCCAAGTCATCACAGCCCCATTGTGTTGCTCTGAACCAACCAAATTTTGTCATCTACTCCCTTTCCTCCCTACCCCCGCCCCAAACAGGTCCTCATCTATGTCTGGCAGGATTAGTTACAATTAGCCACAGGGACTCAACCTCTCCTCTGACCTATCTTAGACCTTTTAGTGACCTGGTGGAGGCCACTCAGTTACTAAGGTGAGAACCATAAAAAAAATACTATAATAAAGTCCAAAGGAAGTTTGGGAATTTTATGCTATACCTTGCACATATCCAGCCTTTTAATAAATGCCTGGTAAGAATTAGTCTTCCCTTTGTGAAATCCTCCCACCCCAGGGATGGAAAGCAGGCAGATTCCCTGAGGATCAGGCAAGGGGTGGGAAAGGGAATACATACAAATCCCCATTTCCTTTTGTGATGGCAATGCATAAAGGGGTGTTTGCCAGACCACCAGTGACGAGCAGTTCAGAGGAAGCAAAGCAACCACCAGTAGAGGCTCTTCATTTCCTTTTAAGGGTTGATAGAAGCTCAGATATAATAAGCCTGAGTAACAAAAGGGCCAGCAAACTTCTCTCCAATGGAAAACACACTGTCCAGCACCATGGGAACTGCGCAGAAACCTCCTGTTGAAGTGGTTCTCTAGCCAACAGTCCAGGACCATGTGGAAAGAGGACTCCAGGAGCTTGCTACCTTTGCTGGTCCCACTCCTCATCATGACAGACTGGCTGCCTGAGCAGGGGAAGAGGCTAGGGATAGCCTTGACTGACAAAAAAGGGAGTGGGGAAGAACCCCGGGTATATGAAGCCAAACTCCAAACTATACTCTGCTAATCAGTTTTTGATCAAAAAATTCAAAATAGAGAAAACCACAAAATACAAAAGCTTTTCTGATGCTTTTCATTATCACAGAACACGCCACCTGTAATGTGTGCAAAGAGGAAATGAGGGGTGTGGGAGAGGAAGTCAAATTGGGAAAGGCTGGATGGTCATTTTACTTCTTGTCTTTTTTCTTGTCCTAGAAGTGGAGAAAAATCACTCAATTAAATTTTTGGCATTGGACATTCAAGCTAAAACTCTTTAGTGAGCTAATAACTAGCTGTTTTTGGTTAGGGATTGGAAGGGATCAGTAAAATAAAAAGAAATAAAGAAATACTCCCTTAGCCATCTTTCACTGGTGGTCCCCAAAGTTGTTGGTTAGTAAGACAGACTTGAGAAAAAGAGTTAAACAGTACCATATTCCTCCCCCTGGTACCACATGGGCTACCTGACTGCTCTTAGCTTCTTCCAACTGCCACAGCTCAGATTCTAACCACAGAAGGCTACAGATTGGCAGTACATTCTAAGAGAGCAAAATAAGCAACTTTCCATCAGGCCTGGCAAGTGCTCCACCCTGAAGGGGAAGCATGAATCCTGGGCATAAACCAACATTTAGAAATAATTTAGTTTAGTAGAACTCTTCAATCTTAGGTGAAAGCCCAATATAAAAATCAAGTTAAAAGTTCTGTTGCTTTGACTGAAACTGAAGCACCTACTTGATGCTCAGTCCATGTGCTGCACAGCCCAGACAGAGAACCACCAATCCCATCTGCTCACTTAATTCCTGACTATTGTTCCCTAAGAAGGTCTGTAAAGAAAAGCCCATGCCTTCATTTGTTCATCTACTGTTGGACTAAATTATGTTTAACAATAAACCCTATATAGATTACTTCTTTTGGGGGCAGGGGAAGAATTAATAACCAATGGATAAATTTATCTACTTCAGAAATTTATTTACAAAAGCTGGTTTCCAACACTACACAACATCTTGAAGTATCTTCTTCTGAGTCTTTGTTATTATTGTGATGTGGAGTTGATTCCAATTCATAGCAACGAGCAGAACTGCCCCATAGGGTTTTCTAAACTGTAACCTTTACAAGAGCAGATCGTCAACTCTCTCTCCTATGGAACTGCTTGCTGTTGTTAGGTGCCGTCGAGTCAATGCTGACTCATAGTGACCCTATGTACAACAGAACAAGACAATGCCCAGCCTGTGCCATCCTCACAATCCCTGCCATGCTTGAGCTCACTATTGTAGCTACTGTGCCAATCCATCTCGTTGAGGGTCTTCCCTTTTTTGCTGACCCTCCACTTTACCAAGTATCCTTTTCCAGGGACTGGTCCCTTCTGATAACATGACCAACTACCAGTGGCATAGCCTCCAGCCTCACAGCAACACATAAACCACCACAGTACGACAACTGACAGATGAGTGGTGGGTGGAACCATTGGGGAGGTTCAAATTGCCATCCTCTTGGTTAGCAGACAAGTGCTTAACCACTGTGCTACCATGGCTCCCATCATTATCGTTTCAGCCTTTAAATTAGTAGATTGATTCCCCCCCACACTTTAATACTAATCTCAGGATTACAAGTTTAAAAAAAATTTGTAAGTGAATTTGTTTTGTTTTCTCTCCACCAGCTAAAGGCTTCTGCTTTACCTCTTACTCAGTGGCCTGCCTTATAGATACCCTGGACCTACAGAGTGTGTGAACAAGTTTTAAAATTTGAAGTAAACACTGATGCTGAGCTCAAAGGCATTCTCTTGTATTCAGATGGTGGAATGACTAACCTTCTCATTCATAGCCAGGATCATCATGAGTTTTCTGAATAGAGTAACAAAATCCAGGAAAAGGTCAATGCAATGCCTAAAAGAAAAGAACAAGATTATGAAATCACCTTCCCACTCTATTATACCTCAAAGTCCACAAAGGTGCAGAACATAAACCCCACCCCATCCCCTGGAATCAGCTTCTCCAACACTCCACCACCAACCAAGTAAGTAAAACTCTGGTGTCTGAGATCCTTTTCAACTCAATGAAGCCACATAGCACAGAGGAAAGAACATGGGCTTTGGACTCAGCAGAGGCCCAATTCTCAAGCCTGAATCTACACTAACTAGTCATGAGACTTAGACAGCATTACCACATTTAATATATATGTATGCACATATGTATATTTTCTTTTCATTGTTAAAGGTTCAAAGAACAGAAATATATAAAGAACAAAACGTGAAAAACCCCTTTCTCTTTCCTGCCTAGAAATAACCACTATTAAAAGTAGGTATATAAAAAAAAAAAAGTACGTATAAAAACCGAAAAAAACCAAACTCACTGCTGTCAAGTTGATTCAACTCATAGCGACCCCCTCCTTGGGTTTCCAAGGCAGTATCTCTATGGAACTAGATTGCCCAGTCTTCTTTCCGAGGAGTGGCTGGTGGGTTTGAACCAGCAGCCTTCTGGTTAGCACCAGCAGCCTTCTGGTTAGCAGTCAAATGCCTTAGGCACTATACTACCATATATACTTATATTAGTTTAATTAAAGAAAATACCGGTTTCTTTCAGGAATTGAAGGAAACTATGCTACGTGACACACAGTTCCAAAACCATGGGTATCCCATCATATACCTTTCCCATAGCGTGTTTACCTAAGTTCAGCCAGAGCCACCTACTCTACTCTTAATCCGACCAATATGGACAGAAACGTTAGTCAGGAAAAGGATTCAGAAAAGAGGTACGGAATAGAACTGCATGTCTCACCCTTAGTACTCATTAAAGACCAAATCTTACACTCACCAGATATAATCCTTATCTCCATTTTCAGCCTTTTCAATAATGAGTTGAGTATCAAAAAGGACAAAGCCACACATGACCACCAGCCCCACATACAGATTTGCCTAACAAAAGAAGAATGAAATGAGGTCACCAAAAGGTAGACACTGTAGCCAAAAAAAGATATACTTTCTTCTGGTTCTCAGTTACTTGTGAGTATCTCAAATGCTCCCCTTAGTGACATAAACATTAATGGGAACTGAAGTCTATGATGAAGACCCCATTATTCTGCACCCATTTTCTTATATCAATGGAAGAGCTTCACCCACTAAGAAGCCACTGGTGGACTGGCCTTAAACAAATGATCTCTGAGTAAATGGTCTTCTCCTCACTCAGTGATACCTAACTGCTGTTTACTCTGTACTTTCACCACAGCAGAGGGGTCCACCCTACAAGGGTTAGTGTAGAGGCTTTGAAGAGCACTGCCTGACAAAGGTGAGCACCCTGGAGGACTCTCAGTGTAGCCTGCTTTATGGTTATGCAAGAAAAAGCAGTGAGGCAAATGGCTACTGAAAAGTGATATGCAAAATCTCACCTGGAAAAGCCAAACAGATCCAAAGAAAAGGTTGCCCAGTGAGGACAAGACCATCAGGCTCATGGCT
Source organism: Orycteropus afer afer (assembly GCF_000298275.1). NCBI lineage: Eukaryota > Metazoa > Chordata > Mammalia > Tubulidentata > Orycteropodidae > Orycteropus > Orycteropus afer. The sequence goes on from NW_006921632.1 coordinate 1,865,905, forward strand.
GACATCAAGATACCTGTAAGAAATGGCAGAAGCTATCTTGAGAGAAACCAAATAAAAGTAAAGAAGTCTCATTAAGACCATCATTTAAAAAAAAAAAAAGGCAACTTTTGATTTCAGCCCAACAGTCACAAGGGAACTGGAGGAATAAGAGTAAGAGTCCTAGTGAGGAATTCGGCTAACGTGGAAACACTCTCCCTGCTTTCCAGCCCATACTTACCCCCCAGGAAGAGGTAGCTACGACGTCTGGCATAGAGTGCGCTCAGGGTGAAACAGGTGAAGATCATTGCTGTACCCATGAAAGCAGTGGGAAGGATGCTATTAAAAGAAAAAAGACCATTAGATTGAGGGCTACAGATTATAGTCTATAAATAGAAAGTATACTCACAAAAGTAAAAAGACGTAAGAGGCTACTAAAATATTTACCTAGGATTGATGGAAATGCACAACTCCAGGGCAGGGCCCAGTCCAACTCCTAGAAAACAAAGCACCAGAATGCAACATTACCATCAACTCTTGAAAAGAATTCTTGTCTAAAAGCTGATTGTTAACAGCATAGGTATGCCCACACACCTAAAAACTAACAAAAATATGTGAATGAATTCTCCTTCCAATTGTTTTCAAGAGAACTTATATTCCTGAGTTATTTATTTATAGATAGATATACCTGCAAAAACTCTTTTTAGCTAGAAAATCACAGCTCACTCCAGAAGGAATAGATACTTGATTAAAAAAAAAAAAAAAGCTGGCATGAAAAGTATTTTGAAGCTAAATTATACGTCTGCAAAATTTTTAAGAGGGGTGACATTATAATGACTATAAATGTGGGCCAGATCAGGGATTACGGGAAAAGGAAAAAGAGCAAAGCAATCCCTTGTGGCCAGCAACCTTGTAGTCATGCAGAACTAGATTCCTTTTGTGGCAAAAAAGGGCCAGACTGGTTTAGCAAGAGCACCTGCCAAGTCCAGTTTCAACATTTCCTCCACTCTGGCTACTCATCTCTCTCCTTCTGATAATTCCATCTATTAAATATCTTTTAAAAAAAAAAAAAAAAAACCAGTTCTTGATTCAAAAATCTTAAACCCCAAATCTCTTTCTATTATTTCTTCAACACTGTATAGATTGGAATGTCACTCAGAACAAGCTGTATTAACTCAAATGTTGCTTTGCAGTAATTTTTATCATGTAGCTTGAGTCTTGTTTTCCCTTAATGATAATTCCAGAAGAGCTCTGCTTTTAATTCCTTTCCTGAGAATCAGCAAAGTGCCCTGGACAACAGATCTCAATGTATGGCTTTAATTAACTGTTCACAAAGCTCAGAACAGATGTTCCTGTGAAAAATTTTCAGGCCTAATTTAGTCCCATGTCTACCATTAACAAATTGTGCTACCTAAGCTCTTGAACCTCAGTTATTCAACAACACAATGCCCATTTTGGAATACAAAAGCAGCAGTCACAGTCCCTGGTCACAAAAAACTGACCCTCTGGATGGAGAAGTAGGTGATTTCTATATAAAATAAGAAAGCAGCACATGACAAAATATACTCAAAGACTGGATAGGACAACATTAGAGGAAACCAGAAGGGTTAAAGAAGATAACCAGAGTGGAGGAAGATCCTTTAAGGAAGACTCTACAAAAATAACTCTTCTGAAGAAATTACATCACTAGAATAGGTAGATAATAGGAATGTGCCAGTTGATGTGAATCAGAATAAATATAAATCTCAGGCCTTAGGGAAGATACTAAAAATACAGTTTTCCTACTCAAAATCAGACCAACCCTTAACGTACCTGTAAGGAAAGCAAATCCAGCAAGAAGTCCCAGTCTTTTTTGCTCAGTTTCATGGCTATGAGGTGTTGCCATAAGCCAAATCATCAATCCCAGGGATCCCAGGGCAGAGAGTAGGCCAGCCTGCCACGAGAGTCAATAATTAAACACTTGAAAGTTTCAAATTTATTTCAAATGTATTCAAATACTCAACTTCTGATATTTGCTTTTAATCTGGAGGCAGCAAGAAAAGGCAGTGTTACACTGTTCCACCTCCTATTTTGGCGAGTAGCGACTGGGATCTTAAAAGCTAGCAAGCTGCCATCTAGATGCAATGACGGGTGTCTCTCCTCGCCCAGAGCAGGAAGAATAAAGAAAAGCAAAAGTCGTGGAAACAATTAGTCCTAGCGACTGGTACACCATCTGATCTGTAACCTATACAACTATGAGACCAGAAGAACTAGATGGTGCCCGGCTACCACTGTCATCCACTTGGAAGGGATGTAGGAGATCCTGCATAGACAAAATCACTTGGGGGAAAAAAAAAAAAAAAAAAGAAGGTGGGGACCAGGTTTGCTGGTCCGATAGAGCCTGGTGGAACCACTGAGACTATGGCCCCTAGCTGCCCTTCAGGTCTGGAATTGAACCCACACCTGTGATTTTCAGCCAAAGAAAATACAGGTATGTGAGTTAAACATTTACCTCAAGTAGATACATGCCTTGGAGAGAACAATCATGGGAGAAAGAAGGGCTGCTTATGCACAGGGAGACAGCTCAGGGGGCAGGAGTGTATGGAGGGATGGACACTGGGAAGAGGTAACTATGGGGAGGAAGTGGGAGGGGAGTTGTTACATTGTGGTAAACTGTGGTCAATGACATGAGACAAAGTATATGTGAACTGCTGTATGGAAAGTGAATTTGCCCTGTAAATCTTCACCCAAATCACAATTAAAAAAAAAAAAAAGAAAGAAAGAAAGGAAAAAAAGGCAGTGTTTTCTCAGGGGTGGGGAGTAAAAAAAGACACCAAAAGCTGAAAAGTACAGAGTTATGACCACGAGGAATGCTAGAGGCTCTTCTGGCCAGGGGAGCCCATTAACTACATTGTAGCTGTTGGATCCAACTACCCATATCAAATTATGTGCGCGACTCGCCCAAGAAATAGGAGAGATAAACTAAAGTGACAGGTGCTTGAAATACATTTTAGTCTGGAGAATTGGAATACAATTATGGTTATGTGAAAGTAACCCCTTTTTGATCATTTAAAATATACATATACGCAGAAAAAAAAAAAACTTTTTTGGCTATTCTCCAATTGTCCCTTCTATTCCTTCTGGCCTAGCCCAAAGTCTCCCTTAATACAGGTAAATGAGTTGTTGAAGGTCTTTACCAAGCCACCCAGAAAGCTGTGTATATTAACTAATAATTAACCATGCAACCAATGGTTTATATCCAAGTACTCCAGTCACTCAAAACTTCACTCAGGAAAGAGGAAGAATGGAGGAGAAAATAAAAAAGCTACTGTGCAGAAGAGCCCCAGTATACATCATGCCTCCAGTAGTGAAATCTTGTAATACAGCACATCATTCAGTGTTAGTGTTAATATAATCTGTTTTCAGTACCCAGAGGGGATAGGGTTATCAGAAAATTTAAATGGGTTTATATGCCCTGATTTAATGGCTAGTTAAAGTTCAGATCACAAAGCACTCATAAGGATCAGAGGGGCACAGGTCTGAGCCACTCTTCTGAGCGGGTTTCCTCCTACTCCCATTTGTACCATAGCAACCAGGAGAGAAAATTGCTCTTACCTGAATGAAGTGAGTGACCACGTGGACATAGGCCCCTGCAGCCGCCACAAACATACAGAGGGCGAAACTGGCGTAGACCTTCTTCAGGTGCTGCTGTGTTGAGGGGGTTCTAGGAAAGAATGTTAATAATGACCATCACTGAGGACCAATACTATCTCCAAGCTAAGAATCAATTTTCCTTCTCCTCCCCTTCTAAGAGAATATGTGAAAATTATATTAAAGAGAATTTGAGATATTCTGGAGAAAGCACATAATGAAAAATAGAGAACATGTAGAAAACAGGTTAATAGAAAATCTTAAATGCTGAGGAAAAGCCAAATCCTAAAATTATGAATAATCAGTACCCACACTAGAATAATTAAATGACTTTCCAATGACCACACTGCAGCCATAGAAATATGAGTACTTGTATCAACTCTTCTGGAGTCTTGCAAAATTAATTGTTAGCATAGACATACAAAAGCTAATGAACCAGGAAGAGAAACCACACGTGAAAAGAAACGTACTAAGGAAGTCATCAAGGTCAAAACACTTACATGTGGGAAAATTTTAAGAGCGCATCAAAGTTGATCTTCCGATCAAATATGTTCATGGTGCCAGAGTCTGTGGGACACAGCCACTGCTCTGAAGAATCAAGAACAGGAAGAGAGGTTATTTTAAAGGTAGTGGGACATACAACATAACACAAATAACTTTCTTATAAAAAATAGTAAGAACATGCAAGTTTGGAAAAAAGATACCCAAATTCCCACTGCCCTAAACATAACCATATAATAATTTCCTCCTAGAAAGCATGTGCAATAATACTCAACCACTTTCAAGAGGACAGAGGAAATGAAGCCATCTTCTTCTCCCCCAAACCAGCATTACTATCATTTCATTTCTATTATTTTAGAAGGTAATTTGCCCCTTTAAAAGTGTGTTTGCTCCTTAAAGAAATTCTCAATTAGCAATCTAGTTAAAAAGACTCAGTCACTGGAACATAAAAAAGCAATTTTATAACATGCTAGAGAATTCCCTCAGAAAAGGCACAGAACCTCAAGGATTTGGGGGGGGGGTGCTAAAAAGGTGGGTCTAGCACTAAGACTTGCACTTTAAATACACAGTATAGACCTAATTCATTTTACAACTGAGCTGAAAAGAGATGCACAATTTAAAAAGAAGATGTGTTCCTATTACTATCAAATGGAATTTATGCAGAGAGGATTATTTTTCTATTTTACTTTTTCACATAATTTCAAAACCCTTCTTACAAAGAAGTTACAGCAGTACAAAGAATTCCTGTATACCACTCATGCAAATTTCCTAAATATTAGTATTTTACATTTGATTTATCCTTTCTCTATATATAGTATACAATATAGAGAAAGCTTACAAATACTAATTCTTTCTAACAGACCCAATATGCCTTTACCCCTAAATACCTCAGTAATGAAAATCAGATACAATACTATTATCTGATCTATAGACCTTATTCAGATTCTTCCAAATGTCCCAATATGCCAGAAAGGGTATATAGGGGCATTTTTTAACTGAACTATATCTAGGTTATACATCAATATCATAAAGTCAGGTCCTTAAATTGTGCTCCCTGTTTCAAATGCAATCCTCAAGAAGCGTGTTCAATCTATAGAACTGACAATCTAATCAAGGGCTTTCATCTCTTCTACATAAGAACTCTACAAATTATTAGGCTTAAATCCACTTCAAATTAAAAAGGGGGTAGGAGGAGAGGATTCAAGCTGTCTGAAAGGCAACTACTCACAAATCAGCACCTAGGCCAACGTTCAGCACAATTAACCTAGGCAACAGAAGTTACAATCCCCAAACAGACTTCCTGAGGAATCCTGGGCCAGTGGAAAGATGCCTCTCTCACAGTCCACAACATTAATACCATTTGCTTCCTGAGGCCCTCCCACAATAGAAACAATTGCACTGGCTGGATTTCTTTCTAAAATCACCATATTTTTACACAAGTAACACATGTATTCTGTTTGTTTGCCAACTGCACCCTCTCCCTGGAGGGTATTCTTATAAGTGTGCTATGCCAATATTGTTTTACATGTTGCTGTTAAAGAAAAAAAAAATTAGCATAGCGTGCTTAAGAAAATACCTGGGGGGGGGGGACAGCAGCTGGCAACCACATAACTTACATTATTTTTATAAATACTGTACCCCCTTTCCTTTTCTCAGCAACATTGCTACTCACCTAGGTACTTTTGCTAGTTCCTGCTCTTAAGAAGCTGCAGAATCTACTAAAGCTGTTGCTTCTGCCTCAGTAAGTCACGGGGTTCTGGGCCCTCTTGATCTAGATGGTGCAATTATTGCAGGCTGTTGCAGAGCCAACCACAGCCTTCCATAACCATGATGAACACGTCCTCTAGAGAGCATACTTACAGGATGGCAGAATCCAGCATCTGGAAAGTGTCTTTGTTTAAGGCTTTCATTAGTATCCCTAATGACATCCCTAGACAGAACTTGCATCAATACTGAAGCAACCTTCAGAGCCAAGTTCTTAGTATTCACAAACAGCAAAGGTAAATTACCTCTTGCTTCCAATTTCAAGAGTTAAGAAAGGGGGGTAGGGAGAGCAGGTAAATCACCAGATACCCAGGGGACTGCTAGTCAGAAAGGGCAACACTCATGTAACTGGACCCCATTCAATGGAAATTGTAGCAGGGGAGAATGACAGATATTCCTTTTTCCCAGTTTGCGTTTTGACATCTCCCAAGGGGTACTGACTGCTTCTTTCGGGGGCCCTCTCACAATTCTTGATGGAAAAACCAAAACCATCAAAGGTCATGTGTTGGGGGCTGGTGTCTAATAGGAATTTCTCCTTGTCTTAGCAGTTTGTTGTTCTGTTCCCCCCAAAAATGACACATGCAAAAATAAGATAAAATAAAAACTTCAGCTTTCCAACTGTACTACTTATTCCAAATTTTAAGTTAATTATGTAACTACCATATTTTCTCAATGCAAAGGTTTCTGATAATAGTTTTTTGGGGAAGGAAATGCAATGACATATATATTTAATGTAGTAAGATACACTTTTTTCCAGAAATGTTCAAATGTGAGGGAAAAAGGGTTTTAGGATTAAGGAAATACAATAGTTTACTCTAGCTGTTATAATTAGTCAAGAACTAATGTGCAGATAGCTGATTAGATAAAACTGTTGTTACAAGTTTTGCCAGATGGAATAAACTTACCAGGTTTCTCTCCTCAACGAGCTGTGCTCAGAAGCTGTATATTAAATATACCCACATTTCAATGGCCAATATGTAAACTCAGCTGAACATGATTAAATTGGATTTATAACTCAAAAATAGCTTACTCAGGAACAGCTGGTTCTAAAAGAAGCTTGGCACGTTCAAAATCATTAACCAAGTTACTCAATTAACATTGCATTTCATTCAAAGTTAAATGAAAATCTTTTTTTTCAAAAAAGTACAAGTTGCTAAAATATTCTTCAATATAACACAAATCTAAAATAGATTATGAAATTAATACCAGCATGGTCTCACCCTGGACCCCAATTTGTATAGGAATCTAGAACTAGATTCTCTCTCCCACTTCCCAGTGCTAGAAATACTCAACTCTAAAACAATACAACGTGGTTAGTGACTTGGGAGTCATGGGGAATTTGCCTACACTTACTTGTAAATCAGAGGTAAACATTCAAGTGTTAATCATTACTAAATTCCTTTAATATGGTTCAGAGCCTTGTTTTATTCCTTCATCATTAGGACAATAGAACCCTCAAATTTGCCAGGGCTGTTTCATGCATACACTGCAAAAGCTCTGTTGGAAGTGTTACTACCATTCTGCAGTTCCCCAGGTCAGTCCTCCCATGCCAGAACCACCCAAAACAAAACACTGAAGTGACTACATTGCTTTACCAAGAAAGGGAAACTTAAATAAATACATTGTCTTAAATTAAGTATTACTGTAGTCTGTTTTTGCTTTTTTGGGGGGAAAGGACAACAGAGCCAGGATGGAGGAAATCAACATTCTTATCACTGGACAGCTAGTCTCCTTAAATCTCTCACTGTTTTGTTCCAGGTGTCTTTCTTTACCTTTGTCCTAAAATGTAAGATTATCATCAAAGGAAAAACCTTAAATTAAAGGAAAAGCAAAGTTCCAGAAACTTATTCCAACACCTGGTAAGTACAGTGGTATAAAACATGTCAAAGTCACCAAGAGCTTTTCAAAACAGAAGCCGTCATGTATTTTAGCTTGCTTTTTTAAAAAAAAGTCCTTCCCTTTGAAAAAATAAAAGCCTGCTAAATGCCTAAACCAGGACAGAAGCTACCTCAATGTATACAATTTAACAACATTAAACCAGCAGGTCAAAGAAATATTGTTGCTTCAGTTAATTAAAGATTAGTTTGTGAGTTACATAGTTTTCATTCCTGTTGTTAATTCATCATCCATCTTCAACCCACAATGCCAGAAGGGACCAAATTAATACTTAAAGAGAAGAAAAATCTCATGTGGTTTTAGAAAGAGAGGGGGTACTTTGCAATTTTTCATTAGTTCTTCCCACTGAATAATTTTTAGACTTTGCATATGGCCACGTCCCAGGGACAGTGGTTATTTTCTTAGCATTGTGACATGCAACAAGTTTCTGGCACTTTGTTGAGTGCCTCAGTTTCCTCATCTGTAAAACAGTCCTTATTTCACAGGGTTGAAGACTGAGATAAAACAAGTGGTTAGCACAGTGCTTTGTGAAAAGGAGGAGTGCAATACATGTTAACCACTATTATTGGTATCAATGCCCATTACGCTCACGTCTGCAGTACAATCCATGGAAAATGTCTCTAATTCTTCCTTGTAAAAGACATTTATGCCAGGCCTAATTTATATATGCACTCTAAATTACTTTTTTAAAAAAATCTTATTAAACCATAACTCACAGCTACTTATATTATGAAGACTTTATATTTGCCCAATTGAGAGTAAAACTGAATGGGAGGTAGGAATTCTAAGAAAATTACAATTAGGAATTTGGTAAATCTTATTACTGGTTGAAACTGCTTTTGTCTAAATGCATGCCTTTCCTCTGGCACATCTGCACTTTATCTCCTGTCCCAAAAGGCTGCAAGGCGTTTTGAGACAACTTAATACCCAATTCAAAAACCCAAGGAGGGGTCGCTATGAGTCGGGGCGACTCGATGGCAAATAACAACAGTGGCATAGTGCTTAAAGCATTTGACTGCTAACCAGAAGGCTGGCGGTTCAAACCCACCAGCCACTCCTTAGAAAGAAGGCTGGGTAATCAACTTCCATAGTGATACTGTCTTGGAAACCCAAGGAGGGGTTGCTATGAGTGGGATCTGACTCCACAGCAGTGAGTGTGGTTAAATAGCCAATAAGCAATAAACTGATATGGTAGAAAATTTGATGAAATAAATGGTCATTAGCTTGATTCTTCCCCTACCACCTTTAGGAGGTAGGTCAGTTCAGATTCAAGATAATCCAAGGATAATCCAACTAGGGCTGGACTTTGATCATCCCAGATATGATGAACCCTAGAAGTCCCAGTCTCTCTCTTAACTCGAACCTAAACCTTGAATTAGCTAACACGGAATTCTGTCTCCCTAGGGCAAGGAGCTCTGGTAGCATAGTGCATAAGGCACTTGACTACTAACCAGGAGGCTGGTGGTTCAAACCTACAAGCCACTCCTCGGAAGGAAGGTTGGGCAATCTATTTCCGTAGTGATACCGCCTCAGAAACCCAAGGAGGGGTCACTACGAGTTGGGGGTCGACTCGACGGCACATAACAGGGCTGCCTCAAAACCAAACCAGTAACTGGAGATGGAATGCCAGTTGAGTAAATATGGCCTTCAGTAAATTATCTTTTGTACCAGACTTTGACATTACCAATGTTCCCTCTCTATATAGAAAGGCCCTGATATCCCAAATACTTAATCTTCTTCAAGCATAAACCACCAACTCGACCCCCACCCCAATAACACCATATTTAACCCAAATGCTTAGCAGGCACAGATTAGGGCAAACAGCCACCCACTCAACCCTCACCCTTGCAGCCCTTTTTCAAGTGTTTTGGATTCCAGCTGTACAGAAGTTCTCATATACATTAGGCTGTAAGCAGAATTTGCATCTGATTCCACTCAATATCCCCCATACTTAAATAGCAATCAAGAATCTCTAGAGCAAATCTAGACCCATTACCACATTAAGAGTGCTGTAACCTCAAATCAACATTCCTCAGATAGCTCAGAGCAGAATCCACCTCCATGGGTCAAGCAAAATAAACAAAACAAAACCCACTTCCACGAGTGGATTCCGACCCCTAGTGACGTCCACTGGGTTTCCTAGGCTGTAAATCCTCACGGAAGTAGATTGCTTCATCTTCCTCCCGCAAGCAGCTTGTGGGTTTGAATTACTGACCTTCTGGTTAGCAGCCAAATGCCTTACACAATGCACCAGAGCTCCATACGGGTCAAGCAAGTGGCCCTAAAAGTCAATTCCTACAAGTCTTTCTCCCCTGGTCTTGAACACTTGTCTTGCAGAAAGCAAAAACGTGTATATAAAAATTATTAAATAAGTATATAAAATACAAAAACTATGAAAGTTGCTATAAAATTTGGTTAGAAACTCTGGGGGAACAAAACAAGGTGGGATGGAAGATATTTCTACCAAAGTCAACAGGCAAGTCAAAGTAGCAAAAGAAATTTAAAACAGCATTACAACTCTAGTTAAAAACAGAAATTTTAAAAAGTCACACTATGTGATTTAAAAGTCACACTATTAAAAACTCTTAAAAAGTCACAGTACGAAAAATCTTCATTTTTACCCCTTTGATACTACTGCTACAAATCTAATTCACTGTAGTCAGCAGTTTGCCTGAAGGAGACTAAATACCCTTGGGTAGTTAATGAAAGAACGTGAAACTCTTCAGGCCAGCAGTAGTACCTTAGAGAAGGTACCAATGACTACATTTACATAAAATTTTATAATTTTCAAAATACATACATACACACACACATCATCCCCCTTAATCTTCACATAAACTCATGAGAAAAAGAAAGAATGTTATTTGTGCTCCCACTGAGTCTATTCCAACTCTTAACAACCATATTGGACATAGTACAACTGTCCCATAGGTTTCCAAGGCTCTATTTTTATGGCAGCAAACCACGTCTTTCTCCCATTGAGCAGCTGGTGAGGTTCAAACCACCAACCTTTTGATTAGCAGCCGAATGCTTAACCATTGTGCCACCAGGGCTCATTAAGAATGTTTAGTCCCACTTTAAAAACTAAAAAAAAAAATTCAATAAGGCAGGATAGTGTCACAGCACTGAATTTGAAGACAGAAGTCCTACCATTTTCTACCACATAACCTTGGAAAATCATTTCACGTAAGATCATCTCAACTTCCTCATCTGTAGAATAAGGATGATGATTAATACCTGCTCTTCCCAGCTTACTGGCTTATTGAATGTCATTAAGAAAATCTGTGTGAAACATAAAGTGCATTGGTAATTACAGATTTGACCAACATCAAAAGATAAATAGCACAGCCAGAACTAGATCCCTGGGCTTTTGGCCTTTAAAGTCCAGTACTCTTTCTACTAGTCCACGGTATAGTAGGAAAGTAAGCTTTCATTAAAGTAATTCCAGCCACAGGCCAATAGAAATCTTAAAATAGTAATAATATATCCCCGTGCTAATCATATATACATTTTTCCTGCATTTTTCAGTATTTCTACGATGAGCATGCGCTATATATTTATAACTAGAAAAAAAACTGGAAACGCTAAGTATCTGGGTTAATTGCATCTTTCCTACTCTTTAGGACAGTTAAGACTGTGGATTAATAAGGGTGAGAAGGGCAGAAAAAGTGTACTAAGCCATGTTTCCACAACAAGATGAATAATAGAAGAAGGAAACTCTGGATCCAAATTACAGACTGTATTCAAGGATTCAACCATGATGTCCCCTCTGGAGGAAAAGAGCAAAACAGAATCTAAATGTCAACATATTCTTGAGGTCAAAACAAAAAAAATTTTAGACAAAGAGGAATAAGGAAAACACCAAAGAGCATACAAACATCTAGTAATTAATTACTCAAATTTTAATGTGTTTATATAAGCTATAATAAATATGGTTAGGCAACTGGGATAATTTTTCTTGAAACAAAATTCTTAAACTACACATATAACCAAAAGATAAACTACAAATAAGTATCAGTAAGTAACTAGAAAAGCCCATTCTCCATTAACCTTTAACCTTAAAATCTTGGTCTGTGTTTCTGGCACAGTCAGCTTTTCTACTGGGTTACACATTCACAAGTTAACCATTGCTAGAATAGAGTCTCAAGTTCACACGGGTTTTTGCTGTTATTGTTTGGCCAACTGAAGGCTGATGGGGTAGGTCATATAACCTGACCTGGCACGGGGTAGTGATTCCACAACAAATGTTCAAAAATACCAAAATCTACTTACTACCACAGCTCCAGCAAGTAAAGTCCAAATTAAACAAAAAAACACCGCCCAACGATGCCTCTCCTGAGCTGCCTTTTGAGCAAGACGCCCACAAGGCTCAGAACAAAGCAAAGCAAAGCCACCTCACCTGTCCAAAGGTAACCAGTAAGACCAGAGAGGGCTGCCTTGCGGCCCTGGGAAGCCAGGCCAAGCTCCGGCCTCTTTTTTCACCTCACTCCTTTGCTGTTGGCTTCCGAGTAACCAAGTCTTCCGTGTCACAGACGAGTGTGACATCACCCGCCCCGCCGTGACAGGTCAGCCTGCCAGGCCAGGCCCCTTCTCGAGTCCGGGACCCCGGACCCGCCGCATACCCAGAGACAGCTCCGCCAGAGGGCCAGCAATAGAGCGGCAATCGGTCGGGTGTGTGTGGTGGGTGCGGGTGACTACAATCTCGTAAGGTCTCGCTTCTATTCGACTCAGAAGGAGGGGGCGGGGGAGGTCGTATCCTGATTTCAAGTGGTCAAGGCTGGGTCAAGAGACCCAAGAGTCTACACACGGGGAAATGGAGAAAACAAAGCCGGGGGATAACTGGCAGGTTAAGAAGGAGCGCTCGCTAGCGTTCCGGCGAGAAATGGGCACCTAGACGCCTCCAAGGACCCCAAAGACTCGCCCCCCCGCCCTTCCCCCCACGCTGATACGGTCGCGCATGCGCAGCACTAGTTCCCTAGCCTCTCCCTCCCCACCCTCTGGAGTCCCACCGCCAACCAAGGCCCCATCTGTCCAAAACAGGTTACTCCCATTCTTGTTCCAACAAAAGCAACTGCCCCCTTTCCTTCTCTCGCTCCCAGGATTCCTAGTCCCAGTTTCAGACATATCTTCTTACCCTTCCCTCACTGGGCAACACAGCTCCGACAACACCGGATATGCTTCTGACTCTCCCAGAGTTCGCTACAGACTCTGCCTAGAGTCCGCCCCTCGAAGAAATCCCCGCCTCCACATGCCATTTAAGGCCAGTCTTCATTGGCCGTTGGCGGCACTTCCGCCTTTCTATTGGCTGTACGTGCATAAACAAGGACTGCTTATTTCAGAACCATTAGCTAAGGCCTTTGTCGATCAAGACTCTGGCCGCCAACTGGTGTCGTAGCAAAAGGTTTCCGCCTCTCCCCCAACCCCACCCCACCCCGCCAGAGAAGGGATCGTGGTTCGCGGCTGCCTCCGGAGGAGAAAGTGAAGCACCGCAGACCCTGCGGGAGATTACCTGGCGAGTAATGAAGCCTCCACTACATTGAGAGGATAGCGCTACCAACTCCCGAGATACTTGTTATAGAATTGTCATCTAACAGTGCCTCAGAAAGCTCACTTACAGAGGTCGATTTACCGTCAATTTGGTGGAGCTTAAGCTCAGAGTGGGAGCTTTGGTAGCATAGTGGCTAAGACACTTGGCTGCTAACCAGACGGCTGGCGGTTCAAACCCACCAGCCACTCCTCGGAAGGAAGGTTGGGCAATCCTAGTTCCGTAGTGATACTGTCTCGGAAACCCAAGGAGGGGTCGCTAAGAGTCGGGTTTGACTCGACGGCACATAACAACAACAACAACAACAAAGTTCAGAGTACTTTGGAAGACTTGGCGAATTCTCCAAGAACGCAAAGAGGAAATAGCAGTCACCCTCCATCCCAAGCACAGTCTTGGGGCCGCGGCCTTGGCCAGCGGCTGCGGCTACCAACTCCCCATCCACGGTATTTCAAAGACATGATTATAGTGGGGTGGGTGGGAGAGGTCGAGGGCGGTGACTACCTGGCAGCTGCCCTGGCAACCCCCGGCAGTAACAAGCCAAGAGAGATCAAAGGGCTGGAGTTCTCCTGGAGCTTTGAAACACCGCTTTTCCCAGAACTTCAGAGGATGTTATAGATGGGACATTTCTAGTACTGAGTTGCGAAGCTGAAAAAAACGATTTTGAACTATCGATAATAAACAATATTTTTGCTGGTTTATGTTCCTAATACCTTTATAAAAATAGTACAAAACGATCATATGAGGAGGCAATCAAAGAGCATACAGCTGAAAAATGTAGAAACAAAAAGATTACAGTGGTTATGAGGCGTTAGTAATATTGTTACTTTGCTGGAGTTTGTTATCTTCGTGGTTTTGTCAGCACTTAAAAATCTGATGATTTCTAAACATTCTAAACAAATATATTCATTTTATTACATAATTTTGTATAATTACACAATTTTGTATTAATAATTTTATATTTTTTTCTTAAATACTCAAAACTCACTGCCGTCGCGTCGATTCGACTCATAGTGACCCCTCCTTGGGTTTCCGAGGTGGTACCTTTACAGAAGTAGATTGCCCAATCTTCCTTCCAAAGAGTGGCTGGTGGGTTTGAACCACCAGCCTTCTGGTTAGCAGTCAAGTGCCTTAGGGACTACACCACCAGAGCTCCTTTTTCTTAAATAGAGCCCCACAAATTGTATCTTTTAAGCCCCACAAAACACAAGCTGCCATCCTCACACTCTCATTTTATAGATGAAGAAACAGGCCCTGGAACAAAAGTTTCTGGCAAAAAAGAAGAGAAATTCAGACTAAATATTTGATCAACAGAAGTTAGATCTGGATCCAGGTTTTAGGAAATCAATCACTTTTTGGAGGATAGAATAGTTACATTTTCAATGAAGAATACAAATATGTAGGGTGTGATTCTAAGAACACAAACTCAGCTATGCACTGGATATAATTTTATAACCTATAATGAATGCATCCTAATTTTTACTCTGAGCTCTATTTTACCAGTGTGGAAAGAAATACATTCTCAAGCCTTTTGGGGATTTATTCCCATCCCACCCCAACTTCTGTCACAGTTCTGGGGTCAAAGCACTGGGGAACAGAACCCTTATGTTTCTCGATCATCAATGCATACAGGTTGTTGCAGAGTTTTTACCTTTAGGCCAGTGTGGCTTTTTCCAGTACAGCAGCTGTTTCCATGCTGTATTTAAGGCACAAAAAACCTTTTATCAAGCTAATTACAGAATTTTGAGCCTAAAACAATAAATTACTAAGACTTTGGCCTGCACAGTGAAGGTTATTTGTTCATTGAGCACCTATTATATGCCAGGCACTATTTCAGGCATTTGCTGATACATCAGTGAACAAAACACTGCCTTCCTAGAGCTTACATCCTAGCTAGGGAAAAAAAACTAAACAATAACCATAATAAGTAAGTAAATTATGTAATGAGAGTATTATAAATGCCATAAAATAGAGTAGATGCAGTACAGTGAATTACTTAGTATGAACCTTCTACCCATAGTGTTTGTAACTCCCACCAAATGAAATGACTGGGTGGGACTATGCAAATGAAGTGCTGTGGCCCACCAAGGGGATTGAATAGCTTTCCAATAATGTAAATAAGGTTCATGGCATGCTTGTGGGGGTAGGACCATGCAAATAATGTATACGGAACCCTAACAAAGGGATTGGTCAGTTTTGTGATCCCATTAGGCTTAAAAGAGAGCCAATTCCAAAGCAGAGAGGGACTTCATGATGACCAAGAAGAAAGTGGAGCACGTCCTTTGGTCCTGTGATGCCTGTGCTGTTAACCTCCTTGACCCAGTAGACAGAGAAAGAATTATAACACCAGAAACAGTGAGAAAACAGTGGCAGAGAAATGGCAACAGCAGAAACAGCAGAACCAGAAGAGCAGCAGGACACACACAAAGCTTTCAGGACTTCCAGGTCCATGGAGTGAGAAAGCTGTGCCATCAGGCAGGAGCCTTGCTGGCAGAGTGTGGTACCTCAGAGCACTTATCAACAGAACTAAATGAGCTTTGTAACACTTACCCAAGCAGAGCTGAGACTGAGGGCCGGAGAAGAAGCTGTCCTGATTGAAGAACAGTATCCTGAGTCCTTTCTGATCCTAAATTGTAACCCTGTTAATTCCCTAATAAACCCTGTAGTTGTGACTATGGTCTTTGAGTTCTGTGTGGCCACTGCAATGAATTATCACACACAGCAGAGAAGTAGAGTGCCATGAGAGGGACAGATGGTGTCAGAATTGATAAAAAGTTTGGAGAGAAGAGATATGTCTGACCTCTGCCTCATAGGAATCAGCTTTAGGCTGTTGATGCAGATAATGATGCTCTCTCCACTTATCTGTCAGATGGTCATACTGTGGTGGCTTGTGTGTTGCTGTGCGGCTGGAGGCTATCCCCCCAGTATTTCAAATACAAGCAGGGTCACCCATGGTGGACAGGTTTCAGCAGAGCTTCCAGACTAATACAGACTAGGAAGAAGGGAGAGGCCATCACCTTGTCAAAGAATTGGCCAGTGAAAACCTTATGAAAAGCAGTGAAACACTATCTGATATTTTACTGGAAAACTTTATGAATAGCTCTGAAATGTCTGATACACTTCCCAGAGATGAGCTCCTCAGGTCGGAAAGCACTCAAAATACAACTAGGGAAGAGCTACCACTTCAAAATAGAGTCGACTTAAATGATGTGGAGGAAGGTTGGGCAATCTACTTCTTCTTTTTTTTTTTTTAATTGTGATTTGGGTGAAGATTTACAGAGCAAATTCACTTTCCATACAGCAGTTCACATACACTTTGTCTCATGTCATTGACCACAGTTTACCACAATGCAACAGCTCCCACTTCCTCCCCATAGTTACCTCTTCCCAGT
Source organism: Orycteropus afer afer (assembly GCF_000298275.1). Taxonomy (NCBI): domain Eukaryota; kingdom Metazoa; phylum Chordata; class Mammalia; order Tubulidentata; family Orycteropodidae; genus Orycteropus; species Orycteropus afer. Next base: position 1,882,606 of record NW_006921632.1, read on the forward strand.
TATCCATCCCTCCATGCACTCCTGCCCCCTGAGCTGTCTCCCTGTGCATAAGCAGCCCTTCCTTCTCCCATGATTGTTCTCTCCAGGGCGTGTGTCTACTTGAGGTAAATGTTTAATGCCTGTACTTTGTTTGGCTGGAAACCACAGGTGTGGGTTCAATTCCAGACCTGAAGGGCAGCTAGGGGCCATAGTCTCAGTGGTTCCACCAGGCTCTATTGGACCAGCAAACCTGGTCCCCACCTTCTTTTTTTTTTACCTCCAAATGATTTTGAGTTTTGTTCCACATTGTTCTCCCTCTCTATCCAGGATCTCCTACATCCCTTCCAAGTGGATGACAGTGGTAGCTGGGCACCATCTAGTTCTTCTGGTCTCATAGTTGTATAGGTTGCAGATCAGATGGTGTACCAGTCGCTAGGACTGATTGTTTCCATTAATTTTGGTTTTCTTCTTTCTTCTTGACGAGGAGAGACCCATCGTTGCATCTAGATGGCAGCTTGCTAGCTTTTAAGATCCCAGTCGCTACTCGCCAAAGTAGGAGGTGGAACAATGTTTTCTATAGTATGTTATGCCAATTGAGTTTGATGTCCCCTGTGACTATGGTCCCAAGCCCGCAGGTTCAACTACTTGGTCACTCTGGGTAGCTGGCTGTGACCAAGCAGTGACCACAACCTGGGCAATCTACTTCTGTAGTGACACTGCCTCAGCAACCCAAGGAGGAGGGATCGCTATGAGTTGGGGCTGACTCGACAGCACACAACACACACACACAAATGATGTGGATGGACACACAAATGATGTGGATGGAGTAAAGCTTTCAGGACCTCCATTTGCTGATGCAGCATGACTCAAAATGGGAAGAAACAGCTGCAAACATTCATTAATAATCAGAATATGGATGTATGAAGTATGAATCTAGGAAAATTGGAAGTTGTCCAAAATGAAATGGAATGCATAAAGGTTGGTATCCTAGGCATTAGTGAGATGAAATGGACTGGTATTGGCCATTTTGAACCAGACAATCGTATGATCTACTATGCCAAGAATGACAGATTGGAAAGGAATGGTGTTGCATTCATCATCACAAAGAATGTTACAAGATCTATCCTGAAGTACCATGCTGTCAGTGATGGGATAAAATCTATATATCTAGAAGGAAGACCAGTTACTACTATTATTATTCAAATTTGCACACCAACCACTGAAGTCAACAATGAGGAAATTGAAGATATTTACCAATTTCTGCAGTCTGAAATTGACCAAACACGCAATCAAGATGTATTATTACTGGTGATTGGAATGCAAAAGTTGGAAACAAAGAGTCACCAATAGTTGGAAAATATGGCCTTGGTGATAGAAATGACGTCCAAGATTGCATGATAGAATTTTGCAAGACCAATGGCTTATTCATTGCAAATACTTTTTCAGCAACATAAACAGTAGCTGTACATGTAGACCTCACCAGAAGGAATACACAGGAATCAAGTTGACTACATCTGTGGAAAGATGTGATGGAGAAGCTCAATATCTATGTTCTGACTGTGGAGCTGCCTGTGGTCCACACCACCACAGAACAAAGGGTGGCAGCAGAAATATTTTACTCTGAACATCCCCAGCCTTGTCACTGGCATTCAAGGTGGTCATCTCCTCTCTTCTCAAGACTCCGTGACATGTGTCAAGCCTCTGAGGGCAGCTCACCTTTCTCCTCCAAGGTCAGTTCCAGGGGCTTTGGAGACTGTTGTTCCACAGTGCCAATGGGCTCTATCCAACTGATGTCCTCTTTTGTTTCTGAACAATATGGTGATACCATGCTCTTTCCCATTGCAGGGAAAATCAAATCCCACAACTCTGACACCAAATTGTAAGGGTCAATTCAATTGCATTAATTATCAATTTTGTTTTCTCTGTCCCACTTCTGTCCTGAAACCAGCTGCATATGCAGCACTTCTTACTCTGACCCTAACCACTAGAGGTAGGTCATCTCACGTTATAGGGCACAGTACTCCTAAGGCTGGCCATTCTAATGGGACCCTTTTCTCTTGGCTCTTGCTTTCCCTAGGTTACTGCTCCCTACTAGTGTGAATTGCACAGAGTTCATGAAATTCATCTCTCTGACTCCTTATGGTCAGTGTTCTATATTATATATGACCCCTCATTTCGTTTCCAACTGCTATCTGGATTCAGTTTCTTTCTCAATACTTCAATTCTATATTCTCAATAGGCTTTGTTTTGTTTGCCACAGTATCACCCATACCTAGAACAGTGTATGGCATGTTATAAATAACAATTAATATTTGTTAGATGAATGAATAAATAAATAGAATGGATTAAAAAAGGGGGGCGGGCACAGTCCTCCAGACTGTCAAGTCTGCTCAAGATTTCACACACTAGCTGCAAGCTTGGGAGTACCCAGACACTCTGATTTCTGACAAGCAGGCTGTAAATTTAGGGTTTTTGTGGCACCCCTTCAGGATGCCAGCTGTAAGCATAGGGGTCGCCAGAGAACTCTCACTTCTGACCTGCTGATTTCTCTTACTCCCTCAGGTTTAATAATTCACTAGAATGATTTACAGAACTCAGGAAAATGCTGTAATTACAATTACAATTTTATTATAGCAAAAAGGATACAAATGAAGAGACACACATGGTGAGTTCTGAGAGGGTTCTCAAAGTAACACTTCCATGTCCTAAAAAGGACACATTACCCTCCCATGTGCATTATGTCTTTGTCCAGCCAGGAAGCCCATGGAACTTCTGTGTCCAGAGCCTTTACTGGGGGGCCTCATTATGTAGGCATGATTGATTGAATCAGCCTGTTCTCCCTTGTGGTTGGGCTGCTATCACTTAGTGGGCTTTCAGGCCAGCCTGTCCCCACCTAAGAGGCACCTCATCAGCATTAGCCCTCAGGTGTGACCTGGAGGCCTCATCAAAGACACTTTGACAATCACTTCAAAAAACACTTCATGTATCAATGAGGTCATATAATGGAAACCCTTCTCTTGCTCCACCCATGGGCCCCTCACCTATTCTCCCTGTTAGTAACAGTGCGTGGAAGGTAGGGTGTGGTCAACATGGACAGAAATCACAGTCTAGGAATGCTGTGATTATGGTTTAAATAGTACAAGAGAAGACATGGTTGGACAACTATGTTCTATGTTTATGTGATAAAATTTTGAACAGAAATTTAATATGACCAGAAAATATATTTATCATTCACACTTTCCTATGTGCAGTGAGTAAGACTTGCATTTGTGGTCATCATCAAAAAAGCACAGTAATAACCTTTTATTTTCCCCCCGATTTTTATTATAATTTGGGTGAAAGTTTACAGAGCAAATTAATTTTCCATATAGCAGTTCATACACATTTTGTTTCATGACATTTACTGCAATTCCCCACATTGTAATAGCTCTCTTCCTTCCTGTGGTTACCTCTTCTCTGTGTCCTTCTTTGTTATGCATTCCTGCTCCCTGAGCTATCTCCCTGTGCAAACACTGCCCTTCTGTTTTCCCATGACTGATCACTCTATGCCTATCTATCGTTTGGCTGCAAGTCATGGGAGTAAGTTCAATTCCAGACCTGAAGGGTAACCAGGGGGCATAGTTTCATAGGTCTCACCAGGCTCTATTAGACCAGTAACCTGGTCTTTTTTTTTTTTTTTTTTTTATGACTTTGAGTTTCATTCCATGTGATAGTTGGAGCTGTGTGTCAACTTGGCTGGACCACAATTCTGTGTGGTTTAAGCAATTGTGATGTTGGTTGTTTCAATGATGGGATCAGATGTATATATTTTGAACAGCCAATCCATTGAAAGGGAGTTTCCCTAGGGGTGTGGCCTGTTTCCAGTATATTTATGGACATCCTGGGAAAAGAGGCACTCTTCTGTGGATCGGGATTCTGCCTACAACTGTCTGTGAGCGAACAATCCACCATTTGGCCTGGAGATCTTGGATTCGTCATTCGTTGGAGTCAACAGCCAGTATACTGCCTGCCAACTTTGAGCTCCTCAGCCCCTGCAGCTGTGTGAGTTGGGAAAAGCCTACAGCTTGATGTTTGAGTCAAGAACTTGGGATTTGCCAGCTTCTGTAAGTGTGTAAGCCATTTTCCCAAGATAAATTTCTCTTTCTCTCTCTCTCTATAAGCTTTACTGGTTTTGTTTCTCTAGAGAACCCAGTCTAACACATTTCCCACTCTACCCAGGATCTCCTGCACTGATCCCTTCCTGGGTAGTTGACAGTGGTAGCCAGGCACCATCCAGTTCTTCTGGTCTCATGGTCATATAAGCTGAGGATCTTATAGTCCCTTGGACTAATTATTTCCGTGCATCTTTGGTTGTCTTCGTTCTTCTTTACTCTGGACAAGGAGAGACCCATTGTTTCATCTGGATGGCCACTTGCCACAAAAATAACTTATAAGAGAGTCATTAGAAATCAAAATTCACAAGTGGTAAGATGAATGATGTGGTATCATGAATAACAATGTAACCAGTCAATATAGGGCATTAGAGAAATATAAAGGCAAGAAGATCCATATTGTTTGAATACAAACAAGGCCCAAAGATCTATAACTTTTTTTTTTTTTAATTGTGATTTGGGTGAAGATTTACAGAGCAAATTCACTTTCCATACAGCAGTTTACATATACTTTGTCTCATGTCATTGACCACAGTTTACCACAATGTAACAGCTTCCCTCCCACTTCCTCCCCATAGTTACCTCTTCCCAGTGTCCA
>NW_006921632.1:1891118-1907567 GCF_000298275.1 Orycteropus afer afer
TGCCACCAGAGCTCCTTTTTCTCCTGGTAGGAGATATGAATTAGACAAGAATGGCACATTTGGCAATAAAGAATATAAAGAGATGATTTCTAGACCTACATAGGAAGAGATGGTGCCTGGACACTATGAAGAGTTGTGGCTTAAAGACCTGCTGTGATATGGACAATAAACTGATACCTCTTTCCTATTCGTTATTCTAAATTTTCATAGATAAATCATTGTACCTCATATAGGCCCATCCATAAATCTTGTAAAATACTTTTTAATTGAGATATAATTCACATGCCATAAAAGTCATCCTTTTAAAGTGATCAATTTAGTGGTTTTGATATACATACAGAAAGAGGCCTCATGGCACAATGGTTAAATGATCGGCTGCTAACTAAAAAGTTGACAGTTCAAATCCAACCAGCAGCTCCATGGGAGAAAAATCTAGTGATCTCCCATAAAGATTACAGCCTAGAAAACTCTATTGGGCAGTTCTACTCTGTCATAGGGGGTTGCTGTGAGTTGAAAGTGACTTGATGGCACCTAACAACAAGAAGTATATACACAATCATCACCATCATTCTCATCAGGGGTTTGGGTCTATGTCTCCTTTCCTTGAATTTGGACAGACTTATGACTGCTTTCATTAATGGCATTCAGAGAAAGTGATGTGTGACTTCCAAAGCTGGGTTGTAAAAAGCCATACAGTTTCTGCCTGGATCTCTTGAAACAATTGCTCTTGGGACATTCTTTCTTGAGACACTCCCTCTCAGAACCCAACTGCCATCCTGTGAGCCTAAGCTACTTAAAGAGGCCACGTGTAGGTGTTCCAGTCAACAGTATTAACTGAACCTAGCTTTGAGTCATCCTAGTCCATGCACTAGGATTGTAAGTGAAGGAGCCTTCAAGTGATTCCAGCCTCTAGTTGATTCTAGTCATTTGAGTCATTCCTGGCTATTCAAGCCTTCCCATCTGTGGTAGTTAAGGTTGTGTGTCAACTTTGCTGCGCCTTGGTTTTGAGTGGTTTGGCAGCTGCATTTAGTTATTCCTCATGATGAGATTGTAATCACCTCCATGGTTGAATCTGGTATAAGCAGCTAAGTAGCTGAAGGGGAGTTACCTTTAGAGTGTGGCCTGCTTCCAGTATATAAGGAGAAGCTTTGAGAAAGGTCTCTGGCTTTTTGGCACCTTTGGATCCTAAATTTGGCTGAGGCTGAGTCTTTATCTCCAGTTCCTGGACTTGAACCAGTGGCCTGCTGTGTTGCCTGCTGATCTTGGGATTGTGCCATTTTACCTGCCAATCTTGGGTTTGTTAAGCTTAGCAGCCAGCAGCTGCAAAAGTAAGGAGATGCCTTCAGCTCCAGTGAGCCTGGACGAAAAGGCAGAGCTGAAGCTCAAGGTCGAGAGGCCTTCACCCTGCCCCTAGAGCTGGCACTCTCAATTTGGGCTTCTAGCCTCCTAAACTATAAAAGAAAAATTCCTGTTTGTTAAAGCCATCTATTCGTGGTATTTCTGTTATAGCAGCACTAGAGAACTAAGACACTCTCTGATGCCCTGCTGAGCCCTGTCTAAATTCCTATCTTAGAAAATCCATGAGCCTAATTAAATAGTTGAGGTTTTAAGTCATCAACTTTTAGATATAATAACTAGAACAGTGTTCTGTTCTACAAATCACTAAAAAAAAGACCAAAACCAAACATAAGAACAGGCAAAATATATAAACAGGCTATTTACCCAAGAAAAAAACAAAATGGCCAGTAAACATATGAAAATATGTTCAATTTCTTTAGTAATCAGGAAAATGAAAACTGAGACAATGATATACCTTTTCACACAAGATTAGCCAAATGAAAAGGTCTGACAACTCTAGTATTGGCAAGGAAGCAGAAAAATGGGAAATCATACACTACTGGTGGAATGGAAAATTAGTATAACCAATTTGGAGAGCAATGTGGCAAGATCTAGCAAAACTGAAGACAGTATCCCATGACTTCTAGGTACAGATTTTAGTAGATATGTGTGAGGAATCATACCTAAGGCTGTTCATTGCAGAATTTTAAAAAATAATAATAAATTAGAAACAATCCAAGCCCAGCAAATGGGAAATAAATAAACTGTGATATGTTTATAGATGCATTCTTAATAGGGGTGAAATCATCCCCAAAAAGGTGAAATTAGTTCTTGGGAAACCAAAAATCTTAAATATTACAAGGGTTAGTGACCCTCCAATGTCAACTCTACCCAACAAAATCTTATTTCTTAGTATTTTTCTCATTTAAAAAAAAAAAAAAAAAAAAAAACCCAACCTCACTGCCATTGAGTTGATTCCAACTCACAAAGACCCCTTTGGGTTTCCAAGGTGGTAAATCTTTATGGCAGTAGATTGCCCAGTCTTCCTTCCGCAGAGTATCTGGTGGGTTTGAACTGCCAATCTTAATAAGTTGTATTTAAATTGATTATTAATTTAAATTTTCTCCTTGGGGAAAAATAATAAAGATTGAGAAACAGATTTATGCAATAAAAAATCATATAGCTGTACAAGATCTATATGTATCAACATGGACACATCTTGAACACAACGTTGTGTGAAAGCAAATTAATGTTACATGTAATATAGTGCCATTTATGTAAATTTAAAATAGCACTCAGAACAATAATATATATGGTTTATTAATATATACACATTTTAAAACTTTGACCTGTATAAACACTAGATTCACATAGTAGCACTGTTGTTAAGACACTCAGCTGCTAACCAAAAGGTTGGGGGTTGGAACTTAGTAGCTCCTCCACAAGAGAAGGATGAGGCAGTCCACTTCCATAAAGATTTACAGCCTTGGAAATCTTATGGGAGTTGCTATGTGTCAGAATCAACTCAATGACAGTGGGTTTGGGTTTGGAAGAGAATGGGAGGTGAATGAAATTAGGGAAAGGAAGCTTCAACACAGCTGAATCCAAAGTAATAAAATCTTCCATGATTCTAGCAGTGCCTGATTGAGTGCCAAGGATCACTGCCTCCGGTGAGGAGGTTGAAACTATTAAGAATCAGGTTCTTGAGACCTGTGTGAGGCTGGGTCCTCTAGAGAAGCAAAACCAGTAAAACTTAGAGACAGAGAGAGAGAAAAAAAAAATTTATCTTAGGAAAATGGCTCACACAGTTATAGAAGCCGGCAAGTCCCAAGTTTCTGGATCAAATGTCAAACTGGAGGCTTTTGCCAACTCATGTAGCTGCAGGGGCTGACGAGTTCAAGGTTGGCAGACAGTATTCTGGCTGTTGACTCTGGCAGATGATGAATCCAAGATCACCAGGCAGAATGGTAGATTGTTTGTTCATAGACAGTTGTAGGCACCACAACAGGATCCAGATCCATAGAAGATTCTCTCTTTTTCCCAAACAAGAAAAACTCACTGCCATCAAGTCGGATCCAACTCATAGCAACCCCTCCTTGGGTTTCCGAGGAAGTTGTTGTTGTTGTTGTTATGTGCCGTCGAGTCAGACCCCACTCATAGCAACTCCTCCTTGGGTTTCTGAGGCGGTATCACTACAGAAGTAGATTGCCCAACCTTCCTTCTGAGGACTGGCTGGTGGATTTGAACCTCCAGGCTTCTGGTTAGCATTCAAATGCCTTAGGCACTACACCACCAGAGCTCCCAGCTGTGAGCTAGCATGACTTTGTTTGCTTCTGGCAATACCGTGGGGTCAGCAGGACTGGCACCTCTATGAGAGGGAAACTAAAGGTTTGGAGCAGCCAAGAGTAGTGCAGAGTGTGGACCCTAATGGATGCCTTTTCCAGTTCCTGGTGTTACAACTGAACACCACAAATCTGGCCTCTCACAAGGTCATCGAGAATATGGTCTGAGTGGATTCAAACTGAGGAGCTCTTGTGGCTCTATGCTTAAAGTGTTAGGCTGCTAACTGAAAGGTCAGTGGTGCAAAACCACCAGTGGCTCTGTGGGAGAAAGAAGTGACAGTCTGCTTTGTCCTAGAGGATTGCTATGAGTCAGAATTGACTTGACAGCAATGGGATTTTTTTTTCTTGGACTCAAACCAGGTCCTCTGTCAGCATTTTTGGTGTCATCCGATGATTAAAAAAGAATGTGGTTGTAAAGCCTGTTGAGCCAACTGGTTTCCAGCCAGAGATGTTTAGGAAGTTTTTAGCTCTGTATTTTGCGTAGTGCTGTACAAGCAGAGAGGAGCCCTGGTGGTGCAGGGGTTAAGTGTTCAGCTGCTAACTAAAAGGTAAGCTGTTAGAACCCACCAGCCACTCGGTGGGAAAGAAATGGGAGTAAGAAGTGGTAGTCTGCTTCCATAAAGATTTATAGCTTTAGAAACCCTCTGGGTAGCTCTACTTTGTCCCATATGTTTGCTCAGCATACTGATTGAATAAGTATAGTGAAAGGATACAACCCTGAAGCACACCTTTCCTGATTTTAAACCACAGAGTATCCCCCTTGCTCTGTTTGAATGACTACCTCTTGGCCTATGTACAGGTTCCTCATGAACACAGTTAAGTGATCTGGAATTCTAATTCTTTGCAATTGTCTTAGGTTTTCTAGAGACCAAAACCAACAAAGCATATATATGTGAAAATTTATCTCAGGGAAGTGGCTCACACAGTTGTGGAGGCTAGCAAGTCCTAAGTTCATGGTCTAATGGCAAAATAGACATTAGATAGACATTAGACTGACTTACGCAGCTCCAGGGGCTGATGAACCCAAGATCAGCAGGCCATATAGCAGGCTGCTGACTTTGGCAGGTGATGAGTTCAAGATTGGCAGGTACAATGGTGAATTGTTGACTCAGCCTGCGAAGGCAACGATTCCAAGATCAGCAGGCAATATGGCAGGCCACTTACTCAGTTCGAAAACTTGATGATGATAAGCTAGATGCAGGATCCAGATCCTACAGAAAGTCTAAGAATTTTCCCAGGATGTTTATATATATATTGGAAGCAGGCCACACCCCTGAGGAAACTCTCTATTAACTGATTGGTTACATTTAGCATATCCCACCATGGAGGTGACTACATTACATCAGCTATCACCATGGGAATAACCACATTACAGCTGCCTAAACCACTCAGAATCATGGTCCAGCCAAGTTGACACACAACCTTAACTATCACAACAATGTTATCCATAATTTGTTATGATCCACACAATTGAATGCCTTTGCATAGTCAATAAAACAGAGGTAAACATCTTTCTGGTATTCTCTGCTTTCAGCCAAGATCCATTTGATATCAGCAATGATATCCCTCATTCCACATTCTCTTCTGAATCTATCTTGAATTTCTGGCAGTTCCCTGTTGATGTACTCCTGCAATTGCTTTTGAATTATCTTCAGGAAAATTTTACTTGTATGTGATATTAATGAAATTGTTCAATAATTTCTACATTCAGTTGTATCATCTTTCTTTGGAAAGAGCACAAACATGGATCTCTTCCAGTTGGTTGGTCAGGTAGCTGCCAGTTGTTGAAACATCTCAATTGGTATTCCATCAACTCCTGGAGCCTTGTTTTTTGCCAATGTCCTCAGTGCAGCCTGGACTTCTGCCTTCAATACTATCAGTTCTTGATTATATGCTCCTCCTGAAATGACTGAATGTCGACCAGTTCTTTTTGGTAGAGTGACTCTGCATATTCCTTTCATCTTCTTGTGATGCTTACTGTGTCATTCAATATTTTGCCCATGTTGCTGTTGTTAGGTGCCATCGAGTGGACTCGGACACATAGTGACCCTGTGTACAACAGAGCAAAACGCTGCCTGGTCCTGTCTCATCCTCATGATCCTTGCTGTGCTTGAGCCCATCATTGCAGCCACTTTGTCAATCCATCTTGTTAAGGATCTTCCCCTTTTGCACTACCCCTTTACTTTACCAAGCACAATATCTTTCTTCAAGAAATTGTCCCTTCATTCTTGATGCACTTCTTCCAGGACAGATTTGTTTATTCTTCTGTCCGGTGTTTCACTCCTATTCATAAGGTTTTCACTGGCCAATTCTTTGAGAAGTAGATGGCCCTTTCCTTCTTCCAAGTCTGTCTCAGTCTGAAAGTTCTGCTGAAACCTGTCCACTGTGGGTGACCCTGCTGGTGTTTGAAATACTGGTGGCATAGCCTCCAGCCTCACAGCAACACACAAGTTACCACAGTATGACAAACTGACAGACAAGTAGTGAATTTTGCCCATAGAATCCTTCATTATTACAATTCAAGGCCTGAATTTTATATTCAGTTACTTTCGCTTGAGAAATGCTGACTGCATTCTTTTCTTTTGGTTTCCAAAGTCCAGGTCTTTGCACATTTCATTACACTACTTTACTTTGTCTTCTTGAGCTGCTCTTTGAAATCTTCTGTTCAGCTCTTTTACTTCACCATTTTTTCATTTGCTTTAGCTGCTCTACATTCAAGATGAAGTTTCAGCACTCATTTTGGTCTTTTCTTTCTTTCCACTGACATTTTGCTCTCTTCATGCGTGATCTCCTTGATGCCATTCCACAACTTTTCTGGTCTTCGGTCACTGGTGTTCAATGCATCAGATCTATTCTTGAGATAGTCTTTAACTTCAGACTCAAGGTATTACTTTGGTTCTCATGGACTTGTTTTAATTTTCTTCAATTTAAACTTGCATGTCAGCAATGCATACATGTTCAATTTGTGTGCTGTATTCAATTTGTGTGCTGAGCAAACAATCTGAGAGGCTGGACTATATGATGAAGAATGTGTCATCAGGATTGGAGGAAGACTCATTACGACACAATCTTGCTTGTTGAAAGTGAAGAGTTCTTGAAGCACTTACTGATGAGGGGATAAAGGATAAAGGGAAATATCTCAAAATCCTATTTAACGCACCTGACTATAGCCACCAAGCTTGGAGTGCTCACTATATGCACTGTACTCTGGATCTTTCATTATGTTATAAAACTGAAACTCTAAATTCTTCTTTGTATTATTATTATTATTATTATTATTATTATTATTGCTTGCTTCTTTATTTATCCACATCACTGTCTACTTTATTTCATGCTTTATTTTCACTAGCACCAAGCTGGGAGCCCTGGTGGCACAAACTGTTAAATGCTTGGCTGTTGACTGAATCTACCCAGTGGCGTAGGAGAAAGACCTGGTGCTCTGGTTCTGTAAAGATTATAGCCAGTGGCATGATGGTCACAGGGGACCTCAGGCTCAATTGGTATAAGAAACTACACAAAAACATTGTCCTACATCCTACTTTATGAGTAGCGGCCGGGGTCTCAAAAGATTGCAAGTGGCATCTAGATGCAACAATGGGTCTCTCCTCATCCAGAGCAAAGAAGAATGAAAAAAAACCAAAGAGGCATGGAAACAATTAGTCCAGGGGACTAGTGGACCATGCGAACCTCAGCCTATATGACCATGATACCAGAAGAACTAGATAGATGGTGCCCAACTACCATTGTCAACCACTCGGAAAGGGATCAGTGCAGGAGATCCTGGATAAAGTGCAAGAACGATGTGGCACAAAACTCAAAATCATAGAAAGACCAGGTTTACTGGTTTGATATAGGCCTGGTGAGACCTCTGAGACTATGGCCCCCAGTTACCCTTCAGGTATGGAATTGAACTCACTCCCATGGCTTGCAGCCAAACAATAGACAGGCATATAGGGCACATTTTTACATCAGGTAGATACACTCCATAGAGCTATCAATCATGGGAGAAAAGAAGGGCAGTATTTGCACAGGGGGGTAGCTCAGGGAGCAGGAATGTATAGGAAATAAGGACACAGGGAAGAGGTAACTATAGGGAGGAAGTAGAAAGAAAGCTGTTACATTGTGGGGAATTGCAGTCAGTGTCATGAAACAAAATGTGTATAAACTGCTATATAGAAAATGAATTTGCTCTATAAACTTTCATCCAAATCACAATAAAAATTAGGGGGAAAAAAAAAGATTATAGCCAAGAAAACTCTATGGAGCAGTTCTACTTCATCACATGGGGTTTCTTTGAAAATTAACTTACTCCCCCAACAGTAACAAGAACAATGCCAAGCTAAATCATGTATAACCTACCTCTTAAGAGAGCATAGAACCTTGTTGTCATAAACTATAGAAATATTCTTAGGAAATGGCCCAAGGAGACTATTGCTGTACAGAACAGTGGCCCAGGGAAATTATTATCACCCAGTCCACTCTGAAAACCCTTAGCATGCACATGTCCAATCTAAAGTTAGGGGACAACATGTTGGGTGACCAACCATCTGGTTTCCTAGCTCTGAGGGGTTTCCTGGGATGTAAGACCTTCAGCGCTAAAACTGGAATAGTCCCAGGCTAAGTAAGATGATTGGTTACCCTAAACATGGGATAGAGTCGGGGTGGAGGAATAAGCAGGGAAGGAGAGAAGAAAGCTCGGTGAGCTCCTCTGGAATTTGGAGGCAAATTCTGTTGAGTTTCAAATTGTTTCAGAGAGCGTAGATGCCACTAATGACCAAGAAGCAAAATTAAAAGAGCTTTGGAAGATTCCTTAAGTTTTGTAACTTCCTCATATTTGTAACTCGTTCTCCCTTGTCTGTTTCTAATTAGTGAAAAGTAGAACCTTGTGGTTACAGATTGCTTTAATTTTCTTTTATAGGTTGTTGTTGTTATGTGCCGTTGAGTCAGACCCAACTCATAGTGACCCCTCCTTGGGTTTCCAAGGCAGTATCAGTACAGAAGTAGATTGCCCCATCTTCCTTCCGAGGCCTTCCAAGGAGTGGCTGGTGGGTTTGGGTTTGAAGGTGGGTTTGGGTTTGAAGGTGGGTTTGGGTTTGAACTGCCAGCCTCCTGGTTAGCAGTCAAGTGCCTTAGGCACTATGCTACCAGAGCCCCTGGTTTATGACAACTTCTACTTGCCCTTTAACGTTATATAAATTTTCCCTCATTTTGAAACGATTGCACCAACCCCTACTCACAACAAAAGTTTTTCATCACAATCACCTTCACATGCTGCCTATGCAGCTTTTAAATCATTGAAAAGGCTTTTCATTGAAAAAGCTTTTCTTGAACTAAACAAACAAACAACATCAACAACAACAAAAAAAAACCCAAACTCACCGCTGTCATTGAGTGGGTTCCAACTCATAGCAACCCCTCCTTGGGTTTCTGAGGTGGTGTCTCTATGGAAGTAGATTGCCCAGTCTTCCTTCCGAGGAGTGGCTGGTGGGTTTGAACCACCAGGCCTTCAGGTTAGCAGTCAAATGCCTTGTTCTGACTTACCTCCAAGTTCTTAAAGACGCAGGAATAGATCTTGTTCGTACCCCGGAGACTGCCCGCACTTTGCTTTCTATAATAATACTGGCTAAGGTATTGTGTTTAACTTATTACATATAGTGTTCAAGATGCTTTACATATTAATCTTTGCAACCTCCCTATGAGGCAAGAAAAATTATTACATTACAGATGAGGAAATTGGGGCTCAAACAGTTTCATAATTTGTCCAAAGTCATAGAGGTTGAATTTGAGCTCTAAGTATCTGGTCATAGAGCCTATACTCTTAATCTTTCTATGCTATACTGTCTCTCACTAGCATGTATTGTTAATGTAAAGTTTTGTTTTGTTTTAATAAATAAAACCTTTAAAAGAAAATGACAATTGCACTTGAGTTTAAGGGAAGAGTGGGAATAATGGGGGAGAGGTTGTTGAGAGGAAGGTGGGAAGACTGGAATAGATTCTGCATTCCAGAAGTTGGGGAGGAGGGCTTGGTAAAGTTAAAGAGGAGATAAGAAGTTAACCGCTCAACTACTAACTGAAAGGTTGGTGGTTTGAACCCACCCTGAGGCACCTTGGAAGACAGGTCTAGCAACCTGCTTCCCAAGGTCACAGCCTTGGAAACCCTATTAAAAAAAAAAAAAAAAAAACTCACTGCCCTTGAGTCAGATCTGACTCACAGTGACTCCTCTTTGGGTTTCTGAGATGGTATCACTATGGAAGTATATTGCCCAACCTTCCTTCCTAAGAGTGGCTGGTGGGTTTGAACTGCCAGCCTTCTGGCTAGCAGTCAAATGTCTTAGGCACTATGCCACCAGAGCTCCTCGAAAACCCTATAGAGCAGTTCTATTCTGCACACATGGGGTCGCCATGAGTCAACATTGTCTCCATGGCAACTAACAACAACAACAAGGGCAAGCTTGAACAGAAAACAGGGAGAAAATTTGAAAATGACTTGGGACCCTTAACTTTAAAGAGAGAGATCTGTGTGGTTCCCCAGCAAGTAAGGATAGACATGGCTTTCCCAGGTCATCTTTTATGTATTTCACATCTTCCTTTGTCTACTATCATAACATAATCCTTCCTTAAGTTCTCAAACCCATTGACCTTGTTCTTTCCAGTAGTTTGAGAACAAACAGCTAACAGAATGAAATGTATTAAAATCCACACCATTACCTATAAGTGTGTGTGTGTGTGTGTGTATTTGACTTTCTATTTAAGATTCAGGTGGAGTCTTTTCACTTCCCAGATTTTATTTGCATATCCATTGAAATCTGAAGGATTTGGAAGAGAATAGAGATTTCTTTTCCAATCCAGTATTATGAGTTATTATTACTGAAGACTGGTGGTAGTGGTAGGGGAACAAAAAAATCTAGTTCACAGTATTTTTTAATATCAATTCAGCCCCTTTTAACTTTTTAGAAACGCAGTAATAACAATAACAACAGTATTAGAAGAATGCTTCATGCTTTTCAAAGTAATTTTCCAGCTGTTATTTCACTTTATCTACATACCAACTCAGTGGAGAAGGTAATGCAGGCATTATTAATTCCATTTTATAAATGAGGAACTGAAAACACAAATAGTTTAAGTTAGTTTCCCTAAAGAGCTATCACAGATTGCCCCATTCTTGGAAGTAATCAGCTCTTTCCTTTTCACAGTGTAGCTTCAGTCTGAGCTTCAGATCAATTACTTCAGGATTGCCTAGTTATATACAGTTGGCCAGGCCCTTATCTGCTTCCCCTAGTCCTGGCCATGTCACATAGAACACAGGCAGAGAAAACTAAGCTACTGGAACAGAACAAATGCGAGACAATGGGGGTTTGGACTAGAGTGGCAACTTATATCTATAACATATGTAATTTTCTAATACACTACATATTTATTTCTTTTGTTTAGCTCCATGAAGGCAAAGAGTTTTGCCTGTTTTGTTCACAGCTGTATCTCCAGCACCTAGAAAGTGCTTGGTAAATAGCAGATTCTCAAAAAATATATGTTGACTGAATGAATGATGATGAAGCGGAGTTGCTATTTTATCTTTAGCTTGTATAACTATTGCTTACAGCATTTACTCCCTATATCCCTGTATGACTGATTTTCCAAATGTTTTATTCCTCCTTAAGGCTTTGGTATACTTTGTTTTTCTTGCATTACTGTGATGGTTTTCAAACAGGTCCAGAAATTCTTTGATACTCTTCTCTTCAAGAGGTGAAGCCTAACTATTCTCCCCTCAAGTGTGGGCTGAACTTAGTGCCTTGCTTCTTACAAATAGAGTAAAGTGGAAACAATGGTGTGCAACTTTGGAGAGTATGGCAAGCGTGTGGCTTCCTCTTTGCTCTCTCTTGGATCGCTTATGGGGAGCTGCCATGTCATGAGGTCACTCAAGCAGCCACATGGCTAGGAACTGAGGATTTCTTCTAACAACTAGCAAGAAACTGAGGCATCCTGTCAACAGCCATGTGAGTGAGGCATCTTAAAAGCACTCAAGCCTTCAAATGACCTCAACCCTAGTAAACAGCTTGGTTGCAACCTGAGAGACCCTGAACCAGAAGCACCCAATTAAGCCTCTCCCAGATTCTCGACTCTCAGAAATTGTGTAAGATAATAAATGTTATGTTGTTTCATGCTACTAAGTTTTAGAGTAATTTGTTAGGCAGTAATAAGTTGTTGTTAACTGCTATTGAGTTAGCTCTGACTCATGGCAACCCCACATACAACATAGTAAAATGTTGCCCAGTCCTGCACCATCTTCATAACCTTTAAAATGTTTGAGTCCATTGTGGAGCCACTGTGTAGGGCGTTCCAACCTAGGGGGCTCATCTTCCAGCACTATATTGGACAATATTCTCTTATGATCCGTAGACTTTTCCTTAGCTAATTTTTGCAAGTAGATGACCCGGCTTTTCCTTCTAGTCTGTCTTAGTCCGGAAGCTTTTCTGAAACCTGTCCACTACGGGTGATCCTGCTGGTATTTGACATACTGGTGGTATAGCTTCCAGTATCATAGCAATATGCAAGCCACATGCAACAGTACTACAACCTGACAGAGGGATGGTGAGTAATATGTTATAAATACCCTTACCTAGTTTCCTTTCCTGATTCTAGCTAAGAACATAATGAAACCTGGTTGAGCCCTTTAGTGATGCCAACTATTGAAATTTGGAAGACAACTTTCTGGCCCACTGCAGTGCAGGGGAGGGAAATTGCTTAATATGGCCCTTCTAGCCATAGTCCTCCATTTTGTAAATCCTATACTCTATGCTTGCTTAAAGTGGGATGGATGTATCTTGAGTCCCACCTTGCTGGAGAGTGTAACTCAAATCACCACCCTTAGTTTCCTTGAGGGTATATATGTGAATGTTCTGGAAAAATTCACTCTCTCGCTCCCTCTTGCTCCGGTCCTGAGTTTGGTTCATCATCATCTCACCCCTGGACTTGAGACAGCAGCTGGTGGTCATCTGACCCACCAATTTATGTTCAACCCCACATACAGGCCCTGCAACCACACTAGTGGGGAGAATCCTCCAGACCTACCCATGGGCTTGGGACTTGCCAGCTTCCCAACCTCCACCACATGAGCCACTTCCTTGACCTCTTGGGAGTTCTGTGAGACATTACAGTGAAATATGAAACCTTATGACAGGAGGGACAGTACTGAGGGGAGGAGGAGGAGGAGTTGATGTTAGAGATGATGGAGTGGCACAGCAATCTGGAAAAGTTGGACATTTGGGACAGCTTTAACCTCTGCCTCATAGGGACTAGCCTTGTGCTGCTCTTTCTAAAAGAAATTATTCGAGTAACAACTAACTGGAAGAGATTCCTGTTTGTGTCCATTTCAAAGAAAGATGAAAAGATGATACAATAGAATGTAGAAGTTATTGAACCATGTTCTGGTTACCTAGTGCCTCTCTGACAGGAATATACCACAAATGGGATGGACTGAACAAACAGGAGTTTGTTCTCTCACAGTTTGGAGGCTTTAAGTCTGAGTTCAGAGTGCCAGGCTCTAGGGGCTGGGTGAAAGCACCTCAACCTTGGGCTTCAGTTCTGCCTCTTGCTCCCGGCCCACTGAAGCTAGAGGCTCTTCTTCACTCAGACAGCTGCTGGCTGCTGACTCTGACAAGCCAAAGGTTGACAAGTAAAAAGGCATAGTCCTGATGTTACCAAACCACATGGTAGGCCATTAATTCAAGTACATTGAAAGTCCCAATGTCAGCAGAACATGGCAGGCTGCTGAACAATGACATGGCTACATGCAGGATTCAAGTATGCCATAAACTAGAGACCATTCCCAAAGCTGTTTCTTATATACGGGAAGCAGACCACATACCCAAAGTATCTACTCAGCTGCTCCAATAGATTTCACCATGGAGTTAATTACCAATCTCACCATGGGAAATAACTACATTCAGCTGCCCAGCCACTCAACCAGGCCCAGCCAAGGTGACACACAGACTTAACCACCACAAACTGTGTCATTAATATCACACACAAGTAAAATTTTGGTGAAGATAATTGAAAAATGGCTGCAGCAGTATATTGACAAGGAACTATCAGAAATTCAAACTGGGTTCAGAAGAATACATGGAATGAGAGCTATCATTGCTGATGTCAGATGGATTTTGGCTGAAAGCAAAGAATACCAGATTGATGTTGTGGTAGTTAAGGTTGTGTGTCAACTTGGCTGGGCTATAGTTTTGAGTGGCTGGATAGCTGGAGGTAGTTATTCCCCATGATGAGATTATAATCACCTTAATGACAGAATCTGCTGTGAGCAGCTAGGGAGCTGCCTTTGCAGTGTGGCCTGCTTTCAGTATATAAGGAGAAGTATTGGGAAAAGTCTCTAGCTTTTGGCACATCTGAATTCTGCATTTGGCTGAGTCTTCATCTCAATGGCCTGCCATATTTCCTGCCGATTTTGGGATTGTTCCTGGACTTGAATTAGTGACCTGCTATGTTGTCTACTAATCTTGGGACTGTGCTGTTTTACCTGTTGATCTTGGGTTTGTCAGCCTCAGCAGCCAGCAGGTGTGTGAGTCAGAAAAAGCCTCCAGCTCTAGTGGACCTGGAATAGGAGGTAGAGCTGAATCCCAAGGTCAAGGGGCCTTCACCCAGCCCCTAGACCGGGCATTTTGAACTCAGACTTCCAGCCTCCTAAACTGTAAGAAAATAAATCCCTGTTTGTTAAAGCCTTCAATTTGCAGTATTTCTATTATAGTAGCACTAGAGAACCAAGACAGATGTTTACCTCTGTTTTGTTGAGTATGCAAAGGCATTCAACTGTGTGGATCATAAGAAATTATGGATTACATTGTGAAGAATGGGAATTTCAGAACACTTAGTTGTGATCATGAGGAACCTGTACATAAACCAAGAGGCAACCATTTGAACAGAAAAAGGAGATATTTCATGGTTTAAAATCAGGAAAGGTATAGGTCTGGGTTGTATCCTCTCACCATGATTATTCAATCTGTATGCTGAGCAAATAATCAAGAAGCTAGACTATATGCTCAAGTATAGCAGGGATTGTGGGGCTGGTGCGGGATCGGGCAGTGTTTCGTTCTGCTGTGCATGGGGTCGCTATGAGTCAGAAACGACTCGATGGCACTTAACAACAACAACAAAGACTATATGAAGAAGAACATGGCATCAGGGTTGGAGGAAGACTCATTAACAACATGTGATATGCAGAGACACAACCTTGCTCGCTGGAAGTGAAGAGGAGTTGAAGCACTTACTGATGAAGATCAAAGACTACAGCCTTGCACATGAATTATACCTCAACATAAAGAAAACAAAAATCCTCACAAATGGACCAATAAGCAACATCATGATAAATGGAGAAAAGATTGAAGTTGTCAAGGATTTCATTTTACTTGGAGCCACAATCAATGTCCATGGAAGAGCAGTCAAGGAATCAAATAATGTATTACAACAGGATAAATCTGCTGCAAAAGACCTCTTTGAAGAGTTAAAGAGAAAGATGTCACTTTGAAGACTAAGATGTGGTGTGCCTGACGCAAGTCACGGTATTTTCGATAGCCTTATATGCAAGTGAAAGCTGGACAATGAATAAGGAAGACCACAGAAAAACTGATGCCTTTGAGTTATGGTATTGGAAAAGAATATTGAATAAAGCGTAGACTGCCAGAAGAATGAACAGCTCTGTCTTAGAAGAGGTGCAGCCAAAATGCTCCTTAAAGTGAGAATGACCTGACTTTGTCTCTTGTCATTTGGCCATTGTTTTGGTTACCTAGTGCTCCTCTGACAGGAGTATACCACAAATGGGATGGCTTGAACAAACAGGAGTTTATTCTCTTACAGTTTGGAGGCTTCGAGTATGAGTTCAAAGTGTGAGGCTTTAGGGGCTGGGTGAAAGCCTCTCAACCTTGGGCTTCAGCTCTGCCCCCTGCTCCCAGCCCACTGAAGCTAGAGGCTTTTCTTCACTCAGACAGCTGCTGGCTGCTGACTCTGACAAGCTCAAGGTTGACAAGTAAAAAGGCACAGTCCCAATGTTACCAAACCACATGGGAGGCCATTAATTCAAGTCCATTGAAAGTCCCAGGGTCAGCAGAGCCTGGTAGGATGCTGAACAACGACACAGCTATGTACAGGGTTCAAATGTATCATAAGCTAGAGACCGTTCCCCAAGGCTTCTCCTTATATAGAGGAAGCAGACCACATCCCTAATTCAATCTCATTGCTCACAGTAGATTCCACCAGGGAGTTGATTATCAGTGTCATCATGGGGAATACCACATGTAGCTGCCCAGCCACTCAACCAGGCCCAGCCAAGTTGACAATCAAACTTAGCTACCACAGTCATGTTATCAGGAGGAACCAGTTGCTGGAGAAGAATATCATTCTTGGTAGAGGATCAGCAAAAAAAGAGGAAGACGCTAAATGAGATGAACTGACACAATGGCTACAGAAATGGGATCAAACACAGTAACAGTTGTGAGGATGGCACAGGACCAGGCAGTGTTTCATTCTGTTGTACCCAGGGTTGCTGTGAGTAGCAACAAACTTGATCGCACCTAACAACAACAACAAGCATTGAAATGTAAAAGGGACCTAAATGACAAGGAGCTGAATGGAGGAAATAGGCAAATGACTTGATTATGTTTTTTTTTTTTTTTTATTATTAGGATTTGGGTGAAGATTTACAGAGTAAATTCACTTTTCATGCAGCAGTTCACATATACTTTGTCTCATGTCATTGACCAAAATTTACAAT
>NW_006921632.1:1908062-1909703 GCF_000298275.1 Orycteropus afer afer
TGACGAGGAGAGACCTGTTGTTGCATCTAGATGGCAGCTTCCTAGCTTTTAAGGTCCCAGTCGCTACTCGCCAAAGTAGTAGGTGGAACAATGTTTTGTACAGTATGTTATGCACTTGATTATGTTTTAAAACAATTATTCTAGCTAATTTGTGGCAAGTGGACTGTAAGAGTCAATGAGAGTGGCATCCAGGAGAGGAGTTAACTATTGAAATAGAACAAATGCATGATAATGGAAATTTGGGCTAGAATGGCAACTAGTTCCCATAACATCATTTTTGTGCATACTACATATTTATTTAGGAGCTCTGATAGCATAGTGCCTAAGGCACTTGACTGCTAATCAGAAGGCTGGTGATTCAAACCCACCAGCCACTCCTCTGAAGGAAGGTTGGGCAATCCTACTTCTGTAGTGATACTGCCTCGTAAACCCAAGGAGGGGTCGCTATGAGTCGGGGCTGACTCGACGGCACATAACAACAACAACATATTTATTTATTTTGTTTATTGTTGGTCATTCCCCAGTAGAATGTACCTCCATGAAGGCAAAGATTTTTGTCTATTTCATTCATGGCTATATTGCCAGCACAAACAGTAGGCTTTCAAAAATATATATGAATGAATGATGATGAAGTAGTGAGTTGCTAGTTTATCTTTGATTTGTGCTATTGTATAGAAGAGTTATGAGAAAAATGGAGTATCTCTTGTTCTTCCTTCTCTATTAACATTTTTTCTTATAACTGGCCCTCTTCTCTCATTTAAATTACCTACTCTAATGCTGTAAATGTATGAGTTTGAGACTCCTGATTTAGCTAATACTCCTTAGTAATCTCAAAATACCCAATGCATAACTTTCATTTAGCATTGAAAAAAAGGGCACAGAGATGGCATCTTCTGACCTCCTCCAAACTCACAAGGGGGAGAGAGAGAAGGATCAATATCAAGAACCTAAGTGTGAGTCCTATGAGGCCAGAGATGCCGCCACCCTCCAGACTTTTTTTTTTTACCAATTCTGAAACCAACTGTCCTTCCCATGGCACTTTCTACTTCTCTACTGGATTGTTGCAAAGGCCACACACAACTCACAAACAATACTCACAATTATGGTGTTGATTAAGGAAGTAACAGGTTATAATTCAAGTTCAGGAATGCTCAGTATGCAATTCTTCAATCGGGATAGCCTCCCCTTGGCTATGACAAAAGGCATGCCTCTCTTTGGCCCTCAGCTTGGCTTCTGCCTTGCTCAGGCAAGTGTTACAAAGCTCTTTTAGTTCTGCCAATAGGTGCATCTAGCAAGTCTCCTGCCCAAAAACATTCAGTTATCCTGCTCTGTGGACCAACAAGCCTGCCCCGCCTCGTGCCTCTTGGTTCTGCGGCCACCATCCCTCTGCCTTCTCTCTCTGCCAAGGAGGACCAGCACAGGGATCTCAGGTCCAAGGATGCACTCCATTCCGTCTCCAGCTCCTCTCTTTTTATTTATTTATTTTTTAAATTTTATTTGGATTTGGGTGAAGATTTACAGAGTAAATTCACTTTTCATACAGGAGTTCACATATACTTTGTCTCATGTCATTGACCAAAATTTACAATGCAACAGCTCCCCTCCCACTTCCTCCCCATAGTTACCTCCTCCCAGTGTCCA
>NW_006921632.1:1910357-1914579 GCF_000298275.1 Orycteropus afer afer
TGACCAAGCAATGACCATAACCTTGCCCCTTGTCAGCTCTACTATACACCTGGGAATTCTGATAATTCACATGAACTTATAGGCCCATTGTCTGCCAACCCTATATATGAGCTTGGATACACTCCCCATTTAGACATACCTAATTGTTTAGCTTGTTCACCTATCTATCCCAATACCCATGTTTTCCAGCTCCTCTCTTAATAGCAGTGAAATCCTCCCTTCTGCCTCTAAGACCAAAAATCCAAACTTACTGCCATCAAGTGGATGTGACTCATAGTTACCCCTTCTTGGGTTTTCGAGGCAGTATCACTACAGAAATAGATTGCCCAGCCTTCCTTCTGAGGAGTGGTTGGTGGATTTGAACCACCAGCCTTCTGGTTAGCAGTCAAATGCCTTAGGCACTATGTCATGGGAGCTCCTTTCTGCCTCTAGGAGGGCTCGTTTTTAAGCCTAGCGGAAAGACAAAACTAGTCAATCCCCATATTAGAGTTCCATATACCTTATTTCTGTGGTTCTTGGTTTTTAACTCCATAAGGGTGTCATATGCCTTATCCAATCCCCTTGGTGGGTCACAAGCACCTTACATTTGTATAGTCTCACCCAGTAATCTGGTGGGAGTCACAAAGACCATGGCTAGAAGAGCCATACCAAGTGATTCAGTGCATCACAACACTTAACACATAGCATTGATGCCCTTTCTGTGACAGGGAGTGGGGGGCCAAGAAAAGCCATAATCTATCTCACTTAATACTAAAGTTCATATCTATCACAGGGATGCCTCATAGTCTCTCAATAAATTTTTTTTTGAAGAATGAATAAACTAATAATAATTCACATTTATTTAATGATTACTTCTGCTAGGCACTGATCTAAATGCTTTCTATCTATTAATTTCTTTAATTCCTCAATAAGCCCTTTGAGGCAAATAATATTATTATCCTTATTTTGTAGATGAGGAAACTAAGAATAAAGATGTCAAGTCATCTGTGCAAAGTCACATAACAAGAGTGTTGGAGGTGAGAAATGAACCCAGGCAGTCTGATTCTGTAGCTTTTGCTTTCACTACATACTATAAAGAGTTGATGAATGCACTTTCCATCTTTCTCTAGTCTTTATCCTCCTCTCAGTCTCCATTGAGGAAAAGTTTGGGAGATTTTCCATTTAGGTATAAAGCATAATAAACTAATAAATATTAATTCTGACTCTTTTCCATTCCATATCCTTCCTTCCCCCCACTCCCCACCCACCACAGTATTTCCTCAGTGATGGTTAACTGGGAAATGAACTGGCATCTCAAGAAGAAGACCATACTGCTTTAATTTTTTTAAATGGCCTGAGGATATGAACAGAAAGTTTAAATAAATGGGAATAAAACTAATAAGCACATCAAGAGATGGTGAAAAGAAAAGAAAATAATTAGTAGTGACAGGAAATAAAGGAGCTCTGGTGACACAGTTGTTAAAGCATATGTCTGCTATGCTCTGCTCTGTCCTGGATGCCCTGGCTTTTCTTTCCTTTCCCCTCCACTTTTCCTGCCACTTGAGGGTTGGGGCCTGGGTCTCTCCCCTTACCTAAATGCCTCTGCTGCTTGCTCGCTCTGTCCTGGACACTTGCTCCAGACATATGCTATATGTCAGCAAGTGGCAGAGGGATCCAGGTAAGGGGAGGGACCCAGGCCCCAACCCCCAAATGGCAGGAAAAGCAGAGGGGAGGGGAAAGGAAAAGAAAGCCAGGGCGTCCAGGACAGAGTGAGCAAGCAGCAGGGATCCTGGTGAGGGGAGTTTTAGAGAGGTTCCGAACAGCTAAGGGAGACAAACTTGTCTGTCAGTTTGTCATGCTCTGGCGGCATGTTGCTGTGAGGCTTAAGGCTGTGCCACTGGTATTTCAAATGACAGCAGGGTTGAACGTGGTGCACAGGTTTTGGCATGGCTTGTAGACTGAGACAGACTAGGAAGAAGGAGGAGGCCATCCACTTCTCAAAGAATTGGCCAGGGAAAACCTTATGAATAGCAGAGAAACAATGTCTGATACATTACTAGGCAACTATATAAATAGCCCAGAAACACTATCTGACACAGTGCAGGACAATGAGCCATTTAGGTTGGAAAGCTCTCAAAATAGGACTGGGAAAGTGCTGCATCATCAGAGTAGAACCAGCTTTACTGATATGGATAAAGTAAAACTTTCGAGACCTCCATTTGCTGACATGACTACTCAAATTGAAGAGAAACAGCTGCAAACATCCATTAATAATCGGAACATGGAATGAAGTATGAATCTAGGAAAATTAGAAGTTGTCAAAAATGAAATAGAATGCATAAAGATTGATATCCCAGGCATTAGTGAGCTGAAGTGGACTGGTTTCGGCCATTTTAAATCAGACAACCATATGATCTACTATGCCGGAAATGACAATATGTAGAGGAATAGCATGGCATTCATCATCACAAAGGACATTTCAAGGTTTGTCCTGAAGGATAGTGCTGTCAGTGATAAGATAATATCCATACATCTACAAGAAAGACCAGTTAATATGACTATTATTCAAATTTATGGACTAACCACCAAAGCAAAAGATGAGGAAATAGAAAATTTTTTTTCTTCTTAAAGATATATATTTTTTATTTATTTTATTTTATCGTGATTTGGGTGAAGGTTTACAGAGCAAATTCACTTTCCATACAGCAGTTCATATACACTTTGTCTCATGACATTGACCACAGTCTACCACAATGCAACAGCTCCCTCCCACCTCCTCCCCACAGTTACCTCTTCCCAGTGTCCATCCCTCCATGGGCTCCTGTCCCCTGAGCTGTCTCCCTGTGCATAAACAGGCCTTCTTTCTCCCATGATTGTTCTCTCCAAGGAGTGTATCTACTTGAGGTAAATGTTTAACTCATATGCCTGTATTTTGCTTGGCTGGAAACCACAGGTGTGGGTTCAATTCCAGAGGAAATTGAAAATTTTTATCAATTTCTGCAGTCTGAAATTGACCGAATATACAATCATGATGTGTTCATTATCACTGGTGACTGGAATGCAAAATTTGGAAACAAAGAAGAATCACCAGTAGTTGGAAAATTTGGCCTTGGTGACAGAAATAATGCTGCAGATCACATGATAGAATTTTGCAAGACCGATGACTTATTCTTTGCAAATACCTTTTTTCAACAACACAAACAGTGCTATAAACATGGACTTCACCAGATGGAATATACAGGAATCAGATTGACTACATCTGTGTTAAAAGGCAATGGAAAAGCTCAATATCTTCAGCCAAAACAAGGCCAGGAGCTGATTGTAGAACAGACCATCAACTGCTCACATGCAAGTACAACTTGAAGTTAAAGACAATTAAAACAAGTCCACGAGAGCCAAAATATGACCTTGAATATATATCCCTCCTGAATTTAGAGACCATCTAAAGAACAGATTTGATGTGTTGAACCAATGACTGAAAACCAGAAGAATTATGGGATATATCAAGAACATCATCCATGTAGAAACCAAGAAGTCATTAAAAAGACCAGAAAAAAAGAAAAGACCAAAATGGATGACAAGAGAATCTGAAGCTTGCTCTTAAGTGGAGAGTAGCCAAAGCAAATGGAAGGACTGACAAGATAAAAGAGCTGAACAGAAGATTTAAAAGAGCAGCTCGAGCAGACAAAGCCAATTACTATAATGACATGTGCAAAGACCTGGAGTTAGAAAACCAAAAGGGAAGAACAAACTTGGTATTTCTCAAGCTGAAAGAAGTGAGGGAAGATATTAAGCCTTGAGTTGCAATATTGAAAGATTCTATGCGCAAAATATTGAATGATGCAGGAAACATCAAAAGAAGATGGAAGGAATACACAGTCACTGTACCAAAAAAAACTGGTAGATCTTCATCCATTTCAGGAGGTGGCATATGATCAAGAACCAATGATACTGAAGGAAGAAGTCAAAGCTGTACTGAAGCAATGCTGAAGAGCAAGGCATCAGGAATTGACGGAATACCCATTGAGATGTTTCAACAACAGATGCCCCACTGGAGGCACTCATTCGATTATGCCAAGAGATTTGGAAGACAGCTACCTGGCCAATTGACTGGAAGAGATTCATATTTGTACCCTTTTCAAAGAAAGTGATCCCACAGAATGTGGAAATTATCAAACAATATTATTAATATCACACACAAGTAAAATCTTACTGAAGATAATTCAAAAATGGTTGCACCAGT
>NW_006921632.1:1915429-1916968 GCF_000298275.1 Orycteropus afer afer
CTAAAAGAACTAACAAATCTGTCCTGGAGGAAGTGCAGCTGGAATGCTCCTTGGAAGCAAGAATGGCCAGACTTCGTCTCACCTACTTTGGTCACGTTATCAGAAGGGACTATTCCCTGGAGAAGGATATCATGCTTAGTAAGGTGGAGGGTTGATGAAAGAGGGGAAGGCCCTCAATGAGATGGATTGACACAGTGGCTGCAGCGATGGACTCAAGTATAGCAGGGATCATGGAGCTGATGCGGGACCAGGTGGTATTTCGTTCTACTGTACATAGCAACTGTATGAGCCGAGGACAACTCGATGGCACCTAACAACAACAACATGTCTGATAACCAAAAGGTCAGTGGTTCAAACTCATGAGCTTCTCCACAGGAGAAAGATGAAGCAGTCTGCTTTTGTAAAGATTTACATCTTTGGAAACGCTATGGGGCAATTTTCTGTCCTATACGGTCACTATGAGTCAGAATCAACTTGAGGGTAGTGGGTGAGTAGTGAAAGGAAATAGATTAGTGGTTAACTGGAGCAGGGAGTGATGTGGAGATTGACTGGGAAGGGGCACAGGGGGACCCTTGGGGTGATGGAAATGTTTGATATGTTGATTGTGGCAATGGTTACAAAGGTGTACATTCTAGTCAAAACTCATCCAACTGTTCACTTAAAACAGGTGTATTTTACTATATGTAAATTATGCCTTGATAAAGTTGAAACAAATTAGTCAGAAAATAAAAATTAAAACAATGAGACATAACTTTAACCTACTAAACTTTCAAGAATTGGAAAGATAGATAACATAAAGTGTTGGTGGGAATGTGAGGATATAGGAAAATTCATGCTTTGCTAGTACAAGAGTAGACTGATTCAGTCAATTCTGGAGAGCAACCTGACACTACTTATGTAAATTGAGTACGTACATCTTATGCCAATGTGCCAATAGCCGTTAAATCTGTTTCAACTCATGGACACCTCATGTGTATCAGAGTAGAATAGTCCTTCATAGTTTTCAATGGCTGATTTTTTAGAAGTTGCCAGGCCTGTCTTCCAAGGTGCCCTGGGTGGATTAGATCTACAACCTTTTGGTTAGGAGCCTAGCACATTAACCTTTTGCACCACTCAGGGACTACACACATATTAAAGGACACAGAAATTCCATTTGTGCCTGGGTCTTTATCCCAAACAAATTCTCAGATAAGTTCAGTGTAGGTTGTGAGAGATGTTCAATGCAGCATTATTTATGAAGAACCGGAGACAACGTAGAACCTCACATAGAAGAGTGGAAAGGAAGCACGTGTCCCCAGGGAGGGGCATGTGCACACCAGGGAGGACTATGCAACAATTAGAAATAACTGATTAGAGGTACACAAAGCAACATGGATAGATCTTAAAAGCACAGTGTTTAGTGAGAAAAGTAAGAATGACACATAATCCAATACCATTTGCATAAATTAAAAATGCATGTACACCAAACAATACCTATAAACTTTGGTAGAAGACCTGCAATACCAAAACAAACAAACAAACAAACAAAAAACCACCATA
>NW_006921632.1:1926875-1927514 GCF_000298275.1 Orycteropus afer afer
TGTCTGTGTTAATTGGTTTCCCTTTTCTTTGTTGAAGAGGGTCTGTGCAATCCTTCTGCCTAGTCCGCCATCTTGCCCCGCCTCCCAACTACATCAATTCTTGTTCAGTCTTCTTTGCTCATTGTCCAGCTTTCACACACATACAAGGCTATTGAAAATACTATGGCTTGGGTCAGGCTCATTTTAGTCTTCAATGTGACTTCTTTGCTCTTTAACATTTTAAAGAGCAAAGATTTGCCCAGTGCAATATGTTGGTTGATCTCTTCACTGTTACTTTCTTGGGTGTTGATTGTGGATCTGAGTAAAATGAAATCCCTAGCAACCTCATTTTTTTTCTCCATTCATCATAATGTTGCTTATTGGTCCAGTTATAAGGATTTTTGTTTTCTTTATGTTGAGGTGTAGTCCATATTGAAGGCTGCTGTCTTTGATCTTCATCAATAAGTGCTTCCAGTTATCTTCACTTTCAGTGAGCAAGGTTGTGTCATATACATATTGCAGATTATTAATGACTTTTCCTCCAATGCAGATACCACATTCTTCTTCATTTAATACAGCTTCTCGATTATTTGCACAATGTGTTAGACTGGGTTCTGTAGAGAAATAAAAACCAGCAAAGCTTATATATATATATATATA
>NW_006921632.1:1928789-1929369 GCF_000298275.1 Orycteropus afer afer
ATCAGTATTGTGTCTCCAGGTGAGAGTGTTCCTCCCTTTGGGACTAAGATCTCCAGACCCACAGAGCATAGGGTAGCAGGGACAGGAAGCAAAAAAATTTTGAATGGGTTACTAGAGGTAATAGTGAGTGGTACCACTCCTGTTTCCACCTCTTGGTTCCTGGGCCCATGAATCCTGGCTATTGGAGAAAAAGAACCATATATTGGACAGTGGTTTAGAGCATATACAGCCTCCTGGAGAACATTGCCCCATCCTTTCAAGGTATTGACACCTAGCTGGCACTGTAATTGTGTTTTCAGTAGGCCATTCCATGGTTCTATCAAGCCAGCTGCTTCAAGATGATGGGGAACATGGTAAAAGCAGTGAATTCCATGAGCATAGGCCATTGCTGCACTTCTTGTGCTGTGAAATGAGTCCCTTGATCCGAAGCAATGTTGTATGGGATACCATGATGGTGGATAAGGCATTCTGTAAGTTCATGGATAGTATTTTTAGCAGAAGTATTGTGTGCAGGAGGAGCTCTGGTAGCATAGTGCCTGAGGCACTTGACTGCTAACCAGAAGGCTGGCGGTTCAAATCC
>NW_006921632.1:1930754-1932376 GCF_000298275.1 Orycteropus afer afer
ACACTTCAAGCACCATTGGATCAGCTGGATCATATGGTCCAAGTGGCAGAGCAGCCTGAACGGCAGTCTGAACCTGTTGCAGAGCCTTCTGTTGTTCTGGGCCCCACTCAAAACTAGCAGCTTTCCAAGTCACTTGATAAATAGGCTGCAACAACACACCCAAATGAGGGATATGTTGTCTCCAAAATCCAAAGAGACCCACCAGACATTGTGCCTCCTTTTCAATTGTGGAAGGATCCAGATACAATGACTTATCTTTCACTTTAGTAGGAATATCTCAACATGTCCCACACCAGTGGACCCTTAGAAATTTCACTGAGATGGAAGTTACCTGAATTTTCGTTGGGTTAATTTCCCAACCTCTAGCACGCATATGTCTCACCAATAAGTCTAGAGTCATCAATACTTCTTCTTTACTAGGTCCAATCAGCATAATGTCATCAATATAATGGACCAGTATGATGTCTTGTGGAACTGAAAGGCGATCAAGATCCCTATGGACTAAATTATGACATAATGCTGGGGAGTTGATATACCCCTTTGGAAGGACTGTAAAAGTATACTGTTGGCCTTGCCAGGTGAAGGCAAACTGCTTCTGATGGTCTTTTGAAATTGGAATCGAGAAAAAGTCATTGGCCAGCTCAATAGCTGCATATCAAGTACCAGGAGATGTACTAATTTGCTCAAGCAATGAAACCACATCAGGAACAGTAGCTGCAATTGGAGTCACAACCTGATTAAGTTTACGATAATCTACTGTCATTCTCCAAGATCCATCTGTTTTTTGCACAAGCCAAATAGGTGAATTAAATGGGGATATGGTGGGAATCACCACCCCTGCATCCTTCAAGTCCTTGATGGTGGCAGTAATCTCTGCAACCCCTCCAGGAATGCGGTACTGCTTTTAGTTTACTATTTTTGTAGGTAGAGGCAGTTCTAATGGCTTACACGTGGCTTTTCCTACCATAATAGCCCTTACTCCACCATGTCAGGGAGCCAATGTGGGAATTCTGCCAATTTCTGAGTATATCTATTCCAATTATGCATTCTGGCACTGGGAAAATCACTACAGGATGGGCTTGGGGACCCACTGGATCCACTATGAGACACACCTTTGCTAAGACTCCATCAATAACTTGACCTCTATATGCCCCCATTCTGACTGGTGGGCCACAATGACACTTTGGGTCTCCTGGAATTAGTGTCAGTTCAGAGCCAGTGTCCAGTAATCCCCAAAAAAGTCTGATTATTTCCTTTTCCACAATGAACAGTCATTCTCATAAAAGGCCTCAGATCTCTTTGGAGAAGGTTAGGAGAAAGACTGACATTATAGATTTTGGGCAATGTAGTGGGGTCCTTCCCCAAAGGGACCTGGCCTCCCCTTCATTCAAGGGGTTGTGGGTCTGTAAACTGATTCAAGTCTGGGAATTGATTGAGAGGTTGTGACTCTATATTCTGGTGATTCAATCTAGGTTGCTGTTCACGTGACTTAGAATTCTTCTGTCTATACAGATCAAGTAAATATTTAGTAGGCTTGCCATGTATTTCACTACTAGGAACACCATGAGCAAGTAGCCAATGCCATAATTCCACATGAGTCAGACTATTCTGATTAGTGTTCC
>NW_006921632.1:1932666-1958663 GCF_000298275.1 Orycteropus afer afer
CTCTAGGGGTCTAATCTGATAAATCCATTCTAACAGGACAATTTCCCGAAGCCTCTGGATACCTTTTTCTACATTAAACCAAGGCAGGTCTGGTACTTCAACTTGACTTAAAGTAGGCCACCACATAATTCATGCCTCAGTAAGCCAGCCAAATAAACTATTAGGTCCTTTCCTAACCTCTTGAGCTGAGAAACTGAATGAAGAATCCATACTTAGTGGGCCTAAATCCATAAACTCAGACTGATCCAATCTTACATTTCTTGCACCATTATCCCACACACTCAGTAGCCATTCCCATACATATTCTCCAGGTTTCTGTCTGTACATGTTAGAAAAATCAAGTAGGTCTTTTCAGGTATAGCATACCACCTCCTCAGTCACACTTTCTATTTCACCTTTTGGGGCTTGCTTGGACTTAGGTTTAGTTATTGGTCTGGCAGCAACAATGGGTGGTTGAGGCAGTTCCTGAGAGCATTCAGGAATGTCTTCCATGGCCTCTGTTTCAGGCAATGACCCAGCAGGACCAGTTTGGCTAGTCCCATCAAACTGAGGGGGAGGGGATAATGGTTTTACCATAATCTGTTTAGATGAGAGGGATTCAACAGAATTTACAGGGCTCCATATCCTGATCTTCCTCTGATTGTTGTTGTTATATGCCATTGAGTCAGACCTGACTCATAGCGACCCCTCCTTGGGTTTCCGAGGCAGTATCACTATGGGAGTAGATTGCTCCATCTTCCTTCTGAGTAGTGGCTGGTGGGTATCTGACCATATGTCCCCATTCCAGGTTTCAGGATCCAATTTTTTTCCAATCAATGCCCTCACTTTAATGTCAGACACCGTTCTGGATTGGCAATTTAGTTGGCATTGTAATTCAGCCAGCCTTACAATAAGACCTGGGTTTGGTTTTCAGCAATATCAGCTCTGTTACTAGAAGATATAAAGCTTTCTTTCAGAGCACAGCTGGAAGCACTGAGGTCTTTTATGTGGTGCTTAAGCTGAGACTCAGCAGTTTGCTCTTTCACCACTTTGTCTAGTGTAAGTAGGCCCAACCAACCAGCTTCCTTATCCTCCTCATGCTGACAAAATTGCAGAAAAGTATCAAATATCTGATTACCCAGAGCATCACTGATTACAAATACTTGATCTATTGGTGGTGCTCTTTCACATATTAATTTTGCCACATCATGCCATGGATTAGCAGGGCCCTCTTTATTAGCAGACGTAGGGTTGCTAGTGTCATTAAGATTAATCAAACTGGAGAACCAATCTAGGAAGCCCATCCTTATGATTTTGTCTCTCTAGAACCACTCCCGGTACCAAATGTGTTAGACTGGGTTCTCTAGAGAAACAAAAACCAGCAAAGCTTATATATATAGAGAGAGAGAGAGAGGAAAAAAAAATTATCTTAGGAAAATGGCTCATAAATGTGTAGAAGCTGGCAAGTCCAAAGTCCCTGGGTCAGACGTCAAGCTGGAGGTTTTTCTTGGCTCCTGCAACCACAGGGGCTGAGAAGCTCAAGGCTGCACGCAGTACACTGGCTGTTGACTCCAACAAATGACAAATCCAAGATCTCCAGGCCGAACGGTGGACTGCTCACTCATGGACAGTTATAGGCAGCACAACAGAATCCCGATCCTGTCTCTCTTCTCAGGATGTCCCTGGATATCCTGGAAGCAGGCCATACCCCTAGGGAAACTCCCCTTCAACAGATTGGCCACTCAGAACACAGTCATATGATCCCATCATGGAAACAACCACACAGAACCGGGGTCCAGCCAAGTTGACACACAGCTCCAACTATCACACTTAGCATACATATTGAATAAGTATGGTGAAAGATAAACCCTCATGAACACTTTCTTGATTTTAAATCTTTCAGTAGTCCCTTGTTTCAATGACTGCCTCTTGGTCTATGTACAAGTTCCTTGTGAGCACAATTAAGTGTTCTGGAATTCCTATTCTTTGTAAAGTTATCCATAATTTGTTATGATCCACACAGTTGAATGCCTTTATATAGTCAATAAAACACAGATAAACATCTGGTATTCTTTGCTTTCAGGCAAGATTCATCTGACATCAACAATGATATCTCTCATTCCACACCCTCTTCTGAATCCGGCTTGAATTTCTGGCAATTCCCTGTCAATACACTGTTGAAACTATTCTTATTTTATCTTCAGCAAAATTTTACTTGCATGTGATATTAATGATATGGTTAAAAAATTTCTGCATTCTGTTGGATTTTATTTGGAGTGGACACAAATATGGTTCTCTTCCAGTTGGTTGGCCCAGTAGCAATCTTCCAAATTTCTTGGTATAAATGAGTGAGCGCCACTAGTTCTGCATCCATTTGTTGAAACATCTAATGGGCATTCCGTCAATTCCTGAAGCCTTATTTTTTGCCAATTCCTTCAGTGCTGCTTGGACTTCTTCCTTCAATACCACTGGTTTTTGATCATATGGTAACTCCTGAAATGGTTTAACATTGACCAATTCTTTTTGGTACAATGACTGTGTATTCTTCCCATCTTCCTTCAATGCTTCCTGCATCATTCAATATTTTGCCCTTAGAATACTTCAATATTGCAACTTGAGGCTTGAATTTTTTCTTCAGTTCTTTCAGTTTGAGAAATGCTGAACCCTTTTGGTTTTCTGTTTCCAGGTCTTTGCATATTTCATGATACTTTACTTTGTCTTCTCAAGCTGTCCTTTGAAACAGTCTGTTTAGCTCTTTTATTTCATCATTTCTTCCATTCATTTAGCTATTCTCCATTCAAGAGCAAGTTTCAGAGTCTTTTCTGACATCCATCTCGGTCTTTTCTTCGTTTCCTGCCTTTGCAAAGTCATGTAGACATAGTATATTTCTATAGCAAAGAAATAGTGTCTAGGCTCTAGCTTTACAAATATTGAAAGGTGGTTGCATGAGATTGGTAGCAAGGAGAGTCTCCTGATCATAGCTTCCAAATTCCTGGATCACAGCTGCAGCCACTTGTTCATCAGTCATCAGAGGAGAATTCTAGGGACCCCACTCTCTCTAACTATGGCAGAAGTAGCAGCTTCCCAACAGAACACTTCTATGACGTTCATTGTAGAACTGGTTTCTCTAGATCTTTTAAATAATTTCATAAGCACTTATTTCCTTATATCCTTAAAATACTTGCAGGGGGGCTTCTGTTTCCTGCACTGATTCCTACACTGAACCCTGAATGATACAAGAAGTATCTGGCATAGACTAAAGGTAGGGTTGCACAGCCAATTATTGTAAGTGCTGTCAACAAGCAGTATACCTGTAAAGAGTTGAATTGGTAACAACAACAAAGCAGTCACTGAGGCTACTTGTGTATAACCAACCAAACACCTCATAGGATTCGGTTCCTTGGTTTAGGGTCAGGTTTCATGGGACAGCCAAGTTAATTAGTTTAGTGCTTCTGTTCTCTCTCCTAGTTTGTTGTGTATTTCTTGAAGTCTTAAAATCTTGCAAGTAGCCATTCAAGGCACAAAAATTGGTCTTTATTCACCTGAAGCAACAGAGAAAAGAGAGTCAGGAATACCCGATAAAAACCAAACCCATTGCCATTGAATCAATTCAGACTTATAGTGACCCTATAGGGTTTCCAAGGCTGCAAATCTTTAAGAAGCAGACTGCCACATCCCTCTCCCACGGAGTGGCTGGTGGGTTCAAACCACTGACCTTTTGGTTTGCAGTTGACCACTTTAACCACTGTACCACTAAGGTTCCTTGGAGGCAGGAATAGAAGGAGGATATGGAATGTATAACTAATTGTCTCCATGAACAACTGCCTCTTTTGCCATGAGACCAGAACTGGATGGTAACCGGCTACCATTACTGAACATTTTGATTAAAACAATTCTATAGAAAAATCCTGATCAAAAGGGGAAAAATGCAGAACAGAATTTCAAATGCTCATGGAATCTAGGCTTCCTAGAGCTTGGTTCTAATGGTTAAGTAGGAATTAACTAGCAAAGAGGAAGGGGAAAAATTCTATGTTTAATAAGGCAAATTATGAAGAAAAATTTAAAATATCTATGTTCACATTTCCTTTATCCTACCTTCCCAGGAAAGATATCTGGCAAATGTGTATATTTCTAAAGGCGTTAGAGTAGGGGGCTAGGGATAATGTTCCTATATTCCTGGATTGGGGAGTGGGGTAGAGAGGGGCAAAATGATGAAAGTGCCTTGAGGAAGAAGGTGGAAGCAGTTGACAGAAGAGAAATTCTGGGCTTCTTTGGAGAATAAAAATAGGGCATCTTTGAGCTGGTCTCAACTGTTTAGTCTTGTTTATTCCCTTACCTTACAAGAGAATCAAAGGCATGAGGTCTCAAGTCCAAGGCCTGGGCTCAGTCAGGAACATCACTGTTCTGGCTACCTAGTACTGCTCTGACAAGAATATACCACAAATGGGATGGCTTGAACAAACAGAAGTTTATTTTCTTACAGTTTGGAGGCTTTAAGTCCGAGTTCAAAGTGCCAAGTTCTAGGGGCTGGGTGAAAGCCCCTCGACCTTGGGCTTCAGCTCTGCCTCTTGCTCCCTGACCACTGAAGCTAGAGGCATCTCTCCACTCAGGCAGTTACTGGCTGCTGAGGCTAACAAGTCCAAGGTCGACAAATAAAATGGCACAGTCCCAATGTTACCAAACCACAGGGCAGGCCATTGATTCAAGTCCATTTTAAGTCCTAAGGTTGGCAGAGCATGGCAGACTGCTGAACAATGCCACAGCTACATGCAGGGTTCAAGCGTGCCATAAGCTGGAGACCATTCCCAAAGCTGTTTCTTATATATGGGAAGCAGACCACACACCCAAAGTAGCTACTCAGCTGCTCCAGTAAATTCCACCATGGAGTTAATTACCAATCTCACCATGGGGAATAACTACATTCAACTGCCCAGCCACCCAACCAGGCCCAGCCACATTGACACACAAACTTATCTACCACAATCACTTAACAACTATATGACCTAGGACATATTACTCAACTTCTTTTAGTCTGTTTACTCATCTATAAAATGAGGATAATGATAACATCTCCCTCTTATTGTAATTGTAAAGATCAAATTAGATAAAATATATTAAAAATATTATAAATTATAAAGTACTGTACAAATATGTCACTATTATCTAATAGGTAACTAAGTTTTATTGATTCTCTCTCCCCAACTTTACTTCTCTTCATTCCTCTGTCCTATTTGGACAGGCCCTTATTGTCTCCATATTATTTCTGTAGACTTCTCTGTTTTCTGAAATGCTGCGGAAGGAATTTTTCCAAAGAGCATATGTAATACTTGTGTAGGACACAGAACTATCTACAGGATAAGGGCAAACTCCTCAGCTGAGCACAAGTCTCCTCTTGAACTTCATTTGACCTACCTTTTAACTTTTCTCCTGTTCCCCCACTGCACACCCTACACTTCAGCCTCACTGAAATTCTTATCATTGCTCAAACATTCCATGCTCTTTGATAGGTCTCCATTTTCACCAGTACTATCCTCCCTTTCAGGAATGCCTTTTCTCTTCTTGATCACCCACCTCTTATCCCCTTCTCATCATACTATTCTCACTTTTTCAGCTGGAACATCTATTCATCCTTTAGGCCTGAAGCCTTTCTTTACGATTACATCCTCAGTTCTCTCAGTAGCACTTAGTATACCTCTCTATTGCAACACTTATTACACTGTTTTGTAAACATTAGTTTGAGATTCTTTCCCACTAGACTGTGAGCACCTGGAAAAAAGATGCCTATTCATCCTTAAAACTTTTTTAGTACTTGAAACAAGTAGGCACTGAATACATATTTCTTAAATAAACAAACAAATAAGCTCATATTAAAAAAAAAAAAACAACAAACAAACCTCACTGCTGTTGAGTCGGATCTGACTCATAGCCACCCCTCCTTGGGTTTCTGAGATAGTATCACTACAGAAGTAGATTGCCCAACCTTCCTTCCAAGGAGTGGCTGGTGGGTTTGAACCGCCAGCCTTCTGGTTAGTAGTCAAATGCCTTAGGCACTAGCCCAGACAAAACATACATAAAAAATTAAACAACATAAGGCAGTTAAGGAGCCATGAGTTACATATCTGGATATCTGGATATCCTCCATAGCACCTAGCCAGTCTCTAGCATATAGAAGACCCTTAATAAATGTTGAATTAAGCTCCAAATGAAAAGTAGGGAAAATATGAATTATGGTCATTTAAATTTGGGGGAACTCCAAGATGAGATTTAAATTCTGGCACCCACTAATGTAACAACAGTGACCCCATCTGGTGCCTTCACACTTGGTTCATATTGCTCTTCCTCTACCTGATTCGCCAGCCTCAGACTGAACTCCTTTGAAGTCAGGGTGTCTCAAGTTTATTTTTGTGTCCTGTATTCTTTCTCTGGTCAGTAGCCAGATGCTTTGCACATGACAGTACTCAATAATTGTTTGTTGAATTTTGTTAAAAACTAAAGATTATGCTGAGCTGGGTGGGATTTGGATAGGTGGGGTAGAAGGAAGTAGGGATCCAGATTAGGGACACAGCAGAATTAGGTTAGTTTCCTATTGTTTGGATAACAAATTATCACAAATTTAGTGGCTTAAAACAACACAAAGCAATTATCTTACAGTTCTGGAAGTCAAAGTCTGAGAATGGGTCTTCCGGAGCTAAACTGAAAGCGTTAGCAGGGCTGTATTCCTTCTGGAGGCTCTAGAGGAGAATCATGGCCTTTTCCACTTTCTGTTGCTGTTGTTAGGTGCTGTTGCATCGGTTCTGACTCATACTGATCTTATGTACAACAGAATGAAACACTGCCCAGTCCTGTGCCATCCTCACACTTTCTAGATGCTGCCACATTCCTTGGCTTGTGGCCACATATAACTCCAACTTCTGCTTCTATCATCACAATTCTTTTTCTCTCAAATACCCTTCTAATTACCTTGGGCGCATATGGATAATTGAGTATAATCTTCCCATCTCAAGACCCTTTCTTAAATCACATCAACAAAGTCCCTTTTGCATGAAAGATAACACATTCACAGCTTTTAGGGTTTAGAATGTGGACATCTTTGGAAGGCTCTTGTTCTATCTACCACAAAGAGCAAAGCTGAAGACATAAAAATGAGCATCTACTATTTGGACATGGATTTTTCCAACAGCTGAAGCAAAGGGTTAATTTGAAAGATTAGAGCCAGGAAAAGCACATTGGAGAGGTATTGAACTTTGGAGATCATACAGAGCCTTAAATATCAGATTAGGAAGTTTTAGTTTTATCCTTTAGGAAGTAGGGTTGCATTGAAGGTATGTGAGCAAGAAGTTAACAATGAAAGCAGTAACTCTAGCAAACCCCAGAAGACTCTGGAGTACTGTATACAAATTTGGAGGTTAAGCCTGAGGCAAGCAAAAACAAAAATAAAAGTTTAGGGACCAAGAGACCATACAAGAGTAAATACACTGCTGTTTACTGTCCTATGAAGTCTCTTCTTTCTGCTAGATGTTCCTTGAGCATTCAGGATAAATGCCTGATGAATTATTTCCTCTCTTGAATTACTATATTTTTGTCTAGTAGAAGTCTTCAGCTTTCTCATAACCCCTCTGCTCTAGAGAGTCTGCTACAGCAGCTGGGAGAGTGTGTGTTTGTGTGTTTAGGGCAGAAGGAAGGGAAGAGGGTACTGTGTGTTGATTGATTGTCCAACTGGCTGGAAGAGGTGGCGCTTCATAGGAGAAGATTTTATGGTCTGGAGAGACAAGGATTTCACTTCTTTTTTTCTTGTTGTAAATAGCAGAACCCCAACTCAAAGAGTTTAAATAGCATCTATCTATATGCTGGTGATTTACAATTTCATGTTGCCAGCCTGGATCTCTAGACTCATATATATCTGATTGCCTAGTGAATGCCTCTACTTGGATATCCAATAGATAAGTCAAACTCAACAGAGCCAAAAACCTGTTTCTGACCTTCCCTTTTCAGCTCTCCCTCATCAAACTGGCCCCTCCCATAATCTTCCCCTATTTCAGTTAATGAAGACACCATCCTTCCAATTGCTCAGGTCAAATAATTTGGGGTTATCACTTTCATTCAAATGGTCAAGAAATTCTATTGATGCTACTTTAATCTGACCATTTCTCTCTATTTCTACAGCTACTACCCTATGCCAAACCACCATCATCTCTCACCTGAATTATTGTCATGGCCTCCTAATTGGTCTTCCCATCCATGCCTCTATTCTGTCTATTTTTAATGCAAGAGCCAGAGTAATCCTGTCAAAACATAAGTCAGTTCACGTCACTCCTCAGCAAAAAACTCTCCAGGGGTTACCTATCCTATTCAGAGGAAAATAAAGTTCTTACAATAGCCTACAATGTCCTACACCATGTGTAGGACATGTATCCCAGTCTCACTGACTCCTCTGCTGTTTCTACAACATATTAGGCATGCTCTGCACTTGCCATTTCCTTTGCCTGGACCATTCCAGATATCCACATGGCTTACTCCTTCACTTCCTTCAGATCTTTACCCAAATGTTGCCTTATTAGGGAGACCTTCCTTGATCATCCTATTTAAAGTGGTAACTCCTCTCCCACTTCTATTCCCTTTCCAGTTTTATTTTTATTAGCAATGGTCACTACCATCTATATATTTTACTTATTTGGTTTATCGTCTACCTCCCTTCCTGCGCAAAATGTAAATTCCATGAGGGTAAAATGTATACCCCTTTTGTTCACAAATGTATCTCCAATGCCTAGAATAATATCTGACATATGCTTTCCAATAAATATGTGTTGACTAAATTAATGAAGGAGCTCTGGTGGCATAGTGCCTAAGGCATTTGACTGCTAACGAGAGGTTGGTGGTTTAAACTCACCAGCCTCTCTGCAGAAGGGAGATGGGGCAATGTACTGCTGTAAAGATTTACCACCTCAGAAACCCAACGGGGGTCGCTATGAGTCAGAATTGACTAGATGGCAGTGAGTTGGTTTTTTTTTTTAATTAATGAAAAGTCTAAGTGATAAATTCAGATATGGTAGATCGAATAGCATGTCATTAGAATGCTATCTCTTAGCTTTGTTATCCTCTACACTGGCTTCATTAACAAGAAAGTTTGAGAAATGATGTGATGGCAAGATGGCTACTGGTAGCTCCAGGTTTACATATGAACAATTCAGCAATTCTGATGGAAAGAAAAAGTTTCTTTCCTGATTATAAAAGTCTTAGAAATGAGACTTACAATCTGGCCTTGGGTCAAATGTCAATCCCTAAATACAATCTCTGAGGTAGGGTAAGAAAATTCGGTGATTGTTCAGCCTGAGTCATGGGGCCCCAGGGAATGGGGGTAAATTCAGCTCCACTTGGTCTGAGAACAGGGGAGATTTGGTTCCCTAAAAGTAAATGAGGTGCTATCACTGGAAGAAGGTGGACGGACCTGCGGAGCGCTAAGCTGGCAGAAATAATAGATGTCCACCGTATCATTAATGATGACCCATCAGTCAACCTAGCTCTTTTACCTGTCTCTGCTCTTACCTTAGTACCTGAGTCTCTTTTCTGAGTATCCTAATAATTTCTACTTCTCTTTCAGCTGGCTTTGCACAGTGTCCTATACTTATTTTCTTACATTGTGAGGTTTTTGTGAAAAAGGGCGCGGACTTATTTCCGGGCGCCCACTCCCGCGCCTCAACTCGGCTCAACAACCCAGGCGACTCGATGCTCATCCCGGCCACTAGGGTGCGATCAACTCCAGGCGCGAGGCCGCAGAGGGCGGGAGGCATTGTAATTGGCAGATGTCGCTGTCAATCGGGGGCAGGCGGGGGCGGGGCAGGCCGCCTGGGAGGCCTGGGGGCGGGAGGCGGGGCCTGCATGAATGGGGCGCGCGTCGAGGACTGCAGCAGGCGCTCGCCTGGGGGAGCCGGAGTACCAGCGGAGAGTGGGTGGGAGGAAGCGAGGAGGGGGAGGGAAAGAGCACAGGGGCGTGGGGAGGGGCAGCGCCGGGACGGCGAGACTAGAGCGGCGAGGCGGCGGGCGTGAGCGAGAGCCGGCCGCTTCTGAGCTTGTTGCTTCGGTGCGCACCGCCTCCGCCCTTGCTGAGCGCTGCCGTCTGCGGGACCCCGAGTAGATCCGGACGCCCGGGACCGAGTCGAGGAGTCGGGTCTGGGGTAGCCGGTGGTGAAGGAGGAGCCAGGTCCGAGCGGCCAAGCCCAAGGCCCCCCGAACTTGGAGGTGGGAGGCTGAGGCCCCCAAGGGGGCCCCGCCGGGATGGGCAACCTGGAGAGTGCCGAAGGGGGCCCGGGCGAGCCGCCGTCTGTTCCGCTGCTGCTGCCGCCCGGCAAGATGCCGATGCCTGAGCCCTGTGAGCTGGAGGAGAGGTTCGCCCTGGTATTGGTGAGAGAGCCGAGCTCGGCGCCTTCCCCTTCCTATCACCTCCGGTTCCCGACACCCCGGGTGGGACTTTGTGCGGATTCCCCGGTTCGGCCTACCTCTCAGTCGGGGCCCTCCACAGACCCTGGCCTTCGATGTCTTCCCGAGAAACTCACGGCAGCCACTGGTCCGCCGGACAGCCCCGTTGGGGTGAGGGTGAGGGTCTCTCAGGATCCACGCCTCAACCGCTGGACACTTAGGAGGAGGGCTCCCAGTGCGGGAGGGCCCCCCTAATCCAGACTGCTCCGTCCTTTCTCCCCCTTCTGCTGCCCTTCGCACCTCTCCTCAGTTCTCCGTCAGTCGCCCCGAGTCCCTAGAATTCTCTCATTCTTAAATCCTCTTCTTGCTGGTATGAGGGGATTCTGAAACTTAGGGCTGGCCACTCCTCAGCCTAAGTAAGGGAGAGCGTCCTTGATGTTAACATGGAGGCTTCCCAGGGAGTGGGTCCCACTCCCAGCCTAGACCAGATGTTTGAGGTGGAGAGAGGGAGTGGGGAGGGGGCTGGCAGCTTTTGAAGGGGATGGAATAAATCGTGATGCCATTCTCCTTATTTCAGAATAAAGCCTGCAGGCGTCCTGTGGATTTGCTGTAAAGGCTGAACATGTGGATAAGCAATTTTACTAGTGCATTTTTCCAATTGAAACAATACACAAACCATCCCGCCTCCTTTTTTCCCCCACTCTCTGTTAAGCCCTAGTGGCTGATTTGTGCTCTTTTGCCTGGGCTGCTTTTCAGTGTTACTGTAGCTTCCAAATGATCTGTATAGATGGGTTTTTAGAGCTGACTTTGGGGTTCTTCTTTGGTGTGGGAATTGGACATTGATGTCAGTGGCTCTGTGGGTAGAGGGGATCTGAGCTGGTATCACTGGGAAGGAACCAGAGAATATGTTGGAACTGAAAAATCAAGTTTTGGAGAAAGAAAAAGTGAACATTCGATGACAGAAGTAAACCTTTGAGAAACTTGGGGAAATAGTTCCCAGTTCCCTAAATAATTCTCAAAGAGGCAGTATTAATGCTGATGTTATTGTTGGTATGGCCTGAAAGGCCAACTTTGCCTTTGCCTGTAAGGAGGGATAAATT
This sequence comes from Orycteropus afer afer, assembly GCF_000298275.1. Lineage (NCBI taxonomy): Eukaryota > Metazoa > Chordata > Mammalia > Tubulidentata > Orycteropodidae > Orycteropus > Orycteropus afer. The sequence continues at coordinate 1,944,159 of NW_006921632.1, forward strand.
GTGGACTTAGCAGCCTTATTGGATTTCATCTGCCTTGCAATAGAGAGATTAGATTTGTTGGCAACAGTGGAGCTGTCTAGAGATCCTGGCCTCTGCCATGGTGAAGAGCCTGACATCAGCCCACTGGCACCAGAGCCAACTGAGAGAGGATCTGTGGTGTTCCAAGGGGAAGTGGTGCTGCTGGCACCTCTCTGCCCGCCAGCTCTGCAGAGGGGCAGAGGGATCTGGGCCACACATCCTGAAGCCCTCTGAATTTCCCCAGCCTCCTCAGGAGTATGGGGTGAGTCAATGATTACTAATGTGCTGTGGCCATCTCAGAGGGGAGACTGGGGACTTGATGCCCTTGAGAACAAGAGCTCAACTGTTGGGGAAAAGAGTGGGAGGGAATCTGCTCTCCAATGGGGGTGTGAAAACCCCCAGCAAACTGGTATGAGTTAGCCGTAGAAATTAGAGGGAAAAGGATGGTCTGAGGTGGGCTGGGTGGAGGGCTGGCTTAGGTGGGGGCTTTCTGTTGTGAGAGCTCAGAGCCAAAGTCCATCATGTACCTCATTGGAGCTTGGTTGAGTTGGCAAATTGATGGCTTAATATTCACAAAATGCATGTGGTGTCCTGCTTCCCCACCAGAGAGCCCAAGTCAAGCAGGAAACTGGACCACCCACTTACAAGCCTGCCTTTCTGGATAAAGTTTTGATTTGTTTCCTCGTGGCTTTTGTTTTGGTCTTGTTTCTGTGTGCCTGAGCTGCTGCTGCTGAGGATTGGAGTAGGGCAGGTCAGGGCTAGTTGGCTGTCTCAGGGATGGAGGGCAATTTACCAACATAGGGAAATCATGCTTTCTTGGAGCTTTGAGTTCTCTGGGAGCTCTTAAAGCTCCCGCTTTCCACTACTCTTGATAGGTTGTCCTCTCTGCTATCCTTTGCAAACAGTACTGGCTGTGAGTTGAGTGCTTGGCCCTGGAACAGGCTCAGGTGTATTTATGGAACAGTGGTGGAAAAAGCAAGGGCTCTGTTTCAGTAAATCTCTTAACTTCTCTGAGCCTGGATTGCCTCACTTATGAAATAGGACTAATAATGCCTGTCCTTGTGGGTTGTGAAAACTAGATGAGCCCATGTATGTAAGGTGCTTGGCACCTAATAGGTACTAAATGTACATTAGCTTCTTTTTTTTCATGGTGTGAAACATTAAAAAAGTTGCTCTTTTCCCCCTTTTTCTTTCCCAGATTGTCAGCTTCACTATGATGGATTTAGTTTATGGAAAAACTATTTAGGGGTTTGTTGAGGGAATATACCAGTGTCCTGGTTAAGCATATGGACTTTCAAGTCAAAGTGGGCTCAAATACTGGCTTTTCGATAGTGCAGTTAGAGGCGTTTGACCTTGGGCAAGTTACTTAATCTCCTTGAGTCCCAGTTTCCATTTCTTATAAGGAAATAATAATAGTATTTGCCACATGACGTTGTGTGGATTTATAAGAAATTGCAAGTCAAGTGCTTAGGTAGCAGAGTCTGGCATCTACTATGTGCTCAGTGAATAGTAGCTCTTAAGTTTGTTGCTCTCGGCAATGACTCAGGCCTGAGATCACTAGTGTTCCTACAACTAGGATTTTAAACTCAGAAATCTGATGATGCTGCTTACCCCATTCTGCATACTCAGCCTCAGGATATGCCTGCTGCTGTCAGGGAGAGCTTCCCCAACCCTGATTTAGCTGAGGAAACCCCCCTGAAAAATATCATGGCTAGGGGAAGTTGTATCAGTGCTGAGTCAAGACCACAGGCTCCTAGGCTGCTTTCTGATGCAGACACATGATTTGGCCTGCAGGCTTGTCAACCAGGTTGGAGAGCTCTAGGTCCCAGACCATGTGATGATTTGCTCAGGACATGGATTCCAAGAATCCTATCCCAGCCCAGTGCCCTATCCAGGGCTTTCCTGCTGTGTGATATGTGATGCAGATGAGTCACAGGTGTGCTGAGATATCGATCCTTTCATCCCTAGGGGAGGTTGACTTCTCCAGTTGGTTCCCTGTGGTTGGAAATAGCCTCTACCATTTACTCTGTTACACTACAAGGAGTCCTAGTGGTGCAGTTATTAAGTACTTGATTACTGATCAGAAGGTCAGCAGTTCAAACTCACTAGCTGCTCCTGGGAGAATGATGAGGCAGTCTGCTTATGTAAAGATTTACAGCCTTGGAAACCCTATTGGGGCAGTTCTACTCTGTCCTATAGGGTCACTAGGAGTCAGAATTGACTCAGTGGCACCCAACAACACTGTAGAAATAGGATTATGTTCTAGGTGTGCCCAGATGTGAAAAAGGTTGTGAATCTGCTGTGTTATGCTGTTTCTTTGGGACCCTTCCTTCTTCTCTTGTTGGAGCAGCAGCTCCTTTCTCATTGGCAATAGACAATATGGGGAATAGGACACTTATTAAAGCTACTTTCATTAATAGTAGAAAGAGAGCCATCTCTGGTCTGATAAAGCCCTAGCCTGTGTTTTGGTCTCAACTAGACTAATACCCATGCTAAGTTTCTTAGAAACTAGTATTTTGGCTAGTATTTGACTTTCTTTAGAGAGGAGAATAGGCAGAGAGTTGGTTCTAAGGACTCTGAAGGGACAGCTGTCTGCCTTTGGTGTATTTGTACCCCTAATTTTTCTCTTTGCTGGCTTATTACAGATTTGAAACTAAGATTTGAGGCTGAACATTCTGACGCCAGAAAAAGCCCTGGATATCCCTTAAGAAGGAAGCTCCTAGCACAAGAGGGTGGGGTTGTGTGTTGGGGGCTGTCTATGCGGTGGCTCCTCCACTCACATTTCCCTGCTGATGACTGACAACTGAGGTTTTGCTCTAAGTGTAGCATTGATGTGGGAGCTATAATGGCCTGGGTGCTAGTTGTCTAAGAGGTTTTAAGGGGCCTCCTTTGACACAGAGAGGGGCTGGGAAAAACTGGGACTAAAGATCAGGTTCCAAATCACCATGGTGGAAATTTTTTTCCCAGCTCTGGGGATTGTGGTGAATTAGTTCAGGCTGGAATAGGACTTGGGGGAGGGAAAATGCTCTTGACAGCAGCTGGTCAGAGGAACCCTCTTCTTGTTCAGAGACCCCACTGAGAAGACCCTAGGCCACAGAAAGGGGTCTCATTTCCTTGGCTTCTCTGTCTCACACTAATTCAGACTGGGGGAGATGTGGGGGGTGGAGGATGGAACTGATGGAGTATACTCATGTCATTTGGGAATGTTTTCATTGCTCAGAGAGACTCAACTTTTTCTTTCTTCTCTTAAAGTAATATTCATTCTCTAAAGAAAGTATGTGGCAGCTTAGAAAGATAGATGAAAAACATGCATATTTTCTCTAGTTTCTTTACCAAATGCAGCCAGTATGTTTTAAAACCATATTTCTTTCTCTGCATAGGATTTTATACAGTGTTGTTGTGATACTATGTGTGTCATATATATCCTTTTTGTTGTTATTTGTTTGTTTTCCCAGCCTGTTAAATAGTCATTGTAAGCATCTGAAAATGCTGTACAATGGCTCATCAAGTGACTGCATCATTGTTTACTTAACCATCTCTCTGTGTTGGACATTTATGTTGTTTGCTTCTGTTGTCCTCATAAACAATGTTGTGATGAACATCGTGTTGTACAAAGCTTTTTCAATATTTAGAGTTTTTTCATTAGGATAGAAACTCAGAATTGGATTTATGAGATTGTTGGGTGTAAATGTTTTTTAAGGTTCTAAATAAATATTTCCAAATGGCTTTTTTGAAAGGGAGTAATGATGCATGTGAATTTCCTCAAAGGAAGGAATAGGACTGAGAAAAACTTCTCTTTTCCTGATTATGAAAATAATACATGTTTATGAAGCAAATTTGGGAATGACTGAAATGTAAAAAGAGGAGGATTAAAATAATCTGTAATCTCACCATCTACTCTTAACATCTTGCTAGATATACGTGTATATATTTTTATAATTAGAGTTTGTATGATTTTATAAACTAATTTTTCATTTACTATTTTAATCATTTTCTTACTTGTTTAAATACTCTTTAATGTCATGATTTCATGGCTGCATAGTAGTCTATAATATAGATGTATAATATGGTATTTTATTACTGCTTTAGCTTGCATATTTCATTTATTCCTTTTGCTATTATAAATAACACTGTGATGAACATCTTATGCATTAATATTTGTGTGCCTCTCTGATTATTTCCTTAGGATCAATTGCTAGAAGTGACGTTATTGGATCAAAGTTTATATGCTTTTTGAAAGCCTTTGAGCCATATATCTTCTAAAAAAGTTACGGATTGGATTGTCTAGTGATAGGGTTTCCCATTCTCTATAACCTAACCATCACTAGATGCTTTAACTTTTTTAAAACCGTAGCCAGCTTGATTAAGGAGAAATGCTATCTTGTTTTACTTTGCATTTCTTTGAAGATTTTATTGTGTTTTGGCCTTTTTTTATTTGTGTCCTTTGCTCTTTGTTAGGGGATTTATTACATATGCATATGTCTGTGTAATAAATGTGTACAATACACATTTTCATTATAAAATAGTTTTCACATATGAAAGAGCATATACTATTATGTAAGGTTAATACAGTAATAACACGAACACCAGCGTATGCATTGTAGAGCTCTTCCTGCTTGTTATTTCTTCTCCCTGCCACCTTATCTGGGGTGAAAAAGCCATTTAACTCGACTTGTTGGGTCTGTGTTCTGCAGCTGGGACAGTCCAGGTGGCAGCAATACTCATGCTTCAGAGCTCTGTCTCTAGGGAAACAGCCGCTACAACTGGTGAGAACAGGAACTGGTCTTGGTGGAAATAGCTAATCTTTTCAGTGAAGTGAAAAAAGAAGCCAAGGTAGAGAGGAAATGAGACCACAGACCCGCCCCTGCCCCTGATATTGCCTGGGAAGTCTGGACAGAGTCAGGGCCCTGGTTCTGTGGTCAAGACCAAAGTATCTTCCTCAGAACTGACTCAGTGGGCTCAGGGGACAGCAGCGCTGGCTGCCTAAAGGCATAGTGTCATCTGGTTGGCCAGGCGGGTCATCTCCGTTCTGGGGAAACATTTCTCCTGAGTCTCAGCTGAGCTGAAGCAATGCCAGGGGAAGGCCAGGGATTCATTCCAGTTCGGAAATGCACTTCAGAAGAGAGGAAGGCCTTTTTTTTTTTCTTCTTTTAAGATAAGAGGGTACTTGTCTCCACAGAGCCTTTCCTCTTTCTCACTGAATATACTCCAGAGTTTTCACCTTCTTTGAATGGTAGCTAAAGATAGGAACTTAGGAGTTTTAAGGTTGCCATCCATGAAAAAGAGAAATAAATCCTAAAATGGAGCTGAGCTGGGCAGCTGGAATTCTAGTTCTTGAGTTCCCATTTCCTGTCTCTCTCTTGCCTCCCTTGGCAAAGCCACATCTTTGTATCTTTTTTCTCTTTCACATGGGAGAGTGAGTCCCTCAAGAAGGGTGTGGAGATGTCAGGCTGCCTCCTTGTCCTTGAGATGCTCTTGTGGTCTTTGCCTTTCACTGTCCTCTCTACTGCTTCTCTTCTTTCAGAATCCTCCCTTTCCATCACCTCATAACAAAGTGGTGGGTTGGGAGTTTTTATTTTGGATAGCAGGGGACCCGTATACAGTGTTTTGGGAGGAGTTTCTTCCCTATCCCCAGCTTTACCAGTATGTATACTCTTTTTAATTTATAAAGTACTTTAAGATCCTTGAAAGGTATTTTTAATAGTATTCAGAATTAGAGGGGCGGGCCGACTCGATGGCAAATAACAACAACAACAACTAGCAGAATTATTTACATGGCAGATTTTGCCAGTAGAGGAAGGTAGACTCTTGTATACCAGTGATAACTCAGTTCTTCTTACTCTTTCACCCCCACTCTGGAATTGAGGCTAGTGGGCTTGCTTCTGTGTCTTAATAAATGTTAACAGGAAAAATATGTTGAAGAGTTGATGCCTTTGAATTGTGGTGTTGGCAAAGAATACTGAAAGTACAATGGCCTACCTGAAAAATGAACAAATCTGTCCTGAAAAAAGTACAGCCAGAATGCTCCTTAAAAGTGAGAATGGCCAGACTTCATCTCACCTTCTTTGGCCATGGAGGAGGATATCATATTTGGTAAAATAGAGGGTCAGCGGAAAAGGGGAAGACCCTCAACGAGATGCATTGACACAGTGACTACAACGATGAGCTCTAGGATTGTGAGGATAGCGCAGGCCGGGCACTGTTTCGTGTCATACACAGGATTGCTGTGAGTTGGAGCCAACTCAGTAACACCTAACAACAGACTTCTGTAGTTACTCATCTCTGTTCACATCCAGAATGGGGAATGTCTTAGTCCTCTTCCAACTCCCAGCCCTTCTCTAAGATTTGGGTATGATCTTGATGTTTGGGTACTGTTAGGAGGTTTCTTGTGAAACCTAAAAAAAAAAAATCTGTTCCGGGAGGAAGTAGCTGGTTTTGAGACTTTCACTGGCTTTAAAAAAAAAACAAAAAACAAAAAACACCTCACTGCCATCAAGTTGATTCAACGCATAGCGACCCCTCCTTGGATTTCTGAGATGGTAGCTCCATGGAAGTAGATTGCCTAATCTTCCTTCTGAGGAGTGGTTGGTGGGTTTAAACCACCAGCCTTCTGGTTAGCAGTCAAGTGCCTTAGGCACTATACCACCAGAGCTTCCTCTCACTGGCCTAGGATGGTTTTGAACTCAGAAAATTTGAGCTCTAATGCAGCTTTAAAGCCTTTTAGCTGAAGGACCACAGGTAAAGCCTGTAACTTTTCTGAGCCTATTTCATCCTTTATGTAATGAGTGATGATAAAACCCACCTTAGTGTTTTGAGCATGCTTAAAATAGATAACACAGTGAAAACATTTTGTAATCTATAAAGGTTCTACAAAGAAATGTTTTTTGTTGTATAATGAATTTATGTCTATTCCATAAGGTAAAGTGGTTTTTAACTAGGGGAGATATTTCCCCCAGGAGGGGTTTTTGGAAACCAGTGAGAGTAGTTTTGGTTATTTTAATGAGGGGTGAGTGCTATTGGCACTTAGTGCCTGAGGCCAGGATGTTAAACATCTGCAGTGTTTGGGCCATTCCCACACAATGAAGAATTATCCTACCCAGAAAGCTGATAGCATCCTTCTTGAGAATCACTTTGTACTTCTTTGACCTTCTGTTGTCCTGTGTTCCCGCTGGGGATGAAGCTTCAAGAACAGGAAGAGCAAAGGAGAACCATTGTTTTTGGTACTTTTTTGTTTTTCCCATTTCCTGTTACACTCTCAGGCGAGAGGTAGACTCACTGGCCACTCCACCGGAGAAAGATGTGGCAGTCTGCTTCAATAAAGGTTGCTGTTGTTGTTAGGTGCTTTCCAGTTGGGTTGGTCTCATGGTTACCTTGGTATGTTGTTGTTGTTGTTATGTGCCGTCAAGTCGGCCCCGACCCCTCCTTGGGTTTCCGAGGCAGTATCACTACGGAAGTAGGATTGCCCAACCTTCCTTCCGAGGAGTGGCTGGTGGGTTTGAACCGCCAGCCGTCTGGTTAGCAGGCAAGTGTCTTAGCCACTATGCTACCAGAGCTCCCTACCTTGGTATAGCAGAATGAAACACTGCCTGGTCCTGCACCATCCTCACAACTGTTTCTGTGTTGGAGCCCATTTCTGCAGCCATTGTGTCAGTCCATCTCATCGAGGGTCTTCCTTTTTTGCTGACCCTTTACTTTCTTTACCAAGCATGATGTTCTTTTCTAGGGACTAGTCCCTCCTGGTAACATGTCCAAATATGTGAGACAAAGTCTCACCATCTTCTCTTCTAAAGAGCATTCTGGTTGTACTTCTTCCAAGACAGATTTGTTCATTCTCCTGGCAAGCCAGGAGAATCAATATTCTTTGCCAACATCATTATTCAAAGGCGTTAAAATTCTTTGGTCTTCCTTATTATGTCGTTGTCCAGTTTTCACATGCGTATGAGGTAACTGAAATACCGTAGCTTGGGTCAGGAGCACCTTAGTCCTCAAACTGATATCTTTGCTTTTACACGTAAAGTGGTCTTTTACAGTAGATTTGCCGAATGTAGTACATCCTTTGATATCTTGACTGTTGTTTTCATGGGAGTGAGTATTGATCCGAGTAAAAGGAAATCCTTGACAACCTCAATGTTATCTCCATTTATCGTGATGTTGCTTATTAGTCTACTTGTGAGGATTTTTGTTTTCTTTATGTTGAGGTGTAATCCATATCGAAGTCTTTGATCTTCATCAGTAAGTGCTTCATGTCCTCTTCACTTTTAGCAAGCAAGGTTGTGTTACCTGCATATTACAGGTTGTCAATGAGTCTTTCTTTAACCCTGATGCTGTATTCTTCTTCATATTTTCCAGCTTTTCAGAGTATTTGCTCAGCATACAGATTGAGTCAGTATGGTGAAAGATCACAACCCTGACATACTCCCTTCCTGATTTTTAAACCATGCAGTATCCCTGTGGTTGTTAAGTTTGTGTGTCAACTTGGCTGGGCCTGGTTGAGTGGCTGGGCAACTGGATGTCGCCCCATGATGAGACTGGTAATAAGCTCCATGGTGGAATCTACTGTGAGCAGCTGAGTAACTGCCTTAGGGATGTGGTCTCCTTCCTGTATAAAAGCAGAAGCCTTGAGAATGGTCTCTAGCCTGTGGCACACTTGGACCCTGCCTGTAGCTGTGTCGTTGTTCAGCAGCCTGCCATGCTCTGCCAACCTTGGGACTTTCAATGGACTTGAATTAATGGCTTGCCGTGTGGTTTGGTAACATTGGGACTGTGCCTTTTTACTTGTCAGTCTTGGGCTTGTCAGTGTCAGCAGCCAGCAGCTGTCTGAGTGAAGAAAAGCCTCTAGCTCCAGTGGGCCAGGAGTAGGAGGCAGAGCTGAAACCCAAGGTTGAGGGGCTTTCTCACCCAGCTGCTAGAACCTGGTACTTTGAACTTGGATTTAAAGCCTCCAAACTGTAAGAGAATAAACTCCTGTTTGTTCAAGCCATCCTATTTGTGGTATATTCCTGTCAGAGCAGTAGTAGGTAACCAGAACAATCCCCTTCTTCTGTTCGAATGTCCGCTTCTTGGTCTATGTACAAATTTCTTATTAGCACAATTAAGCAATTAAGTGTTCTGGAATTCCCATCCTTTGCAGTGTTATCCATAATTTGTTATGATCCACACAGATAAAGGCCTTTGCATAGTTAATAAAACACAGGTCCACATCTCTCTGGTACTCTTTGCTTTCAGCCATGATCCATCTGACATCAACAATGATGTCCCTCATTCCACATCCTCTTCTGAATCTGGCTTAAATTTCTGGCAGTTGTCTGTCAGTGTACTTGCTACAACCATTTTTGAATTATCTTCAGCAACATTTTACTGTATGTGATATTAATGATATTTTTCAATAATTTCTGCATTTTGTTACATCACCTTTCTTTGGAAAGGGCACAGATAATAAAGAGTACACCCTTGAAAACTCTGTAGGACAGCTCTATACTACAGGGTTGCTGTGAGTTGGTATGTACTTGATGACAGTGGGTTTTGGTTTTTGTCTTTGGTTCAGTGCCTGTACTGCACTTTGGGCTCTCCCTGAAAACTCATCAGGGAGCAGTTTGAGGTGTACAGAGTAGACTGCTTAGCTGTCCTCAACCCTTGGCTCATTTCTTAAGAATTCTTAAAAATTCTTTTTAATTGGGGGAAAGATTTTCTAGCAGTGCTTCTCTGCATCTTTTGGGTGATAAAGGTCTTTGAAAATCTGATTAAATCTGTGTCACTTCTCCTCCTTCCCATTGCATATATGCACACAGTATTTTGGGGATTTAAAGTTCATTCTTGGAGCAATATTAAGGAAAAGGAAGACACACAAAGATATACAAGAGGAACAGACAGCAAAGGTAAATACTTTCATATACACAACTGCATTCTCATTATTAAACTTACATTATTCTCAGTAATAAACATTAATGTATGGTTGTTACAGAAATAGGTGAAATTATCAAGTACAAGTAGGCAAAAGGAAATACACCCATGAGCACATACAAGTTTGGCATATGATAGTTCTATATATATATTTGTGTGTGGTGTAAGAATGCCCAGTTCTATATATATATTTGTGTGTGGTATAAGAATGCCCATGTATGTGATAGAGCTAAGAGGACACAGTTATGATCACTTCTTACTCAGAGGCAAAGCCTTGACAGTATGAGTCACTGGGCTCACAGGCTCAGGACCATAGTTGGAAGGGACATCAAATCTCAATTGACATAACATACTACACAAAAAACATTGTTCTACATCCTACTTTGGTGAGTAGTGATTAGGGTCTTAAAAGCTTATGAGTGGCCATCTAAGATACAACAATTGGTGTCTCCTCATCCAAAGCAAAGAAGAGTGAAGAAAATCAAGGAAGTATGGAAACAGTTAGTCCAAATGACTAGTGGACCATGGGAACCTCAGCCTACATGACTTTTGAGACCAGGAGAACTAAATAGTGCCCAGCTATCACTGCCATGCACTTAGTAAGGAATCAAAATTGGAGAACCTGAATAGGATGGGAGAAAAATACATAACAAAACTCAAAATCATAAAAAAAGACCAGGCTTACTGGTCTGATAGTGACTGATACAACCCCTGAGACTATGGCCCCTAGTTACCTTTCAGGCCTGGAATTGAACTCACTCCTGTGGTTTGACTTCCGGCCAAACAATAGACAGGCCTAGGATGTGAGCAGTTATACCAGGTAGGTACATTCCTGGGAGCTCTGGTGGCATAGTGCCTAGGGCATTTGACTGCTAACCAGAAGGCTGGCAGTTCAGACCCACCATCCACTTCTTGGAAGGCAGGTTGGGCAATCTACTTCTGTAGTGATACTGCCTCAGAAACCCAAGGAGGGGTCTCTATTAGTTGGGTCTGACTCATAACAACAACAACAACAACAGGCACTCTCCTTAGAACAGTCAACCATGGGAGATCAGGCAGCATTTGCACAGCAAGATAGCTCAGAGGGCAGGAATGCATAGGAAAGAAGGACAGGGAAAAGGTAACCCACAGGAAGGAGGTGGGAAGAGAACCGTTAAATTGTGGGGATTGCAACCAATGTCTTGAAACATGCGTATCAACTGTTGAGTGGAAAACAGATTTGCTCTGTAAACTTTCACCCAAGTCACAATCAAATAAATAATGCTCATTCTTGGATCTGCTAGGGAAGCCCCAATTTCTGTCTTGAAGGAAGGGGAAAAGAGAACTGAATGAGGAGAGACTAGTGCCTGAGATCCTTGGTACAAACTATACTCTTGATACTTTGTAAGGAGATGCAGCCCTGGTTATCAGTTCAGATAAAATGATGACTCTGTTGGTTGTTCCAACAAAGAGAGCTTGTTGAAACTTGGCTGACTCCCATTCAGAGGAAGATATTGAGGCTCCTGAACATTTTGATTTAACTTTGATTAAGGACCCTTTGTGGTGAGATATGTCCCTTTGCAGGGCCAGTGGTGGTTTAGTGGTAGAATTCTCACCTTACAAGCAGGAGACCTGGGTTCCCCTCAACACACCTCAAGTGCAGCTACCACCCACCTGTCAGTAGTGATTCACATGTTGCTATGATGCTGAACATCAGCCAGTGAAAATGCTATGGATCAGGATGTCTAATCCCATTGTGCATGGGGGTCCCCATGAGTAAGGGGGCCAATCAGCTGTCCTTCCAGTTTGCTCTATTGCCCCTCTCTTTACCCTCCAATCCATTCCTCACAAAGTGGCTACAATAGTCTTTTTAAAGTATAAATAAAATAACGTCATTTCCCTGCTTAAAAATTTTTCTTTAATATCTTTCCTTTTATGCTCTTTAAAAAAAAAAAAAGAATATTCCTGACTTTATCCCTTAAAATCCCTTCCTTCCTTGGAAGGAAGATTGGCCAATCTACTTCCGTAGTGATACCATCTCGGAAACCCAAGGAAGGGTCGCTGTGAGTCAGATCTAACTCAGATGTGACTTGATGGCAGTGAGTTTGGGTTTTTTTTTGTTGTTGTTGTATCCTCAGGGCCTTTGCACCAGCTGTTTTCTCTCCTGAACACTTCACCTTTGCCTGGATCGTCCAGTGGCTCAGTCCAGCATCTACTTCTGGTCTCAGTTTTTAAAATGCCACTTCTTAAAGAGGCCTTCCCTTGTTATTCTCTATCTTATCATCCTATTCATTTCTTTTGTATTATTTTCCATTTTGAAATTATTTGCTTGATTACTTGTTTATTATCTGTCTCCCCAGATTGTTGCCCCTGCGAGGGTGGGGATTGTATGTGTGCTTATCACCACACAGCCAAATACCTGCATAGTGTAGGCACTCTGGCTGATGGAAAGCTCCAAGATATATGTGTGTGTATAACTATAATTATCTAAAAATGACAATTAAAGAAGACTATATATAATGTTTTATAAAGCCATGTATGTACATATGCTTGTATGAAAACGCGTAGAAAAAAAGTCTGGAGAAATCAACACCAAGTTGTTAAACATGGTGATCTATGAGGGGAATGGGTAGGGTTGGGGGCTGTACAGTGACTCATTTTTTAATTCTATAGGCTTTTGAATTGATTGGATTTTTGGCAGGTATGCACTTGAATACTTATTCCTCCTTTAAAGAAAAAGGAGGACTAAAAATGAGGGGGAAGGCAATTTAGCTTTTAATGCAAAAAACAAAAACAAAAACAAAAAAACCTGCTCTCTCTTACTCTGTGTCAGGAGTCAAAAGAAGAGAGCAGAACGGATGAAGGACACCAGTGGGGTCAACAGGTGGCCACAGCCCGTTCTCTGCCCTGTGCTGAGCTGGGCACTAGTTTTCACAGTAAAGAGAATCCTCAGGGATGCTCTCCTGCCCTGAGGCCATATTTTAAATTCTGTAAATGTAGGCAGGTTGTATATTTTTAGCCTCTTTCATTTCTAGGCCAGTGAAAGCTGTGCCTTCAGTTTTAGTAGAGTTGCAGCAGGCAGAGTCAGCAAAGAGGGTGAACCTGGGCTCTGAGCTTCAGGACAGCTAAACTTCTCAAAGTCATGTCTGTTCAGTAGGTCTGACCCCTGTGGAAGCCAAGCTTTCTAGACTGCTTTCTCTCAGGAGCTAAGGATAGCTAATAATTTTAATCACTAATGTTTATTGAGTGGTAGTGGTATGCTAGGCACCATGCAAAGCACTTTGTGTATGTTGTCTCATTTAGTCATCAGCGTTATCTCATTTAGTCATCACAACTTTATGCAGTCGTTGTTATTATCTCCATTTTATAGACAAAGAAACTGAAACCCAAATAGTTAAATAGCTCACCTTGTATCATACAGCTAGTAGGTGGTAGAAACGAGATTTGAATCCAAGCTGTCTGACCGCACAGCCCGTGTTCTTAACTACAGTCTTCTCCTTTTTCCAGCACCAGCCCCCTTTTGCCCTCAGTACTACTTTGAAGAGGATTGTGAATATAGAGGAAATTCCAGCACAAGTTTTCCTTTGCTAAGAAATGTGGTGGAAAGATGAGGGCTTTGAAGTCAGTGAGACTTAGGTTTGAATCCCAACTATGGCACTAGGACATTCTATTCAACAAGTTTTTTTTTTGTTTGTTTGTTTTTTAATTTTGTGCCAGTTGTATCACCAAGGAGCTCTGGTGGTGCAGTGCCTAAGGCATGTGACTGCTAAGCACAAGATTGGCTGTTCAAACTTATCAGCTGCTGTATGGAAGGAAGATGGAGCAGTCTACTTCCGTAAAGATTTACCACCTCAGAAACTCAGTGAGGGTTGCTATGAGTCAGAATCAACTCAGTGGTGGTGAGTTTGGGGTTTTTTGAGTGGTATCACTGGGAATATAAAAAAACCAAAAAACAAACTCATGCCGTTTAGTCGATCCGACTCATAGCCATCCCTTCTTGGGCTTCTGAGATGGTATCTCTACAGAGGTAAATTGCCCAATCTTCCTTCCAAAGAGTGGCTGGTGGGTTTGAACCACCAGCCTTCTGGTTAGCAGTCAAATGCCTTAGGTACTACACCACCAGAGCTCCCATAGTGGAGAAAAAACCATCATTGCCTCTGTCTTCATGGAGTTTAGAGGGAATGACAAGTATTAAATAAATATTTAATTATAAATTATAATATGTCCTTAGAAGGAAGAGAATAGTTGTTAAGAGAGTGTAAATGGACCTTATAAAAATTGAATTTTTATGTGCTTCCAAAGACTTCTCCAAAAGAGTCAAAAGAGAACCTACAGATTGGGAAAAAAATATTTGGCAAATGACACATCTGACAAGGGACTTACCTCTAGAATTTATAGAAAACTCCAGCCCCTCAATAACAAAAAGACAAATAATCCAATTAAAAAATGGGCAGAAGACATGAATAGACACTTCACCAAAGAGGATATTCAGGCGTCCAACAAACATATGAAGAAATGCTCATGATCATTAGCCATTAGAGAGATGCAAATCAAAACAACAATGAGATACCATCTTGCTCCAGCACTAGTAGCAAAGTTCAACAAGAC
>NW_006921632.1:1959583-1973754 GCF_000298275.1 Orycteropus afer afer
AACATGGGTATACAGGTGGATAGATGGGTGGACAGGCTGAACTAGTAGGTATGTCTATGAAGTGGGGAGTGTACCCAAGACCATGTATAGGGTTGTCAGACAGTGGTCCTATAAGTGTATTTGTATGATCTGAATTCCCAGGTGTACAGTAGAGCTGACAAGGGGCAAGGTGGTGGTCACTGCTTGGCCACAGCCAGCTACCCAGAGAGACCGAGTAGTTGAACCTGTGGGCTTGGGACCATAGTCGCAGGGGATATCAAGCTCAATTGGCATAACATACCACACAAAACATTGTTCCACCTCCTACTTTGGCGAGTAGCAACTGGGATCTTAAAAGCTTGCAAGCTGCCATCTAGATTCAACAATGGGTCCCTCCTCGTCCAGAGCAAAGAAGAATGAAGAAAACCAAAGGTTCATAGAAACAATTAGTCCTCGCAACTGGTACACCATGTGATCTGCAGCCTGTACGACTATGAGACCAGAAGAACTAGATGGTGCCTGGCTACTACTGTCAACCACTCGGAGGGGGATCTATGTAGGAGATCCTGGATAGAGTGGGAGAACAATGTGAACAAAACTCAAAGTCATTTGGAAAAAAAAAAGGGGGGGGGAGGACCAGGTTTGCTGGTCTGATAGAGCTTGGTGGAACCACTGAGACTATGGGCCCTAGCTGTCCTTCAGGTCTGGAATTGAACCCACACCTGTGGCTTCCAGCCAAACAAAAGACAGGCATATGAGGTGAACATTTACCTGAGGTAGATATACTCTTTGGACAGAACAGTCATGGGAGAGAGAAGGGCTATGTATGCACAGGGAGACAACTCAAGGGGCAGGAGTGCATGGAGGGATGGACACAGGGAAGAGGTAATTATGGGGAGGACGTGGGAGGGGAGCTGTTGCATTGTAGTAAATTGCAGTCAATGTCATGAGACAAAGTGTATGTGAACTGCTGTATGGAAAGTGAATTTGCTCTGTAAATTTCCACCCAAATCACAATTTAAAAAAAAAAGTGTAACAAAGACAATTTCATTTAGCCTGGGAAGTCACAGCTAAGCTCTAAGTGAAGGTCAGAGAAAGCCTTGGACGTCTATGAGACTTTCTACTTTCATGTTCCTTACATTCTTGAATTATTAAGACTGCTTAGTACACTTTGCCAAGTACTTTGGAGAAAACAAAAAGCTAGAAGATGATGGTCACTATCTAAGATGGAGAGACAAAATACATACTTAGAACTGTATTTTGAAATGGAGAATTAAAACAGGTATGTGAAATGTGTGTCCTTAGGTTGTCTATGAGACTTTTCCTGTGCTTTAGTTATTTCATCCATAACAAGGGCTTACTGTCTTGCCCAGTCATATATATTTTTTTAATGTTATTCACATACCATAAAATTAACTTTTTAAAAAATTATTATTTTTCTTTTTACAGTATTTCCTCCCCTCTATTCCCAATCAAATGTTTTTATGAAGACCAAATGAGATCATGAGGTGAGGGGGTACCACACAGCTGTAAGCACAGAAGGCTTGGAGAGGTAGGGAAAGATCAGTAGGGTATAGGATCGCTAATGAGGAACATGGTTGTAGGAGAACATGGGTTTTAAGTCAGGTCTTAAAGGTGTCAAAATGTGGATCAAGAGAGAGGAGGCTGTTCTGGGTCTGGGAGTAGCATGAGAAGGGGATTAAAGAGGACCAGTGAAGCAGCTGTATGAGGGGCAGCTGGAGTTGTCTCAGGTGCCTCCTGTGTATACAGCACTTTCCCTGGGGGACCTAGTTACAGACAGAGAGGTGAGCTGGGGTCAGAACAGATGGTCAGTTCACAGAAGGTTTTGTCTAAATTATTCCTGATTGCTAGAAAAGGCTGGAAGCCTTGTAGAGATTGGTTGGTAAATAGTTCCTGGCCATTCATGGATATGCTTTTTTAAAGTTGAAAGATTGAAATATATGAGAAATAAATGCTCAGTCCTTATGGATTAGAGAATCAAAATGATTTAAGTAAAACTGGATAAGAAATGATCCTACATTTTACCACTAAAGTGCTGAAATCCAAAAATGTAGAAACTTGCATTTCTAGTTACCAATGTTATTGGGTTAATTCTTTCCTTTGGGGTGAGCTGTTGTCTTGTACCAAAAATTTATATTATTAATAATGCCTTTTCTTACCAAGAAAACCAAACCTATTGCTGTCGATTCTGACTCATAGCAACTCTGTAGTTCATAAAACCAAAAAAAACTCACTGCCATCAAGTTGTTTCCTACTCATAGAGACCCCCCATTGGGTTTCTGAGGCTGTAAATCTTTACAGAGGTAGATTACACCGTCTTCCTTCCATGGAGCAGCTGTTGGGTTTGAACCGCTAACCTTCTGGGTAGCAGTCAAAGTGCCTTATCCACTATGCTACCAGAGTTCATAGTACGTGCTTGATAAATATGTATTGTTGCATACTGACAGTGTCCAATGTTTGTAAGCCTTTTTCTGTCTCCTGGTGTTTTCCTCTACATTGTATTTTGGGGAATGGTGTCTTCTCTCAGATACTCATCCAGACCAGAACACTGGGAGTCACTCTAGACTTCTACCCCTCTCATCCCTCCATTTGTTCTGCTACTGCTGTAGTTGAGTCTTCATCTCTTGCCTGGTCTGTTGTAATGGACTCCTTAGTGTTCTCTTTGCCCTAGTTTTGCGGATCCATTCACCCCAGTCCCTCACCATAGCCATGTAAAGATCTAAAGGAGGGGTCTTTTAGGCAGTGAGACCAATGTATGCAAAGACTTGGGGTGGGGAAGAACTTTATATATTCAGAGAACTGAAAAAAGGCCAGATTGGTTGATAAGGATGCTGAGGAGAGGTTGAAGAAGGCATAAGAAGTGAACAGGACCAGCTCATGTGGGACCTTATAGGCCTTAGTAAGGAGATGGGGTATTAATTACAGGGAGAGCTTTAGACATGGGAGTGACCTGATCTGCTTTATAGTGGTAAGAGTTCACTGGTAGGTATGTGGAGAGTGACCTGGAATCTGTCTCCCCTCTGGGCAGCAGGTTGGCCTGAGTGAGACCCAGCTCCACACTGGACTGCCCAGCAGGATGATGGTGCCCTCTGCTTTTTCAGGTTTGACTGGTGCTGAGCCCTTGCTCCCATACTCACCCTCAGGGTAGAAAGCTGTGTCTCTGCTTGGCTGGCCCCAGTGTTGGCGTGCCTACCCAGTGGCCTGACCCTATAATTTGGTGGGTTGACTAGTTACAAAAATAAAAAGTGTGACCTGTAACTAAAGTCAAGTGGATTCAGTAAAGAGAGAGCTTTTAATTTGCAGAGGTCCTGGGCTGTATTTAACTGGAGGGAAACTGTCTCCTCCCTAGGCTCTGCTTCCATTTTATCCCTTAAGTACCTGCTCTGGGGTAGGTTTGGGTTTGCAGGCCAGGGGGTGAGATGTGAGGAACTTTAGGGAAATATTTGGGGGTGGGGGACGGACATCAGAGTCCAACAACAGGTTTGAAGGGAATCAGGCTTTTCAGGCTTGCTGCTCATGTAGCACACTGGGACCGAAGTAGAATTTTTAAATGTTTGATTGTTTAGTCATTTATTCATTCATTCAACAAATATTTATTGAGTGTTTAGTCTGCATTTTAGGCATTAGGATACCAAAGTGAACAAAACAAGACAACATCCCTGTTCCATAAAATTCACATTGTTGTAAAGTAAACAACAGTAAACAAATGTATCATGTTAGGTGTAGTGATAAGAACCTGAAGAAAAACAAGGTATGGTAAGGCGATAGACGGTAATGAGGGTGATGTTTTACATAAGATGTCCAGGCACTTTTGGGGCAATAGTCACAGTCAACTTTCCATGGACTCTGGGTCCCAGCTCCTGAGCATGTCTCCAGGGAAAGGGCTTCCTATGGCTGCGCAGCTGGTCTGGGTGGGTAGGGGTCAGAATCGTGCCCACCCAGGGCCTAGCTAGTTCCTAGCCCCAGACAGGCCCCAGTAAGTAGCTGTGGTTTGCCCCCCCCCCCCCCTTTGCAGTTGTCAGAACTGTCTGCAGGGCTGGGTAGGGTACTGATTAAGTGTAAGTAGATGCTTATCTTTCCAGGGCCCAGCAGGCCTGATTCTCTCCAGATTAAGTGAAATCAGTGTTTGCTGCTAGAGGAGGAATATGAAGACTGGCCTGGGGAAACAGTTGCAAGGAGTGCAGCAATTCCTTCAGCCTGTGACCAGGCGCTCAACCAGACCCTTTCCTAGAACTTTGGGGCGCAGTGAATTTGGGTTTGAATGCTGGCTCTGCCACCTTGGGCTAGTTCTTTAACCTCCCTGAGTCTCAATTTCCTTATCTGTATAAACAGATTAATAATACCTACTCTGTAGGATTTTATGAGGGTTAAATAGTATATGCAAAGGAACTAGGACAATGTAGCACAGTGAATGCTCAATAAATTGTAAACAGAGATGTTCCATAGCTTAACTTTCAGTCAAACAATAGATAGGCCGACAAGGTGAACAATTACAACAGGAGGATGCACTCCTTGGAAAAGTCAACGATGGGAGATCAGAAGGGCAGTATTTATCCAGCCCACAAGGCAGGAATGCATAGGGAAGAAGGACGCTGGGAAAAAGTAACCACAGGGAGGAAGTGGGAAGAGAGCTGTCACATTGTAGGGATCATAATGAATGTCATGAAACAAAATGTGTATGAACTGTTGAATGGAAAATAAATTTGCTCTGTAAACTATCACCCAAATCACAATAAAAAGTTAAACAATTGAAAAAAAAAAAGCAATTACAACATTGGGGGCGGTGGTGGTGGATATTATTCCAAGATCACTAACCTCTTAAAGTCAGGGATTTGGTATTGAGCCTAACCAGAATATTCAAGAAATGTAAATTATTGTTGATGGGTGGAGACTGGTTCTACATACCTTAAAGTTGTAAAATCATATAGCTGTATATTATACATTGGTCACCTTGCTTTCCTACTCGATGATGTTGGCCTTGTGAACTTTCCATAGGCCTTAGGACCTCCAGGAACTGTGGTAACCCTGGGCTTCTGTTGGCTTGCTCTTCAGCGCATTTACTTACTGGTGCAGTGGAAGGGACTGACTTTAAGTCTTCTGAACTGGGACTTTTACCAAGGTCAGAACAGCCAACATAGGCCCACTAAGATCCAGACCTATGCTCCTGGGACTGTATTGACCTGTATACTGGAGTGGTGGAACTCTGAGTTTTACAGATTGGAGACCATACACTCTCCTCCCCTCAATGCCAGCCATGGAGTGAAGCCCAGACAGTGTTCTAGAATGAATGGATAAAAGATACAGCAATGGGAAAGAGTATCTTTGTTTGAAACTCTGTGTCCAGAGTGTGCTTGGGCCCCTTGCTTTGGACAGACTTCTTGTTTGTGGTTGTGGTTGTTTTGTTTTTACTTGCCACTTGGCAGAATCAGCATCATGCAAGCATTCATTATACCCAGGCCCTTGGCAGGCAGGGCACTTAGTGAATCCTGCTCCCCTGTGAAGTGCTTACATCTGCAGATTATTTTCTGATGCATCTTGCACAAGCTCCAGATTGATGGTCCAATAGCAGCTATTAATTGTTCCCTTTGGGCTTGGCTAATTACTGCTGGCATCTAAGAAATTAAGAATCTCTTGTGCATTTATAGGCAACAGGTCCTGTGAACTCCCAAAGCATTTATCTGTCATTTGCCCAAAACCTCTTTGTTCAAAGACAGTTGTGAGTGTAACCTTGGAAGTTGAGAGAGAGACAGCTAGAGAGTGTTTGGTGGCATTTGGCTTCTCAGTTGATTTTCTCAAAGGATTTTAAAGAAATTGTCTAGTACTGTGTTGCCTGTAAATACCCAGGGGAATGCCAAGATGGTGTCATAAAATTATACAAACACTCTTGGCTGCTTCGGTTGGTCTTAGAAGCAAGAGTGCAGAGAACTTTACTCCTACCTTACTCTATGGCAACATAGGTAAAAATTTAAATCAGTACTCTGAGGCAGTGAACTGAGAATGGTTATGTTGTCAGCTTCACTGCCTAGAGACAGGAAGAGGGTCAAGATACCAGCCTTCAAAGACTCACCAAGTGCAGCCTAACATGCACTCACTTAACAAACATTTACTGAGCACTTAGAATTGTGTTAAGTGCTAGAGAAATAAAGATGGGTAAGGTAGTGTCTGCATCCAGGAGTTCAGTCTGGAGGCTGAGGCAAACTCATTAAACATAATTATAGTGTACATCTTGGTAAATGCAATGGTATAGATAGGCAGGATGCATCAGGGGAGCACAGTGTAGGAGAGAAAGCAGCCCGGGTAGAGGGGACAGCATGAGCAGAGACATCAAACAATTTATAGTATAATGTATTCAGAGGATCCTACTGTAGTTTCTCAATGTGTTAAAGTGTGAAGTAGGCAGAGTGCTGCAAAGTAAGGCTGAAATGATGAGGAGGGCTTTGATGCCGGCTCAAGAGGCTATATGCTGAATGAAGACTTCAGCCTCCAGTGAAGTTATGTAGGGGTGTGATGGGGTCACGTTTTAAATTGTGATGAAGGGACCTTGGCAGCCATGGAGGGCATCAGAATTGGAGGTGGCCTTGTGGAAGGCTGTAGTAGTGCGGTGATGACAGTGAGAGCCTGAACTAGGGCTGGTTTGCATGATGGAAATGATGAGACTGATTCAGTAAATAGTTAAAAAGATTAACTTTTGAAGTTGATGATTGATTAGATTTGACATTGACAAGGGGATGATGAGGAAAAAGGGAGGAAACCCAGGTTTCTAGCTTGCTGGATAGTTAGATGGAAATGCCATCAGTTAAGAGAACACAGGAGAAGGGAAAGTGAGGAGGTCAGTTTGAGATCTTGAGTTGAGGAACCTGTGGAAGTGTGGGTGGATATTTAAAGCTAAAGCTCAAGGGAGAAGCCTGGGATGGAAATACATATTTGAATGTCATCAATGTCTACTGGTTAAATAAAATGTGAGGCTGAAGCTTCTCGTGCTTTTCCCCATATTCCCACAGATAGCATAGCCCTTTTGTGAGCTGGGAGAGATGCCTCTCAGGCCTTTTATGGTTTCTCAAGGAGAGGAGCAGAGTTGCTGATAGGGCCAAAAATGAGGGGGGCAGAATTGAATCTCAGGTTTACAGACCACAGGATTAACCAGAGGAAGTCGGTAGACCATTGGGGAAGTGAGATGTTTTAAGATGAGGTGAGAACACTAGAGATAACTTAGCAAAATCTCCTCCAAATCTCTCCACAGATAGCAAAACTGTAGCCTCAAAAGACTCAATTCTGTCCCTCTTTCCCCTTAATTCTGTCCCCAGCTTTACTGTGAATCCCCGGGGTGGCCATTGGTGTCTCAATGCTTCCGTGTTATCTTTCAAAGGGCCATGAAATAATGGAATTGCAGTCTACATTCATTTCACCTGTGCTATTCAACCATGTCTATATACTTTCTTTTATGTATTTTAAAATACTATGAAATTGTATTTTGCATGCATACTTAGAAGCTAATGAGTGAAATGTGACTTGAATTAGTTACCATTTATAAAACACGCCTTCTGTGGCAGACATGGTGTAAAATCCTTTTCATTCACCCCTTAATTCTTAAAAAGATGAGGTATTGTTAGGTGCCATTGAGTCAGTTTCAACTACAGCAGCTCTATGTGAGTAGAAGTGCCCTTCCAGACTTTCTAGGATGCAGTCTTTACAGAAACACATCGCCAGGTCTTTCTCCTGCAGAATGGCTGAGTTTGAAGCACCAACTCTTCAGTTAGCAGCCGAACACTTAACCTGTTCTGCCACTAAACCAAACAAACACACTCACTGCCATTGAGTAGATTACCACTCACAGCGGACCTCCATCAGGTTTCCAAAGCAGTAAATGTTTACAGAAGTAGATTGCCTCATCTTCTTCCCATGGAGCGGCTGATGCATTCGAACCACCTACCTTTTGGTTGCAACACAACGCAAAGCACTTCCATCAAGTCATATCCGACTCATAGCGACCCCTCCTTGGGTTTCTGAGGGGGTATCACTATGAAAGTAGATTGCCCAACCTTCCTTCCGAGGAGTGGCTGGTGGGTTTGAACCGCCAGCCTTCTGGTTAGCAGTCAAGTGCCTTAGGCACCAGCCACCAGAGCTCCGATTGTGTCACCAGGTCTCTTTAAATAAGAAGTAGATATTATCAACCACACTTTATAGATTTAAAAAAAAAAAACAAAAAAACCCTGACATCCAGAGAAGTGTAATAACTTTCCCATTGTCTCATAAAAAGTATCAGGATTCTAATCCAGGCCATGCCTGGTTCCACAGCCCATGCTGTTATCTGTAACACTTTGAAAAGTTTAAAATGCCATTCAGGTTTAAGGTATGTTTTTGCTCTGCATAGTCTCCCTCTTGCTCTGAGACAGAAGCCTTGAATTTCAGGTGCCTGACACACATACTTTGTTCACTTGGTTTCACCCTAATTATGTGGACAGAAAAGAACTGTTTTAATGATCAACAAAAGCCAGTCAGACAAATTCAGTTGGACTTTGTCAAGCTAGAAAGGGAGATTAGTTTTCTTTGTAAGGAGATGGCAGGGCATTGTATGGATGTTAGAGTCCACATCTCTGGGTTTGAGTGTGGGTTCTGCTATGTCTGACATTGAGTCAGTTGATCCCAAATTCTTAATTTTATTTCATTCTTAATTTCTAAACAGGCATGATAACATCTACTTCCAATGGTTATTGAGAGCAATAAGTGAGATAAAGTGAAAAAAAGTTCCCGGCATGTAATAGATGTTCAGTAATGTTTTGCTCCTCATCACTGAATGTAGAAAATTTGAGAGGCAGAAGAGGGTCTGGGTCTGAGTCACGGAGAGGGAACTCTCAGAAGGCTAACTCCAAAGAAGTGTTTGTTTATTTGGATGTTTCTTTGTAGCTTTGAAATGAGATGTGAAAAAACTGGGGATAACTCAGGAAAGGAGTTGGGGTGTGGGCAGCCATGACCTCTGTGTCAAGCTCTAGCCTTAAAGGCATGAGTGAGGACAACTTGAGAGGAACAGCTCATGGATCAAAAGCAGATTGGGGTTATTATGATTCCTCTCAAAAGAGAATAAGAGCGCTGAGGCACTGAGGACAAACCTCCATTTGAAAGCAGTTGAAAAAGTGAGGAGAGAGAGGATTGGTAGGGCCTCCTCCCCACCCCGCTGGTAGGATTTTTGAGTGTATGCCTGTGCTGGGCCTTAGTGCACCCTTCTGTAACACAGGAGTCATGTCCCTCCCACATAGAGACTGGAAGTGGGAAGGGTTCATTAAATTTTATGGCTTGATAATAAGCTCCTGGATTTATAAGGAGACCCCTGGATAGCCAGAGCTTGGCCCCAGGCCAATACCCTGGGTGAGCTGGAGTGCTGCCCCACCCATATGGCCTCTGCTGTTAGCATGGGTAGCCTTTGGTATTTATTAAGCTGTTGCTTCTATTGTCCAGGCAGGATCTCTGGTAGCTTAGTGCTTAAGGCTCTTGACTGCTAACCAGAAGGCTGGAGGTTCAAACCCACCAGCCACTCCTCAGAAGGAAGATGGGGCAATCTACTTCCGTAGTGATACTGTCTCGGAAACCCAAGGAGGAG
Source organism: Orycteropus afer afer (assembly GCF_000298275.1). Classification (NCBI taxonomy): domain Eukaryota; kingdom Metazoa; phylum Chordata; class Mammalia; order Tubulidentata; family Orycteropodidae; genus Orycteropus; species Orycteropus afer. The sequence goes on from NW_006921632.1 coordinate 1,969,179, forward strand.
TTGCTGTGATTCGGTTCTGACACATAAAAACAACAATTGTCCAGGCATCCTTACCTAGGAACAGATGTGTTCAAGGCAAAGTCCACACCCTCGAGGAGCTTGCAGTCTAGTTTGGGAAATAATACACAGATATGAAAGATGAATAACAATATGAGAGAGAAGGGATTTTTCTGTGAAACTTTGTAATTAAAGTGTTCCTGAGGCAGAGCAGATGTCCGTAAGCCTTAATTCCTCCTTTCCTTGTGAAAATGCAAGAGTTGTCACAAGGCAAACTTAAGTTCCGCAGTTGACGCAGTACCTGATACACAGAAGACACTTGTTGTTAGGTGCCATCGAGTCATCTCTGACTCATAGCAACCCGATGCACAGCAGAGCGAAACACCACTCAGTCTTGTGCCAGCTCCCTGATCCCTGCTATACTTGAGCCCATCGCCGCAGCCACTGTGTCAATCCATCTCATTGAGGGCCTTCCCCGCTTTTTGTCGACCCTTCACCTTCCCAAGCATGACATTCTTCTCCAATGAATGGTCCCTTCTGACAACATGACCAAAGTAGCTGAGATGAAGTCTGGCCATTCTAGCTTCCAAGGAGCATTTCGGCTGCACTTCCTCCAGGACAGATCTTTAATTCTTTTAGCAGTCCATAGTACTTTCAGCATTCTTCACCAGCACCACAACTCGAAAGCATCAACTTTTCTTCGGTCTTCCTTATTCATTGTCCAGCTCTCACATGCATATGAGTCATTGAAAATACCATGGCTTGTGTCAGGTGCACATTGGTCCTCAAGGAGACATCTTTGCTCTTCAGCACTTGAGAGAGATCCTTTGCAGCAGATTTGCCCAGTGGTCGCTATGAGTCGGGTTTGACTCGATGGCACATAACAACAACAACAACAACATACATTGTCTGATGTCCTGATTGCCGCTTCCATTGGCATCAATTGTAAAACCAAGCAATGTGAAGTCTTGACAACTTCAGTTTTCTCTCCATTTACCGTGTGATGCTGCTTATAGATCTTATTGTGAGGATTTTTGTTTTCTTTATATTGAGATGTAATCCATACTGCAGACTGTATTCTTCAATCTTCGTCAGTAAGTGCCTCAAGTCATCCTCACTTTCAGCAAGCAAAGTTGTGTCGTCAGCATATCACAGGTTGTTAATGATTCTTCCTCCAATCCTGATGCCACATTCTTCTTCATATACTCCAGTTTCTCAGATTATTTGCTCAGCATATAGATTAAATAAGTATGATGAAGAGATACAACCCTGTCGCACTCCCTTCTTGATTTTATACCATGCAGTGTCCCCTTGTTCTCTTCAAACGACAGCCTCTTGGTCTATATACAGGTTCCTCATGAGTACAATAAAATGTTTTGAAATTCCCATTCTTCTCACTATTATCCACATTTGTTATGATCCACACAATCAAATGCTTTTGCATAGTCAGTAAAACACAAGTAAACATCTTTCTGGTATTCTTTGCTTTGAGCCAAGATCCATCTGACATCCACAATGATATCTCTTATTCCACATCCTCTTCTGAATCCAGCTTGCATTGCAGAAGACACTAGTATTGTTGAAAAAATGATTGACTATAATTGCCAATAAGAGTTATGGGTGGTAAACTCTGAGGAAGCTCAGAAGGGTGCAGAATTTTGAAGTTGTTATGGGGAGGTTTTATGAGGAAGAATCATCGACTTGACCCTGAAGGATGGACACAATTAGAAAGATAAAGAGAAGGGCTGATATAAATATAGTTCATTGCCTCAGTGTTTGCTAATATAGTTCATTGTCAGTATTTGCAAAGCTCAGGCTTTGAGGTCAGACTTGGGTTCGAATCCCAGTTCCACCACATACTTTCTGTGTAACCTTGGGCAAATTACATACCCTTTCTAAGCCTTTGCATCCTCAGCTGTGAAATGGGGATAATAATAGTCCCTACTTCATAGAGTTTTTGTGAAAATTAAATAAGATAATTCATGTAGGGTGCTTGTCATAGTTCTTTCAGTAAGTGTCAGCTTTTGTGCTTATTGGTATTTTCATTTAACAGTATTATTAAGATTATTCTATTTATGCCCACCTATTCACCTTAGCTCATAAGGTCCTTTGGCACCTGGCTGTTTGCTACCTATTGTAGTTTCCATTATACCAAACCACTTACAGACCCCTGATTTGATATGATACTTGGTGCTTCCACATTTTTGCAAATGCTATCTTCTTGCCGAGAGTATCACCATCTTTCTTTCCTTCATTGCCTTCATCTGGTTCTCTCCCGCTTGATATTTAAAACTAAGTCCTAGTAACATTTCTTCTCAGAAGCCTTACCTGAATCCTTGGTCCATTGTTACTTCCCTGGGATATAGTTACTTTTTAGCTAAATGTTGAGTGAAAAACCCAAACTAAAAGCATAGCTAACATTCTGTGTAACATTTACCAGGTAGTTTCTGATAGAAATGCTTTATTATATATTAATATTTAATCATCACAACAACTCTATGAGTACTATTTTTATCTCCATTTTATAGATGAGGAAACTGAGGGTCACAGGTGAAATACCTTTCCCAAGGCCACACAGCTAATAAATGGTGGAGCTGGGATTTAAATTCAGGCAGTAACCACAGTCAGTGCTGTAACCATTATGTTGTGCTATGTTGTGTGAGTAAGTGCCTTTAAGGGTGTCACTGAGGTTTGTGGAAAGGATATTCATTGAATATCCAGGGAAAGGTGAACAAATATTAGCCCTAAGTCATAACTCCATGAACACACTTTAAAGTCATTATTAAGTGTGTGGAGATACTCTCACTTGGGAAAGATTGTCTCAAGAAGGTTGGATCTCACTTTGTGAATTAGAAGAGGGGCATGGCTGGCAGTTGGAATAGAGGTGATTTCTCTGGGGTATAATGGAGTAGAAATCCTTGGGACAGGGAAAAAGGAGCATATGTACAGGGAAAATCAGTTCACCAGCCTTTACTGAGTACTTGCTACAGTGGTAGACAAGCTGATGGTGGCCCTGTACTCAGGGAGCCTGTAGTCTAGCAGGCTGCAAGGAGATGTTAAAGAGAAGGGGTGGTCAGAGGAGTGGCTTAGATTTGTGGCATGAACTGAAGGACAGAATGAGAAGTGGGAGTTTGCTGTGGGAGAAGCAACATGTAAAGAAAGTGATTTGGGCTATAGCACTAAGATAGAGTATAGAGGAGAAAACCCAGAAATGTCAAGGGCAATGGTGAGAAGTTAGTGGTAAGCCCCCTCAAAACAACCAGGGACTCAACAAGGAACTTGGTGGTGGGAGAAGTAGTAGCAAGGTTAATAAAGTATGACCCCTGACCTTAAGTATTTATGTTCTAGTTGGGAATAAAGGAAATACACTTGAAAGATAACTAACAATGGCAGATACTATATGGGACATATTTAATTTGTCCTCATGGTCAGGTATCAGTGACCAGGTGTTTTCTCTTTTGTTGCTTTATCCTGTATGTACTTCTTTTCCAGCATCACCTCATGGTCCTGAATAGCTGCTGAAGTTCCAGTGATTACCCCTACATTCCAGCTAGCTGGAAGCATAAAGGGGAAAAGGAGATATACTCCTTCCCTTTAGTGACACTTGTCCGAAGTTGTCTACCCAACTTCTGCTTATATCTCATATGGTCGCATAGCCATATGCAAGGAAATTCAAGGGAAGCTTGGGCATGTCTTAATTCTGGGATGTTAAGTGCTCAACTAAACTTTGGAGGTTCATTACTAAGGAACAGGAGGAAAACAAGGAAGTCTCTGTTATATCATCCATCTTTTACGTTTATGCTTTGGAGCTCAGAAGAGGGGCTGATGATTTTAGATTGAGTGGTCACAGAGCTATTGGAGTTTGAGTAAGGTCATAAGTTGCTGTTGTTAGCTGCTGTCCACGTGGCCCCTGATGATAGAACAAAATGCTGCCCAGTTGTATGCCATCCCCTTGATTGACTGGGGATTAGACTGTTGTGATCAATAGGGCTTTCTTGTGTTTGTGTGTGTGTGCATGCGTGTGTGCGTGCGTGCTTTGGATGAAAGTTTACAGAGCAAATTGGTTTTCAATTCAACAACTCATGCACATTTTGTTTTGTGACATTCATTGTAATCCGCACAGTGTAACAGTAGTCTTCCCACTGCCTCCCTGTGTTTATCATTTCCCTTCATCCTTCTTTCCTGCCCTTCCCTGCCTTCTTAGCTTTATTTCTGGGTAAATGCTGCCCTTTTGATATTGTAGAGTTGATTGTTCTAAAGAGTACATACCTTTCTGGTGTTATCGTTCACCTGATAGGCCTGTCTATCATTTTCCTGAAAGTTGAGCTACAGAGGTGAGTTTAGTTCTAGGCTTAAAGGGTGTCTAAGGACCATAGGGGAGCTCTGGTAGCATAGTGCCTAAGGCATTTGACTGCTAACCAGAAGTTTGGGGGTTCAAAGCCACCAGGCATTCCTTGGAAGGAAGATTGAGCAATCTTCTCCCATAGAGATACTGCCTCGGAGAGCCCAAGGAGGGGTTGCAATGAGATGGATCCTACTTGACGGCAATGAGTTTGAGTTTTAAAAGAGCTCTGGTAGG
>NW_006921632.1:1973854-2042441 GCF_000298275.1 Orycteropus afer afer
GAAGGAAGGTTGGGCAATCTACTTCCATAGTGATACTGCCTCGGCAACCCAAGGAGGGATCGCTATGATTCGGATCCAACTTGACGGCACATAACAGCAACAGCAACAGCAAGGACCATAGTCTTGGGGGTTCCACCAGTCTCAATCCAACCAGGAAGCCTGGTCTTTTTTATGATTTTCAGTTTTGTTTTACATTTTTCTCCCACTTTATCCTATTACGGGTTCTCCTGTTTTGACCGCTTTCAGAGTGGTCAGCAGTAGGTAGCCGGGCACCATCCAGTTCTTCTGATACCAGGACTGTGGAGCTGTAGGGTGTTCATTGCTGACATTTGGAAGTAGCTTGCCAGATCTTTCTTCCTAGTTTGTCTTAGTCTGGAAGTTCCGCCTCCACTCACAGATGGGTAGTGACTGCTCATGAGGTGCATTGAGAATCAAACCAAGGTCTCCCACATGGAAGGTGAGAATTCTGTCACTGAACCACCACTGCCTCACAGTAATTGGTAGGGATTCGGAGGATTGGGAAACATCAGTTGCAAGCATATCCCAGAGTCAGGAGCAACAGTGGCTAGTTAGGAGAGAGAGTCTGGAGTAGGAGAAGATGAGGCTGATCAGAGATGCTGGGGCCAGACTGGAGAGAATCTTGCCCCTAAACCTCTTTCCAACTTTAAGATGCTAAGAGTGGCAAGCCAGGGAGTTCAGGTTTTCTTGTGTGATGATAAGTCAGAGGTTTCTGGACCAGTAAGAGACATGATTTATGTGCTTGGAAGTTTCATGTACTGGAAGTTTCATGTATCATGCAGGATAGAAGGCAAGAAAAAAGCTAGAAGTAGGACTGCCTGCCAGAAGGTTATCAAAGGGCCAAGAGTGAACAGTAAGGGCCTGTCTAGATGGGAATGAGAAGAAAGTATGGATGAAAAACCCTGAGAAGGAGACTCACTGGGCTCAGGGGGTAATGGACTATGGTAGAGGAGAGGGTTTGTGGTGTGTAACCCCAGAAATACTGTGTCTACAGAAAGGTGGTTGTTGTTAGTTGCCGTCGAATCAGACCCAACTCATAGCAACCCCTCCTTGGGTTTCCGAGGCAGTATCACTACGGAAGTAGATTGCCCCATCTTCCTTCCGAGGAGTGGCTGGTGGATTTGAACCTCCAGCCTTCTGGTTAGCAGTCAAGTGCCTTAGCCACTATGCTACCAGAGCTCCTTACTGTAAGGTAGCACTGACTATTAGGGCTCTCTAGGTGGGAATGCAGAATCTCATGTAGAGAAGGGAGGACCTTAAGTGGCTCCAGGGAGAATGTGAGGCTCTGTCCCAAGACTCCTTGGCTTTGGAAAGCCAACTGTCCCCAGTGGAATAGTTTCCATTTTGCGTAACTGGGAAGTGTGTGGGTCTGGCTAACCGCATGGAGGGGCTGAGGAGCCAGCCAAGAGATCATGTTGCGGTAGCAGTGGCTTTTCAGTTAGGGCCAGGGGCTCAGTCGAGAAACCCTAACTAGAGTTCTCATCTGAGTCTGCTTCTTGAGTGAGTGGACCAGAGGGAGGATCCTCAGCCAAGGTCCAGAGGTACCCCACCTGTTACCTGAAGTCGAGAGTGAGGCTGACTTTGTGGTAGAGGGTGGAGCTAGAGGCTTTGCTAGCACTGGGGATGTGACCAGCTTCCTCAGGGTCCGATGGAGGAATCCTCTAGGGTGAGGAAGAAGGCTCATGGGTATAGTTCATTGTATTTGGAAAAAGCTATCTCTGCTTGATTGATGCTGGCCTGCAAGGACCTCTCTTTTCATCTAATTTCCCTGGTGTGAATTACAGAACTCAGACATCTGCTGAATCCATTTCTTTTTCCTCTAGGCTGTTCAGGGACTTGGGCTGTAATTGCTCAGCAAGTCATTTCTGGTTATAGAGTCATCAGTGACAACAGAAGCACGTTCTCCAGACATGGCTTCTGTGCCTGGCTTTTCCCTGGCAGCTCATCCTCAAAGCGATCGCTGCAACTAAATGAAAATAAACAGCAAGGCCTAAGCCCCTACAGAAGCAGCCTTAGTGGTGCAACCTTTAATCGCTCAGCTGCTAACCCAAAAGTCGGTGGTTTGAACCTACCCAGCAGCTCCAGGAGAGAGAGACCTGGTGCTGTGCTTCTATAAGGAAAGCCCTGCGGGGTGTTCTGTTCTGCCACGTCGAGTGGGAGTGAGTTGAAAATTGACTTGAAGGCACCTAACAACAACAGTAAAGCCTCTCCAGACAGTTAAGTCAAGAAGCACCCACTTTCTGATGGCTTTGATCATGAAATACCCCAGCAACTTTCCTGTAAGTCGGATAAGGCAGCTCAGGCCTAGAGAAGACCGTGTGTGTCTAGAGTTGAATTGCACCCACGTCATCTGTACAATGGGGTATGTGTGGAAGGAGGTGAGGTGCAGCTGGGGAGCTAAAATGTTCAGCCTGGGAATTAGGCAGAACCAGGCCTGAGTCCCAGAGTCCCTGAAGGTAATTGCCCCCTTCCATCCCTTCCTTATCTTGAGCCCTTTGGTGTGTAAGGGATGGTTGAAGTGTTTAGCAACCCCTGGGCAAGGGGGGCTACCTCTCCTTCCAACCAGCTATTATCTGCCGCAGGATACAGTTCTCCTCCCAGAACCTTTCACAGTTGATTCAGGCTCTTTCAGGCTGTCTGTCTGGAGTTGTCATCTCCAAACCCCACCTACTGAGAGGAGGGTGGGGGACACAGGAGACAAGAGTCCTCTTGAGCTTCATCTCCCCATGCTGGCAGCCAAGCCAGACTTGGCCTTGGTCAGCAGGGCTGCGGTGTGATCTGGACATCAGTATGTTTCGTTTCCGCCCCCTCTGCTCCAGCCAGTAACAGCGCTGGGGAAAAGTGTGGGTGTTTGGAGGGACTATTGTACTTCCCATGTCTGGACCTTTTTTAATTTTAGCTCTTAGACCTTGGATTAAACTCTCTGATTTCTTATTTCTTTTTGATAGGATTGCAATTTTGGTGGGGGGTGGGAGTTAGGAGGAGCTGTACCAAAACAAGATAAACAAAAACAGTTCAGCAGAGACAGCGGCAACACAGGCAATGGGCTGGGCTGGCTGGCCTGCCTGCCTGCCTGCCGCCTGGGCGGGCTGGGTGGAGAGCTCCCGCCCTGCACACTGGCCAGCTGGCTTGTGTTAAAGCACTGGCTGAAAATAACTCTCATTGTCTGGGAGCTGCTACTGCCACAGGGCTGGCTGTGGCCGCCAAGGGGACCAAGGCAGCAGGAGCTCGAACCTGCCCTTTGGGAGGAGGCACTTGCCCTTTGGGAGCAGTGCCCAGCTGGCCACGGCTGTGCCTACTGCCCACCAGTAGGGATGCATGGAAGGCAGGCTGAGCCAGACTGATATTCTCTCCTCTTGGTGGCTGGGGATGGACCTTTGTGCCTTGTGATGCCTGCTTCACTGTTGGCTTGGGGACAGATTGATTGGTTTGTGAGGGGACCCTGGGTAGGATATCAGGGCAGGAACACGGTGCTACTGCTCCTCCTATGGCATGCTTCCAGATCCCAAACTTTTTGTCTACTCACTGCTTTTGTCTCTGTTCATCTGTATAGTGAATGCCAGAGGGGACTTGAGGACAGCTGTGGCCAAGGGCTCAGCAGCAGGTAGCATATAGTGCCCAAGACAGTGCCTCATTCCATCCTGGGGTGGTTCTAGATTTAGCTCTCCAGGGCTTCCTACCCCCATGGGCAGAGCCTGGGGGGCTGTGGCCACCCCACTTGGGAGAAGTATCTAACCATAAGATATGTGTTTGGAGGCAGTGGGGCATCAGTTCTGAGGGGAAAATGCTAATAGCACTATCAACTCATGTTTTATATCTGCTCAAAATAAGCAACTTCCACTTATGTTTCCTGAAGCCTCCAAAATCCCCTTCTGGGGAAAGTTTCAGGCATCTCTCTCCCTGTCTCTCTCAGAGGATCTGTGCCCTTTTTGTCTCTGTCCTAAGATTCATCTTAATTGATTGGGCCCAACAGAAAGAGTTGGGACTTTTTGGTGGTTCCTATTTCTGCTTGTCGGGTTTTCCCCAGGCCTGGCCCAAGAAGGCTGGCCGAGTCAGGGGCGAGTCCCAGAGTAGGGACCACAGCTTTGAAGGAAGCTCCGAACCCTGCCGGCATTTCCCTTCTCCTGTGGTGGAAGGAAGTGAGGAGGGGCCAACAGGACTGAGGTGCAGAGCAGGAAGGGGAAGGGATCCTCTGCAGTCAGGGCAGCTGCCCTCCTCCTTGGCGTCACTGGGGCAGACGGGTCTGGGGCACAGGGATAGGTGAGAGGAAGGACATCTCGTGGAGGAGTCGGGCCCTTGCTCACACAGAACCCGGGCGGAATTTGGCCACGGAGCAGAGGGATCTGTCTGGCCTCAAACTGTCAGGAAACCAGAGCAGCCTTGTTGGAGAAGCATCACACCCACCCCTCTCTGCTTCTTCCCGTTATAAGTTTTTATTATTAGACTTCTCACTGGTTCCCTCTGATTTGGGAATCAGTCCCAGAGTTACTTTCAGTTTGAGTTCATCTTTCCCTTCTCCTCCCTTCTCCCATTGTGGCTGTGCCAGCTTTGACTTCTCGCCCTTACTGCTTCCCTTGGGTCTGCCCCCCAGGAAGGTGGTGTTTAAATTGTCTCCTCATCTTAGAGGAAGCTAGAGAGGGATCAGAGAAGAGGTAGAGATTACTCCATAGTCAAGAGTGTTGAGAAGCAGTTGCTGAAGGAGAGACAGTGCCAGAGATACAGAGACAGCCTCAAAGCAAGAGGCCACGTTCCTGGGATGTCAGAACGTTACCCAGGGTTTTCAGGAGGGAGGAGGGAACTGTGTTGAACACCATCAGTGTTCCACATGTATAGAGCCATAAAATATTTAATCCTCACAAAGCCCTGTGAAGTAGTAAGATTATCTCTATTTTATGGATGAGTTCAGCCCAAAATTGATCCTAGGCCCTCTGGCCTCACATTCAGTACCCTCTCCTTTCTAAGACCATGGTCTCCTTTTTTTCCTCTCCAAGTCCTCATAATGTCTAATACTGTGACATGCTCCTAGTGGAGAATAAGTTGGTGGTAAACTTTTGGTTAAAACCTTGAACTTCTGAGCTGTATGCCCAACTACTGGATTTCAACAAGGAGTTAGCAGGAACAAAGCTCAGTTCCTGCCTTCTGAGAGCCCACAGTCTCTGCAGATAGCTAGATCCACTGAAGAAAAATGTTAAGGAGAACAAACCATTGATCGAGAACGGAACTGTGCCAGATTTCCTCCCTGGCTGGCCCCGAACTCAGGAAGTTACTTTTCCTAAGGGCAGAGCGGCTTCCTTAGGACACTGGAGCCCTGCTTAACCCAGTGCACCCTGTCAGGTGGAGACAGAGCCCTGAGGCCTTTGTCCAGGAAGGGAGAGAATCACCCCAGCCTAGCCCTGCCTCCCTGACTGGTGGTTCCCACTCAGCAGTCAATGGCCGGTTTCTGGTGACAACACTGGAGGCTGGGGGAATTACCTATAGCCACTTCCTTCCCCACTACCCTTCAGCCGTGAAGAAGCACAGAAGGCTGGTAGTCACTCTCCGGAAAGTGCCACCGAGCTCTAGACTGGAGGATGTAGGCCTGTGGTCAGAGCTGATTAGACATCTGTCACTCACTTCTGTACTTGGGGGTTCATCATCCCTGAGGACCTGAAGTTCGGCCAGGTCCCTGATGTGTTTTCTATGTGTTTAGACTGGGGCTCCCAAAGTGCGTAGTTTTGCTCTATCTTGGATGCCCAGAGGGGACCAAGCATTTCCTCACCAGTTCACCTTGTGGGGAAGTGTGAGGCCACAGCAGCTGACAGTGAGGTGGCTAAGGGACGAAGTTGGTGTAGACAGGATGAGAAGTCTGTCATAGAAGTGACAGACTTCCTTCCCCATCTCCCCAGTGGCTTTCTTCCAGGGGAGACAACAGAAAACTCTTTTTGTGGTACAAATTTGAGAGAAGTGGGTAGTTGACAGCAATATGCTCAGGATGTGCTCGGAGCTGGAACCAGTCCTGAGGACTGTTTTTCTCAGTTCTGATTTGGGTTTGACTGGCAGCAGCTGGACCTCATTAGGCTGGAGACTTTGCCCTGGGCCTGGCTTTGACTTTTGGGCCCTTGTTTTGTTGAGGCCTCCCACTCCTGTCTGCTCTCCACCCAGATATGTTGAGATTGGCTCCCAGGAAAGCAGTTCTCTCTGGAGCCACTTTCACGTTCCAGGGTTGTATTTGTCCGTTCACCCATCCACACTACATCAGCAAGCGGGGAGGGAGGTTCAGTTAGCCCTCTTTCCTGAGGCAATTTTGGCGGATTCAAGGGGCAGCAGAAGTTCATGGGGAGAGAGGTGATAGGGTGGTCTCTTCTCATTCTCATCTTCTCTCACCTACCCCACTTCTATATTCCTAAGTTCTTCCATTTCTGAACTCTTATCAGAGGTCCCAACCCTGCTTCCTTTTTTGAGCCATAGTGACCCTCTTTCCAGCTGGTACATGGGCCCATAGCTTGAAACTGAGAGGTCTTAACGATAGATAGCTGTACCACAAAATTACTCTTCTTTAGGACTGTGTCACAGCATTAGACATTATGGGAGGGATGGAGACTATAAGAATAGAGACAGCCCTGTGGAGGCTGGATGAGTGGACAGTGTAATATTATATTGTTTTATTAGTTATCATTGACTCGATTCCAACTTATGGCAACCTTGTATGTGGAGTACAGCTGCTCCACAGGGTTTCCAAGGTCATGACCTTTCATATGCAGATGACCAAGTCTGTCTTCCGAAGTGCCTCTGGGTAGGTTCAGACTGACAACCTTTCAGCTAGTAGTAGAGTGCTTAACTGTTTGTGCCACCAGAGACCATAGTATATGTGTAGATAAGTGTATAATAAAATAGGTAAAACCCCTAAAAACCAAACCCACTGCCATCAAGTCAATTCCAACTCATTGGGTTTCCAAGGCGGTAAATTTTTATAGAAGTAGATTGCCCAGTCTTGCTTCTGTGGAGTGGCTGGTAGGTTTGAACCACCAATCTTCTGGTTAGCAGTCAAATGCCTTAGGCGCTGTGCTACCAGAGCTCCTTAATTACATAGGTAACTATGACAGAAATAAATAATGTTTAAGGATTTTCTTTCAGTTCCTTAGAAAATGGAGGAACCACAAAGCCAGAATACTTTGGTTGCTTCTGGAATAATGCACGGCCTGTGTGATTCCTTGGAGACCCTGGGCACACACCATTCATTTCCCCAGGGATGAGGATGTCAGGGAGTGGGCAGTGGTAAACCAAGTGGTCATGCTAAACTTGGAGCAATAAGTGGATGAGAGAAGGATGAGAAGAGGGGTCTGCTCGGTGGTCTGCAGTGTCGTGGGGAAGAAGCTGGATTTATGGGGAGTCATGTGGGTTATCACATGGCTGTGATTCTTCAGGTAGCAGATCATATTTGATTGGGGGGGGGTGTTCTAGTGTCTGATTAGTATCAGACTGCCTTTAGAGGCAGGTCTGTGACCTGGAATAAAGGCAGCCCAAGCTGGTTGGAAAATAGGCTTGGCTGGAGAGGGATGAGGAAGGGGAAACTAGGCTCCAGGCATGGGTGGGGCTCATTCATAGGTGCCTTAGACTTTGCTCACTTACTTCCTTGCACTTTTATTAATTTATTCATTAATAAACAGGAGTGAACAGAATAAAGTGATTCCTGCTCTGTAACGTAAACCACGTTAGAATGTTTCAACAAAAGGTCAGGACACTTTGCTGTGTCTCAGTTAATTGGGAGGTAGATGTATCATAAATAATTGGCTACTAATAAAGTACTGAAATTTTAGAAATTATTTCTTAAAAAATTGAAGCAGTTATCTTTATACTTTTCTCATTCACTTGTATGGGGAAATAGGAGTTCTGGTGGCGTAGTGCCTAAGGCATGTGACTGCTAACTAGAAGGCTCGTGGTTCAAACCCACCAGCCACTCCTGGGAAGGAAAGTTGAGCAATCTACTTCTGTAGTGATACCACTCAGAAACCCAAGGAGGGTTCACTGTGAGTCAGATCTGACTTGATGGTGGTGGGTTTGGTTTGATTTGGTTTAAAGCAGCTACTTTCAACCTGAGAGATGGGTGACCTTCCTGCACAGGCACCTTTTTGACCTCTTCCATGTTAAAAAATACATTTTACAATATGACCTGTGTGTGTGTTTATATAAAATATAAAAACAACAAAAGCTTCACGAATCACTGTTTATCCTTACTACTTGCAAGGACCTCTGGTGGTGTAGTGCCTGAGGCATTTGACTGCTAACCAGAAGGTTGGTGGTTCAAACCCCCCAGTCACTCTGCAGAAGAAAGACTTCCTTAGAGATTACTGCCTCGGAAACCCAAAGGGGGTCGCTATGAGTAGATGGCAGTGAGTTTGTGTTTTTTACTTGTAGTGAACACTAGTATTTTCTGTCCTATTGTGTTCTGTTTTATTCTGTTTTCATTTAAAATGAAGTTAATCTTGACTCACTAAATTGATTCCATGACCTACAGTTTGGAAACCATTTCTCAACCAAACTCAACTCAATATGAAGTGGAGGCAGGAGGACTGTCGCACCATTCTGAGCCTTCCTTATCAGAGATAGAGTGTCAGGGTGAAGTCTGAGGGCCAAGGAGGGGAAAGGGTATGGGCAGGTCTAACCTTTCTGTCCTCTGGGTGGGATCCAAGGCTTTAGCTCTTTTGACTCAGATTTTCTTCTCAGAGCTCTATGAACCTGCCTCCCGACAAGGCCCGGCTCCTGCGGCAGTACGACAATGAGAAGAAGTGGGATCTGATCTGTGACCAGGTATGGCATGTGGGAAAGGTCAGGGTGATGGGGAGTTCTGTCTTGGGCTGGAGATGGCAACAGGGCCAAAGATGTTGACTGCAGTCCTGGGGTTCTATGAGGAACCCTGGTCCGGGCTGCCCCTGTACCCAGCTTCAGTCTGTGTTTATTCCTGTTCCAAGAGGACTCTCAACAGAAACAGGGTGGTGCATGTGTACGTTTCTGAATGTTGAAAACAAAGGTCTGGATGTGCTGGTAGATTACCTGTCATTCTCCCAAATTCCCCTCTGGCTCTCTCAAAGAGCTACATTGATTCCTTCTCAATGGGCAGTGGCATGACAGTACTTTATGTGGGTTAGGGGTGTAGGGTCAACTGTGGAGGAGTTTGGTATTTTTCCCAGCAGGACTGCTTTCTCCATTTCCCCAAGAGTTAGGGCTATGCCTGGCAGAGTATTCCAAAGGGTGATTTATTGCTCTGTGTCTTGACCTGGCAAATAGCAGGGTTTTTCCTCACTATTTTTACAGGGCTCTAGGAATGGAAGCACCAGCCCCCTAGGATCCTATTACAGATTTCAGAACCATCAAGGACTAGAAGTTCTTCCGACATGATTAGTCTTTAGAGCTGGAAGAGAATGTAGAGATCATTACTTAGCTCAGAAGTGAGACCTTTTCGCACCCATAGCCTTGATCCTTCCCCTGCATGCATTTGAAGATCACGAGTCCATGAACTCACCCAGGCTGCCTGTAGGGCTAGGAGCATCTGCTTTTACTTCCTCCCTTCTTGATAGGCATAGAAGTACATGGCACAGAGTGGGGCAAGTGCATTTACCCAGCACTTTGCCATGGAGCTTTGTCATACACAAATTAATTTTTATTTTTTAATTTTATTGTGATTTGGGTGAAAGTTTACAGAGCAAATTCATCTTCCATACAGCAGTTCACATACACTGTGTCTCATGACATTGACTGTAATCTCCCACAGTGCAATACCTCTCCTCCCACTTCCTTCCCATAGCCACCTCTTCCCTCTGTCCTTCCCTCCCATGCACTCCTGCCCCCCAAGCTGTCTCCCTGTGCATACACAGCCCTTCTGTTCTCCCATGATTGATCTCTCCAAGGAGTGTATCTACCTAACGTAAATGTTCAGCTTATATGCCTGTCTTTTGTTTGGCTGGAAGCCATAGGAGTAGGTTCAATTCCAGACCTGAAGGGCAGCTAGGGGCCATAGTCTCAGGGGTTTCACCAGTCTCTATCAGACCAGCAAACCTGGTCCCTCTTTTTTTCTTTTAATGATTTTGAGTTTTGTTCCACATTGTTCTCCCATTCTATCCAGGATCTCCTAATAGATCCCCCTCCAAGTGGTTGACAGCGGTAGCCAGGCACCATGTAGTTCTGGTCTCATAGTCATATAGGCTCAGGATCGCGTGGTCTGTCAGTCCCTTGGACCAGTTGCTTCCACGCATCTTTGGTTTTCTTCATTCTTTGCTCTGGACAAGGAGAGACCCATCGTTGCATCCTGATGGCTGCTTGCAAGCTTTTAAGATCCCAGTTTCTACTTGCCAAAGAAGAATGTGGGACACTATTTTTGTGTAGTATGTTATGCCAGTTGAGCTTGATGTCCCCTGCAGCCATGGTCCTGAGCCCACAGGTCCAACTACTTGTTTCCTCTGGGTAGCTGGCTGTGGTCAAGAAGTGACTACAACCTTGTCCTTTGTCAGCTCTACTGTATACCTAGAAATTCTTACAGAATATACAAATACACTTGTAGAAACATTGTCTGCCAACTCTATACATGGTTATGGGCACACTCACTCATGCATACCATACATAGACATACTTAATCGTTCAGCCTGTCCACTCATCTCTCTACCCGTAGATCAATGTTTGACATCACTGACAACACAGTACTGTATGTACAAAAGGGTTCGTCTATGTTGTCTGTATCTCCCATGCACCTCTCTATGTCTTCCTCTTCCTCAGTGCCACCGTGTTGATCACTGACATTTGGTACATTGCCCTTCTCTTCTCCCAAATCAATACTTGTCTCTACCTATCTAGCAGTGTTCCCTCTCCTCCCCTCCCATCCCTGGTAACCAACAAAGAAAATATCCTTTCATATATAAACCTTTCCTTGACTTTTTACAGTAACAAAGTAATACAGTATTTGTCCTTCTGTGATTGACTTATCTCACTTAGCATAATGTCCTCCAAGTTCATCCATGTTATGCAGTGTTTTGCAGATTCTCTGTTGTTCTTTAGGGTTGCATAGTATTCCATTGTGTGTATGTACCATTGTTTGGTTATCCATTCTTCTTTTGATGGGCACCTAGGTTGTTTCTATCTTTTTGCTATTGTAAATAGTGTCTTGCACAAATTAATTTTTGTTTCTTTTCAAGATCTGAACAAAATAATAATAGCTAACATTTATTGAGACTTGTCATGGACCAAAAACAAACCCAAAACCAAACAGGAGCTCTGGTAGTGTAGTGCCTAAGGTATTTGACTGCTAACAGACCCACCAGCCACTCCTCAGAAGGAAGATTGGGCAATCTACTTCCGTAGTGATAACTCCTCAGAAACCCAATAAGGGGTCACTATGAGTCGGATCCAAACATTTATTGAGACACCTTATGGATGAAGCACTCTCTGTATACTGAAGTATCTAATTTAATGCTCACAAATGCCCTGTGAGGAAGGCACTGTTCATTGTATAGTTGAAGACGCTAAGGCTTGCTAACTTGCCCAACAGTGGTAAGTGATAGAGCCGAGATTGGGCTCAGGCAGGCCGACTCCAAGTCTGTGTGCTCAGCATTGCTTTATGAGGCTTCCCCATGTGATGCTGTGGTGGCATAGTGCCTAAGGCATTTGACTGCTAACCAGAAGACTGGCTGTTCAAACTCACCAGCCACTTGGAGGAAGGAAGACTGGACAATCTACTTCCATAGAGCTGGCACCTCGGAAATCCAAGGAGGGGTCGCTGTGAGTCAGATTTGAAGGGAGCTCTGGTGGTCCAGTGCCTAAGGCATTTTACTGCTAACCAAAAGGCTGGCAGTTCAAACCCACCAGCCGCTCCGCGGAAGAAAGACTGGGCAATCTACTTCAGTAGTGATACTGCCTTGGAAGCCCAAGGGGAGGGGTCGCTATGAGTCGGATCCAACTCGACGGCCCTAAGTTTGGTTTATGTGATGCAGTTGACCTAAGCTAGGAATCCTAGTCCAAGTCTCTTCTCTAGTATGTTCTGCACTAAGAGGACTTCATGAGCACCTGCACCTGCTTGGGGTTTGGAGAACAGGAGGCCTTGGGCATTGAGGTTTATTAACTGATAACCTTGCCATCTTTTCCAGGGTGCATGATTTCAGCTCTTTCTCGTACCTTCCTTTTTCTTTCAGTTTGTTTCTAGGTGCTATTTTCCAACACTATACCATTTTCTTGCATAATTTCCAGCCCCTTTGCCCTCTATCTCCTTGGATATCTCACTTATAGGACCGGAATTCTTCAACATTTGCCCTGAGTTTCCTTCTGGATCAGATGAAAGGGATGAGGCCCAATGATCTCTGAAGCCTGAAGTCCCACCCAGCTCCTGGGGAGTGGGACAGCCCTGGGTCCATGCTCTGTGTAGAAGTGGGTAGAGAGGGTATTTGCTGAATATATATATTTGTATATATACATATTTTATTGTGACAAGTAGAACATTTGCCATTTCAGCAATCCTCATATATACAAGTCAGTGAAATGAAATGTCTTCATCTGTTGTTCAGCCACCACCATACCCAGATTTTTCCATCATCCTTAGCAGGATGTTAATGTCCCCTAAGTGAATGCACTCCTAAGCATTTGAGGTTGCTTCGGATTGTTGGGGCTTGGGGTGGGCTTGAGTAAGAAGAAGAAACTGTTTTTGCAGCCCTGAACTGTGTTAAGTCTGCAAAACCAGTCCAGTCCCAACTGTCAGTTCAGGGATGAAAAACCTGGATTCTTCAAAGCCAAACTCTGCTCACCTTGACCCATCCTTCCTAGCCTTCTGTCCATCAGTTGTCCAGGCAGTGAACAACCTTCCCAAGCATGTCTTTTTTGGGGGTCATTCCAGCTCTGTAATCTTTACGTCTTCTAAGCAAGGAGCAGATTCTTAAAATGGTTTATTTTTTATTGTGGTAAAATATATATAACAAAATTTGCGGTTTTAACTGTGTTTAAGTATATAATTCAGTGTCATTAATTACATTAACAGTATTATACAGCCATCACTATTAAAATGATTTCTGATATGAAAGAACATTTTAGGCACAAGGAGCATTAATTGGAGGAGATGGGCATAACAAATGGGAAACACTTGAGGATAAGTCAAGAGGGGAACCTATGGCCGTGTTAAGGACCAGGCAGCAACTTTGGGGGCTGGTTTCCTTCACCACAAACGTTCTGAGGGCTCTGCTTACTGAACACCCTTTGTATTACTTTGGGTGTCTGTGCATATACACATGTCCGTGTTTCCCTTACAGGAACGATTCCAGGTGAAGAATCCTCCCCACACTTATATCCAGAAACTCCAGAGCTTCTTGGACCCCAGTGTAACTCGGAAGGTAACGTGTGAGGCTGGGTGGCCTGGCTTTGCTGCCTTTTATCATTTTATGGGGTCTGGGGCAAACCCTTTCTCTTGGTGGTGGGACACCTGCTTCTGAGCAATGGGAGTTGAGTTTCTGAGTCTTGAGACTACGGGCCTAGAGTGGCTGGCACATCGTGAGGAGAAGGCCTTTGGCTGTACTCTTGCATCCCCTCCCTTTCCTTTCCTACCCCTTTTGTTTGTACCATGAAGTTGGATTGGGGACCCCCATCAGTGACAAAAAATTCAATGTTTACAGAAGTTCAGGAGGAGAGTTCAGGAGTCAACCAAAGTACTAAGGGAGCTGGAGATCTCACTTCGTACCAACCATATTGGGTGAGTTGGATTTGGCCGTCAGAGCCTCTTCACCTGGCCCCAAGCAGTTGTCTGGCCACACAGGATCTGGTATCCTCCAAGGATGCTCTCTACCCTGGGACACAGTTGCCCCTTAAATGGTTTTTAGCTCCCTAGAGCTTCAGACTGTTCATTTTGCTGGCTCTTCTCCCTATCACCTCTGCCAGCTGCTGACTGGATGCTGCTGGCAAGCTTGGGGCCTCTCCTAGGGTTCTCAGCCTGTAGCTTTGAGTGGAAGATATTCCCACAGAAGCTAAGACTAGAGTCAGTCTGTGGCCTGGGATAGGGCCAGGGGAGGCCTAAAGAAAGCTGGGAGTCAGGGAAACAGATTACACTGGGAAGCTAAGGCCTAGTTCCTGGACTGTTCAGTGCCCAGAAGGATTGTTTGCTTGTTTGGAAGAAGGCAATCTTAGTTAATCAGCAGAAGAAGCATCCTGAGGCACTAGGAAAGCAGATCTAGGGTAGTGGGGACCAGGAGTTGAATGACTTCTGAGTTCACAGACCTTGGTGATACCAACCCACTGCCAAGGCCCCTGGGAACGTTATGAGTCTTTTTTTCCAGCCTCTGAGTGAAGAATCAGGGCTTGCTGAATAAGCAGAGGGGTTCATGTGTGAAGCACGTAGTGAAAGAGGACAGTGGCTGTAGTTTATAAAACTGTAACCAACAAAGGTACGTGTAATGAAAGTGAGAGAGAGAGAGAGAGAGTGTGTGTGTGCGTGCATGCACACGCACGTGTGCCAAAGACAGTGAGGGACACCTGGCATCTGCAGGCAGGGGTACGTCCTGACAGAGAGGCCTACCGTGAAAGTCAAAAGCCTAATGGTTAGGGCAACCCTGGGGTGGGGGCAGAGGTTCTGGGTAGGTGCCAGCCCCAGGTTCCTGGGCTTCCTGAGAGCAGGAGTGGAAAGTGCCAGATGACATCATTAGCCTTTCCCCTCCTGCTCACGGCAACCACTCCCAGGCCGAGCCTGCCCAGAGCTCTTGTGTAGGGTGCGGGACACCTGTATGTAGCCAGCTGTAGCAGCAGCAGTCAGGGGAAATAGCATAAGAGGGAACAGGAAAGGGATGGTTCCTGACTTCAGTAGCTACGCTTGGAGTATGGCTGCCATACTTTATCAGTGAACCAGACATTAAAAGCCAAGCCACTGGGAAATGTGTGCCTAAACCTCCACCTTTATTTGGTGAATCCCTCATGGGAGGAAAAACTAGCAGGACCTCCTCAGTTGCCCTGTGTGTGAAGGCAAGAATGGCATAGCTGGCAGCTGTGAACACACTCCCCAACCCTGCGTTATCCCATAGGCCTTTCCTCCCCGCCTCAGCGGCCCTCCTCTGTCTTCTCTATTAAGTCCTGTTGTAGTGGGGGTGGAGGTCCCCTCTTCTTGGAAGGATGACTACAGAGCAGTGTGTAACGGTCCCTTCTACGCGCCCCTCCTACCTGGTGCCTGCCCTTCTGGCCACTGGCCAGCAGCTAGGGCCAGAGCAGCATGGTTCCCAGGCCCAGGGCCTCTTGGCAGTTGGCACACAAGTTAGAGGTCTGGAGCTGGTCCTTTCCCAGGGAACAGCTCAGCACTGGCATTTCAGAATCCCCTGACATCTGAACTCTGGCTTCTCTGGGTAGATTTATGTGGGAGGACCAGGATCCTTCCTGGATTTCTGGGGAGGATGAGCTTGTGAGGCTGGCATGTGGATGCTCCAAGGTGGTAGGAACCAGAGCTAGGGGAGGAGAGGAAGCTCCCCCCTGGTCACTGCCAGCTTAGCCCAATCCTGTAGCAGCTGAGTGTATAGGGGCTGCAGGATGGAGCTCAGGCTTTGGGGAGAGGTTGGGGGTGGGAAGTGGGATTCCAGAGCCTCACCCGCTCACTCCTCTCTGCCTGGTTTGTATTGGTTTTTCTGCCTTGCCTAAATGCCCTTTCACCTCTCCTCCAAGTGTCAAGATCCCCAGAATAGCAGTGTAGACTCAGACAGGAAATGAGAAGGGGGTGGGGAGCTGGAGAGCAGACAGACAGGAAACGGGAGGCCTGTCAGCCCCCAGAGAGGAAGCTAACTTCAGGCAGCTTCGGTGTCAGTCAACTTCAGCCGCTGCCTGCTGCCAAATCTCAGCTGAGCCTGGTGGTCAGCTCCAGCCCACTCTGCAGCTTGGGGTGTGGCCAGCAGACATGGCACTGTGTTCTAACTGCAGGACAGAAGTGGCCCTGGAGGGCAGTTTGGACGCAGCGGGTCCATAAAGACCCCCAGACATTCGAGGGAATAGAGCACTCAAGAGAGTAAGAGTTTGATTTTGAGAGTTTGTCTCTGTACTGTGAGGTGAACCTGTCATATAAGAGTCCTCCAGGCTTTGCCCTTGACTTTTATTCCAGGGATATCTCAGTATGAAAGTGATGGAAGGGGGCAAGTAGCCTAGTATATTATCATCAGGTACCTTACCATATGCCTACCTGCTTGCCTCCTGGGAGGGGAGGGGTCCAGGTCCTCCATCTGACTCGGAGTGGTCACAGCCATTGTAGAGTTACCTGAGCCCTTTCTGCTTCTCCAGCCTGCCTCGCTCTGCCACATAGACTGGCTTAACACAGAACTTCCACACATCCCTTTTTGCTCACTACTTCCCAAAACACTTTCCTTGGGCTCGGTGGAGAGCCCTTTGGTCAAATGTGCCTCTCTTTGGCCAGAGCTCTCTCTGTATCCCTTCCTGGGTGTGTCTTGACTGAGACTTTAGTCAAGTTGGGGACCTGCTGGCGTCTGTCAAGCATATTTCAGCACAGCTCTTCAGGACCTGTGTGAATGCTCTTAATATCTCCCCAGTTTCTCCATCAAACACTGAGCAAGAATAAGGTGCCTAGCCCCATGTGGACACCAGGGATAGAGGAAACGCTTGACCCAGGGCCGTGGTCCTTAAGGAGGGAGTACATGGTAGCTTGTTTGCTGGAACACTTTCATGATAAAGTGAGCAGCCTATGCTTTTACCTTTCCCTGGCTCCCCTGTCTAGGGGAGGTCCAGGCCAGTGATAGACCATGGATGGGTTTGCTATGGGTTCTGATCTCCAGGAGTTTCCCAGGCTGGTGCTAAGCCCCAGAGGAACTTGGGAGAAGGTGTTGCTGGGTCAAAGGCCCCTTGCCCTCCTCACTATTGATCCACTTCAACAGGCTCCCTCCACTGCGTTTGTTTTGTCTGCAGATGGGTACGGGAGTTTCTGAATGATGAAAACAAAGGCCTGGATGTGCTGGTGGATTACTTGTCCTTTGCCCAATGTTCTGTCATGTGAGTACCACCTGAGGGTAGGGAGGGGTGGAGCAGGGCACAATTTTATTCTAATCTGAGGAGGAGGGGTGAGATTTCAATTCAAGGGTGAGGGTGGGAATGGAAATCCCAGGAAGGGAGAGAGTAGACTGGACAGAGATGTGGAAGTGGACAGGCAAGTCAAGGGGTGTTTGGGGATCAATGAAGAATGCACTTGGCTGGAGTAGAAGGCCAGTGTTGGGAAGCAGGGGGAAAGAGATGTGGTCAGGAATCTTGGAGTCAGAACCCAAAGGATCCGAACACCAGGCTGTAAACAATCTCAGGAAATGTCCTGGCTTCTGGGAGAGATGCCCAGGTGGAATTCATTCCCTTTGGAAAGCTGAGTCTTCAGGAAGCTCCCTTAGGAGCTCACATCTGCAGATGTGAGATTTACTCCAGGTGGTTGTTCAAGAAGAGCCCCAGAAGCTATGAGCATGACCTTTGACTTGGGCTGAAAATGAAGCATCCAGGAGCCTCCTTCAGGTTGGGAGCTTGGAGGCAGCTGGGAGCAAGTTGGTGTAGCCAGGAGGGCATGTAGTTTGGGGGAAGAATGAGGGCTTTGGAATCAGACAAAACCAGGTTTGGGTCTCACTTCTGTCCTTTACTATCTGTGTGACCTCAGGCAAGGTTGTGTCCTCTTCTGTAAAAGGAGATATACATTCCAGGGTTGTTGTAAGGATTGGATGAGATGATGTGTGTAAATCACTCAGTGTTCAGAACATACTAGCTCTACACTGTGGTCGCTGCTTTGTTCTTAATTGTTATTATTATTCAAGGTGACCTACATATACCATCTTAATGACCCTGACATATAGGAAAGAGGGATTCTAGTGATAATTCAGGAATGACTGACATTCAGATTTATAATGCAAGACATAACTTGGAGACCAATCCATCCTGGTTTGCCCTTGACTTTTACAGTTTTGGTGCTGCAAGCCCCTCCCACTGGGAAACCCCTCTGTCCGAGGACTCAGCCCTAGATCAGACTTTGACTTCCTTACTCTCTGTTCCCTTGGCCATTCTCCAGCGTCCAGCAGCCCTTTACTCTCATATCCTTAGGGGCTCAAACCAAAGCCTCTCTTAGTTTTGTCACCTTTTACAGGTCATTCCCTGTTAAAACCAAAGAATAGCCATTCTCTGCTTCCTTCGCTACATGCCTCATGATCCTCCTATCCCTTTAAAAATTACTCTTTTGATAGAAAGAAATGAAAAACATTTGCCAAAGTGATTTTTTTTTTTAAATTCAGAGCTTTTATAGTAAAAAGATGCAGATCATTTTTCCAAATAAGCCTCTCTCTCTTATTTGAAAAGTAAATACATCCCAGCTGCTTTAACCAAAAACATACTGGAACCTTGATATTGTAGTGTCCATGGCAGCACCTTCCAAGTATAAGAAAGACTTAGAGAAAAAAGAGAGTATATGTTTGGGGAAGGATTGAGAGAGGAAAGACTGAGCCAAATAGAGTTTTGCGTGAAGGTGTTTATTTGTAAACTGCATGCACCAGTGCTAACAACAACAACAACAACAAAAAAAAAACTCAAACCCACTGCCATTGAGTCAATACCAACTCATAGTGACCCTACAGAACAGAGTAGAACTGCCTCATAGGGTTTCCAAAGCTGTAAATCTTTACGACATCAGACTACCATGGAGGGGCTGGTGGGTTTGAACTGCTGACCTTTTAATTAGTAGCTAGATGCTTTAATCACTGTGCCACCAGAGCGCCTATGTACTAGGGCTAGGGAATATTATATTGACAGAGGGAAGTCACTGGCAAGCTGTCCCTGTCAGAGGGATTCCTTTAATGTCTGCTTGAGAGCCCCATTAAACACCACCTAATCATCCCATAACTTTGGAACATTTGGGCATCTATAGATGTCACTTTCTATTTTAGAAAGCCTCAGCCTTTGTGCCTTCTGATCCCAGAGCTGTGAATGTCTAAGCAGAAGGCTCCCTGGGAAGAAGAACTTGTAGGAGATGCTCACTCAGTCCTCAGTGACTTACAAGGAGAAGAAGGACAGGAAAGAGCAGTGGGGCTTATTCTCAGAGGCAGACGTACCCTGATGTGGCATGTGGAAGGAACAAGGCCATGCGGGTTTGTGTCCATGGCTTGCCTTCTGTGGCCTGGCCACACTCACCAACTGCTCATTTAATTACATCTGCTAACCAGAAGGCTGGCAGTTCAAACCCACCAGCCACTCCTCGGAAGGAAGGTTGGGCATTCCTACTTCCGTAGTGATGCTGCCTTGGAAACCCAAGGAGGGGTCGCTATGAGTCGGGGCCGACTCGATGGCAAATAACAACAACAACAACAGCTCCTAGAAGCAGGAAGTGACAGAGAAGCCATCTGAAATCCTGAAGGAATTAGCCTACAGAACCCCAGTTCAGCTCTTGACCTGTAGTTTCTTCCCCTGGGGAAGCTGAAGCCCATGGAGCCACTATATCAGAAAAACCTAGAAGTCTCAAGTAGCTAGGACCACATAAAACCTGGTCATTGAAACTCAGTGGTAGGATGCGGCCATGTGGTCCTCCTGAACACGGAGAACTGCCCTACTATGGGTTTGCCAGGTGCCCCATTTCCTTCCATTCAGATCTGCCCTCATGAGCCAGTTCAGACCCAAGTAGGTGCCCTCAGGGCACTGAAAGGCCCTTCTGGCTGCTGCCATTTGCCAACTACCCAGACCACTGTTGGCGCATTCCCTACCACCCTTCCATGGGGCAGATTTTCCAGTGGAGCCACAGCTCCTCTGAAATAGTCCCTCCGAGGCTGGGAATTCAGAAAGCCTGCCAGCCCCCATGTCCCTTTAAACCCATAAGAGGCCCTCTTCCTGGAGTCGCCTGGCCAGTGGGAGCAGAGGAGTTGGCCTCCATCAACACCCACCTCATCGGATCCCCTTCTGGTCTCTGTCCTGCTCTGCCCAGTCCTGTGTTGGAACTGTCTGACCAGGGTTAGGGCTCTGCTGCCCAATTCTGCTCTCTATTCTTGCCACCCTTGCTTCTTAGAGGCCTAAGGCTGGGGAGGGCTGGCCAGGGGGGCTTGGCACTGAGTTTCTTCTGTGTATGTGCCTGTGTGTGCGCATGTGTGTCCTTTCATGCTCCAGGTTTGACTTTGAGGGTCTGGAGAGCAGTGATGATGGTGCATTTGACAAGCTCCGGTCCTGGAGCAGGTCCATCGAGGACCTGCAGCCACCCAGCGCCCTGTCGGCTCCCTTCACCAACAGCCTCGCTCGCTCTGCGCGCCAGTCTGTGCTCCGGTATGTGTGTGCTCGCTGTGCCCGCCTGCCTCCACCCCTGCCCCCCCCCGTCCAGACCTTGGGTAGCAGCGGTGAGTGCTCATGCGCCTCTCACCACTCTTGCTTCCAGGCTCAGCTCTCTTGCCCTCTGCCTGCCAGTCTCTCTCTGGTCTGTCCTCTCTGTCTCCTTGACTGCCCAGCAATCTGTCCTGGGTAAGTACATAGTCCTTGGCTGTGTCCACCCCATCAGGGGTCCTAGCTCTTGCCTTTCCTCGCTCCCTCTCTGGTGCCCCTCTATTCCTTACTCTCACTGCCCTTCCTCCCAGGCCTCTCAGACAGTGGCTTGTCCTCACACAGCTCCTTGGTCTTCTCTGGGTGATCCAGTTCTTGCCCTCATGTCTGTCTCCCTCTGGTTCTTCACTCTGCTCTATCCACTGCTCGGAGGTCAACTCCTACCCAACCTGCTTGTCCTTTGCCTCCCTTTGCTTTGTCTTCCTTTAGGCCATTTCTTTCCAAGGCTGCATTGTGTTCATTTGTCTGCAGTGTCTTAAGCACCATCTTGCCTGGAGGCAGCTGGATGGACCAGATGACTTCTCAGAACTCCTTCCTACCCAGGGTCCGGTGGCCCTTCCCTTGGTCTCTGTCTCTCTCGTGTCCATACTTTTCTCTTACTCCACTTTGGGTTGTGTCCCTCTGACACTGCTCATCATTCTAGTCATGTTTCCTCAGTCATGCATGAGCAGATACCATTTTGTGTTTCCTACTTTTTTCATGAAGCATCATTGAGGGGGCAGAGGGAGTACAAAATCAGATATAGCCCTCTGGGGATCTGTTCTGTGTCCAAGTGAGATGCCAGCCAGGTGCTCGCGCCCCAGGTAGTGTGTGCAAGATGCAGCAACGAGAGGTGGGAGGAGGGAAGGCTCAGGAGAACGTGTCTGTAGCCATTTCCAGGACCAGAAACACCTACTGCTTATATTTTGAGTCTGTTAGAGGATCTCTGTGAGTTAGGATGGCTTGGGCACTGGTTGTAAAGCCAGGACCCTGGGTAATTGCTGACAGAGACCTGTTCCAGGACTGACTGCCCAACTGTCTGCACCTTGTCTCTCTGGGCTGTTGGTCCATGGTCCCCATTCTCCATCTTACACTGTTGCTAGGGGCAGTGTGCTGTCTGTGTGATGGTGAGTGCTCCTGGACACTTCCAGCAGCCTAAGCTATACTCCCTCACTGCCTGGCTCCCTCTCCCCCAGGTACAGCACTCTCCCAGGGCGCAGGGCCCTGAAGAACTCCCGCCTGGTGAGCCAGAAGGATGACGTCCATGTCTGCATCCTGTGTCTCAGAGCCATCATGAACTATCAGGTAAAGGGGTGGCACTAGGCTTTGATGCTCAACCTTCTCTGCCAGAGCAGGAGAGCTAGGCGAGCGCTCACTTGTAAAAGGCAGGCTTGCTGGAGAGCCTACAGGCAAGGAAGTCCCATGGGATCTCCCTTCCCCACCATCACTGTCTCCCTTCATTCTGTCCTTTCCTCTTGCAGTATGGATTCAACCTGGTCATGTCCCACCCCCATGCTGTCAATGAGATTGCGCTCAGTCTCAACAATAAGAACCCAAGGTAAGCTGCTTCCCTCTCCTTTCCACTTTCCTGGCCCAGGACTCTGAAGGTCTGGGCTCTGCTTGCCCTGACAGGAAGCTCTGCCTGGCCTTTAGGTCCTGTCGCTGCCTCAGAGCCCTGATCTGTTCCCCTCACCTCTGCTGGAAAAGTAGTGTCTCTGGCTTCCCTCAGCTTAGTGAGGGCAGAAGCCTTCCTTCCACTGCCTTCTTTCCCAAACCCACCCCTTCCTCTCTCCTTTCTGAGAGTACAGAAAGGACTCACCCTATTGTGAAAACAAGTGTGATGGCCAGGATAGGGAGAAGGTGAGGAGTTAGGGTGTTAATCTTTTTTATTCACCTCTTAGGACCAAAGCCCTTGTCTTGGAACTCCTGGCAGCTGTGTGTTTGGTGCGGGGAGGTCATGAAATAATTCTTGCTGCCTTTGACAATTTCAAAGAGGTCAGTCTACTGCAGTTGTGTATGTTTATGTGTGTGTGTGTCTGGTGTGGAGGGGAGCCACTTGACAGTGACAAACCAGGTAGGTTAAGCATTTCCTGTGATTTCCAGTGATTTTAACCTCTCAGGGCTTGGCCAAGCAGCCTGCCCTGCCCACACACACTCCTTTTTCTTTTCTAATTTAACCAAAACCAGAACTTCAGTCTTACTTTACTAGATCTTATGCCAGGGAAGCCCCTCCCTGATTGGTAGCTAAGGATGCCCTCAGAAGTAGATTGGTCCTAACCTAGCCATGCAACAGAATCACCTGGAGAGGTTGTAAAAATATAGAGCCCTGAGCGCCACTGCAGGACTGGGTATCTGTATTTAGGAGACTCCCCAGCTGGTACACCATGCGATCCTCAGCCTAGATGACTATGAGACCAGAACTAGATGGTGCCTGGCTACCAATGTCAGCCACTCAAGAGGGGGATCTATATAGGAGATCCTGGATACAGTGGGAGAACAATGTGGAACAAAACTCAAAATCATTTAATAAATAAATAAATAAGACCAGGTTTGCTGGTCTGATAGAGCCTGGTGAAACCCCTGAGACTATGGCCCCTAGCTGCCCTTCAGGTCTAGAATTGAACTCACTCCTGTGGCTTCCAGCCAACAAGACAGGCATATTTGCTGAATGTTTACATCAGGTAGATACACCCCTTGGAAGGATCAATCATGGGTGAACAGAAGGATTGTGTTTGCACAGGGAGACAGCTTGAGGCGGGAGTGCATGGGAGGGAAGGACACAGGGAAGAGGTAACTATGGGGAGGAACTGGGAAGAGAGCTGTTGCATTGTAGGAAATTGCAATCAATGTCATGAGACAAAATGTGTATGAACTGCTGTGTGGAAAGTGAATTTGCTCCATAAACTTTCACCCAAATCACAATAAAAATTAAAAAAAAAAAAAAAAGAAGAAGAAGAAAGAAGGCAAGCAAGGGATGGTTCCTGGGTTGTTAGCTATTATTGGTGAGGGGAGAGAACATTCCTACTGGAATTTCCCCAGCCTCTGAAGCCCCTATCTGCTTGAACAGAGGATTCCTCGACATCTAGCCATAGCCACGATCCCACCCCTTCCTCCTCTTTGGACCTCTTCCCTAGCATCCATTGTTCAAGCCAGGAAATGGCTCTTCCTCCTTGAAGTCCAGAGGCTCAGAGGAGCCTCTGGACCCCTCTCAGCAGAGGGGCTTTCCTGTACACCGGCCCCTCCCCTGTGTCCCTCCCAGGACCTCAGGCTCCTGCTGCCACCAGAACCCAACTCCCTTCCTCCTTTCCTCTTTCCATCAGTGACTTGGCAATATGAGACCCCTGTGTTTCTTCTTGGCCTACCCCCACCAGAGTCACCTAAAGTGCAGCCTAAGGGCAAAGACTTTACTGAGCTTCCTCAGCAAGCTGGTGAGGGACCAGGGCTCTAGGTCCCAGGTCTTCTTTGATAGTGGCCTGAATGGCCTGAATGGCTTTATAGAGTTTTGACTGAACTTGATCTGCACCAGTCCCTTTTCTGCTAATGTTCCTGGAAGCCAGGGCTCCAGGACTTGGGTTCTGACTGGGGCAGATCTTTTCATTGAAAAAGTTTGCCTGTGCAGGTATGCAAGGAGCTGCACCGCTTTGAGAAGCTCATGGAGTATTTCCGGAATGAGGACAGCAACATCGACTTCATGGTGAGGAGCAGGGCCACATACTCCTTGAGGACAGGAGCCAGGCCAACAGTGTATTTTGATATTCCGTGTAGTGAGTGAGTTTCCATACTCAATACATGCCCCCTGTCCACCTGCATGCCCCAGAGACCTTTCAGAAACTTCAGGACAATGTCATCTTGGTGTCTCAGATCTGCTTTTCCCATGCCCATATCATCCCTGGTTACATGTTTTCTAAGCTGCCCTCCCTTCCCCACACTCATCCCTTCAGCCCAGGGTCTTCAGCTAGGCATGATAGTCTCAAAAATTACCTGCTTATGTGTAAAGGAAATCAGAGTTGTGTCTTCATTTATATCTATTTTTCAAGTAACTCATTTTCATACACTGAATATTAAGTTTGATGTTTCTTCAGTTAAAATGCTGTATTACCCCCAGAAAGACTGAACTTTTTTATTCACTCCTTTCGATTTATCCATGTGTTCTTATGCATCTCTTCTTGATAATGATGTTCTAACAGCTGCCTCCCCTCCCTGTCTCTTGGACCTCCCCTCTGCCCTTCTCATCTCTGCTTCTCTGGGCTGCTGCTTCCCCAGGTGGCCTGCATGCAGTTTATCAACATCGTGGTGCACTCGGTGGAGGATATGAACTTCCGGGTCCACCTGCAGTATGAGTTCACCAAGCTGGGGCTGGAGGAGTTCCTGCAGGTGAGCTGGGCTCGGGTCCTTGCAGGGTGAGGAGCTGGGGTCAGAGGAACAGCTTAGCTGTATCACAAAGGTGTTTGTTTGTTTTTTAATAAGAGCCTGGTCCTTCATGGTCCTGGGACCCTATCTGTTTTCTAGGGTCTGGGACTCAGGCTTTTCTGCAGAGGAACTCCCCAGTCAGGCAGCTCCATGTAGGCGAGACTCTGACACATGGACAGCAGTAGGAACTCCCTGGGTTTGGTGCTCTAGGAAATGGCAGTGGAGGATGCTGAGAACCAAGTCTTTCTCAGGAGGCTTCCTGGATCTTCTGTCTGCTCCCCCAGCTACTATTATCTCTGTTTTCCCCCAGAAGTCAAGGCACACAGAGAGCGAGAAGCTGCAGGTGCAGATCCAGGCATACTTGGACAATGTCTTTGATGTGGGGGGCTTGTTGGAGGATGCAGAGACCAAGAATGTGGCCCTGGAGAAGGTGGAGGAGCTGGAAGAGCATGTGTCCCATGTGAGTGGTCCTCTTTTGCCTGCCAGAGCCATGATGGGGCTATCTGAGTTCCAGGAATTGTGAACTGAACCATCTGCCTTCAGATTAAGCCCAAAGGAAACATAAGAACCCATCAGGGTCTAGTGCATGCTCTGGCCTGAGTCCCTGAATCATGTACAGATTGGAACATACGCTGACCTCCAGGGTTGCGCATGAGGCAGTCCCAGGCCCAGGAGAACCAGGATGTGGCCATTTGCCTGGTCTCTGCTGTTATTTCATGTTGTGTCAAACCCTGGGCCCATGGGGGTGATATAGGAGAGCTCCACGGCCAGTCTTTAGGCCTTGGGTAGAGGGGTTAGTCTGCGGTCCTGGCTGGAGTTCAGTCTGTGCCCAGGCTTCAGGACCACCAGCTGCACATCTGCCCTTCTCATCCTGCACAGCTCACAGAGAAGCTTCTGGACTTAGAAAATGAGAACATGATGCGGGTGGCAGAGCTTGAGAAGCAGCTGCTGCAGAGGGAAAAGGAGCTGGAAAGCATCAAGGTAACCAAGTAATCAGGGAGGGGGAGGACGCAGGGACTGGTCTGGGGCCCCAGTGCCTGGTGATCTTTTCCTGAGTCATGTCAAGCCCTCTAGAATCTGGCTCACCCTTGAGGCACCCCATTGTTTAGTTGGAGAGGGCAGTGGAAGCCAGAGTGAACCAGAGACACACAGAAGAGGGTGGGAACAGACAGGGCTCCCAGGTGTACTCTGGAGTCCCTGTCTGGGACTGCTCCTACCAGCCCATCCTGCTGTTTCTTCCTCCCTGCACCGCCACGTGCTCCCCCAGCCCTGCTTAATAAGAGGGACAAAGTAACCCCTAGACCCAGGTGTCCTAAGTCAGGAGAGCAGCAGCTCCTTACATTTCAGTCTTTTCTGTTTTTTCACCTAATTTTTTGTTAGTTATAAAATCGTGCCTTCAACCTACCTTTTTTTCCAGAATATATTTATGCTTGCTCCATTGAACTCAATATTCATTTGCCGAGGCCCTGCTAAGGGTGTGAAGCACTGTATTGGGAGCTATGGAAGATGCTGAAATGGATAAGCTGGGGTCTTGCCTCTAGGGGGCTTTCCATTTAGGGATTATCCAAGGCCAAATGAGATAAAAGCGGTAATGAGGCACAAAGGGCTGTGGAGAGCTCCAGTATCTCTACAGAGAGCAGCTATATCAGACTTCTGGTGGATCAAGAGAGTTTCCCAGAGGCAGCCTTTTCCCTGGCCCTTGAAGGACCAGTACAGACAGAATAAGGCTGGAGCAGAGAAGAGGGACATTTGAGGTGCCAGGGGAGGCAGGCATTTCTCCTGCTCACCTCTTTGCCCTGCTACACTCCAGCTTCTATTTTCCCATCTGGATTTCTTCCACTCTGCCTCCAGGCACTCCTACAGAGGCTAGTTGAGAGAGCAGCCCAGTCTCACTCCTTGAGGCAATGACGACTGTCCCTTCAGCCCACTCTTTCCTTAACGGTGCTGTCTGCCCAATAGGAGACATACGAGAACACGAGCCACCAGGTGCACACCCTGCGGAGGCTCATTAAAGAGAAGGAGGAGGCCTTCCAGCGCCGATGCCACTTGGAGCCAAGTGCCCGGGGCCTGGAGTCATTGGGTGGCGAGGCTCTAGCGAGGGTAGGCCCTACAGAGCTGAGTGAGGGCATGCTGCCCTCTGACCTGGACCTCCTGGCTCCAGCCCCACCCCCTGAAGAGACCCAACCTCTGCCTCCACCACCAGCTCCTCCTTTGCCCCCTCCACCTCCCCCATTACCAGGTAACCAGGACCTCTGGGAGTTGGGAGGGACCAGACCAAAAACCCTAATTAACAGTGTCTTCTTCAGAAAGGAACTGGGAAAACAGCATCATTTAAGGGCTGGAAGGATACAAAAGTAGGGTGAGAGAAGGCTGAGGTAGGACTAGAAAGTGAGGGAGGCAAAAGGTTGGCAGTTCACACCCACCAGCAGCCACAGGAGAAAGATGTGGCAGTCCGCTTCTGTAAAGCTTTCAGTGCTGGAAACCCTATGGGGCAGTTCTGCTCTGTTCCATAGGGTCACTGTGAGTTGGAATTGACTTGACAGCACACAACAACAACAACAAAGTTACCAAAAGGGATGCCCAAGGGCAGATGTGGATCTGTTCGCAGGATTGTGAAGATGCTGCTTCCAGTTCCTCTGAAGTCTGCCATCGAGAAGGCTTAGATGACAGCAGGAGAAATTGGGTCAGAAACTAGCAGTAACTTCACTGTTAGAGTTAGGACTCCTTAGCGTAGCTTGGCCAGAGAGTTCACGCACCCTCTTTCCCTGAGAGTCTCTAAGGACAGGTAGGGTGGCAGAAGCGAGGGGAAGCCTCTGAAGAGCCTCTCAAACTCTGGAATGTGCCATCTCTTCTTCCCCTAGGCAAATGTCCACCAGCCCCACCTCTCCCTGGCGCTGCTCCCTCTGTGGTATTGACAGTGGGCCTGTCAGGTGAGTGTCTTCAGGGCCCTGGGTAGGGCTTGTGTCCCTCAGCCCCGCCTCACTAATCCTCTCACCAAACTAGCCATTCGCATCAAGAAACCTATCAAGACCAAGTTCCGGCTGCCAGTCTTCAACTGGACAGCGCTGAAACCCAACCAGATCAGTGGCACTGTCTTCAGTGAACTTGATGATGAGAAGATCTTGGAGGTAATAGGGCCAAGGTCCAGAGGGCTGGGGACCAGGTTGTCCTTTTAGCTATATCTCCTCACCTTAGAAGAGCTTTCAAACTCAGTGTGGGTTCAGGGCCAGCTCCATAAACCTAAGCTAGGCCGATGTTGGGAGTGCTTTCAGGGTTTTCTACCAGTGTGAGCATTTTTCCTTCTTGTCTGTGCATGCCAGGACCTGGACCTGGACAAATTTGAAGAACTGTTCAAAACGAAAGCCCAGGGCCCTGCCCTTGACCTCATCTGCTCCAAGAATAAGACAGCACAAAAGGCTGCCAGTAAGGTGACCTTGTTGGAAGCCAATCGTGCCAAGAACCTGGCCATCACCCTACGCAAGGCTGGCCGCTCAGCTGAGGAGATCTGCAGGGCCATCCACACGTGAGGCTCCCACTGACCTAGGCTTGGTCCCCAGCCAGCTGGCAGTCCAGCTCACTTAGGAGCTCGATCTTCCATAGATTCCAGGGAATCTGACAGAACTGCCTTGTCCGCATCAGTCATTCACTGACTGGGCCAGAACTTACTACAACTATACTGTGTACCAGGCATTTTGTGAGGGGCTAGAGATTTGGCCTAGGCCTTAACTCAAGGAATTAGCAGTCTAGCGGGAAGAGACCAATAACACTTGAGTGATAACCATCAAGATGGCAGAGGTACAGGCAGTTTAGAGGAACAGGAAGGGCCACGTAGCCAAGCTTGGTGATCAAGGAAGGCTTCCCAGAGCTTTCTCAACTGGGACCTGAAGGAAATGTCCAGGTTGGTTGAGTTCAGGGCCTGGAGGGAGAAGCATAGTACCCTGGATACTGTGTACAACGCTTCTCTGCCCTAAGTCCTTCTAGAAGCTAGAGAATAAAAGGGATGAGGGAAGAAGCAGGTAAATAGGAAACCTGAGGTGGTCCCTCCCTTTCTACACAGGTTTGACCTACAGACACTACCTGTGGATTTCGTGGAGTGCCTGATGCGCTTCCTGCCCACAGAGGCTGAGGTGAAGCTGCTGCGGCAGTATGAGCGCGAGCGGCAGCCCCTGGAGGAGCTGGCAGCTGAGGACCGCTTCATGCTGCTTTTTAGCAAGGTGGAGCGGCTGACCCAGAGAATGGCTGGCATGGCCTTCCTAGGCAACTTCCAGGACAACCTGCAGATGCTCACGCCGGTATGCCCCCACCCCATTCATGCTCCTCTGCGGCTCCCTCCTCCGCCTCCCCGTCCTACCAGTCCTCACAGCCCCGCCCTTTGTCCCATCCCAGCCTGGGGGTACGCAGCTACTTCTCTCTCCTTCCAGCAACTCAATGCCATCATTGCAGCCTCCGCTTCCGTTAAGTCCTCACAGAAGCTGAAGCAGATGTTGGAGGTGGGCAGGGGTTGTGAATGGGGATGCTGGTGGTTCTCAAACCTAGGTGGGGGCCTGGGGCTACTCGGAGAGGAGAAAGGAGCGTCTCAGGGCTTGGACTGACCTGCTTCCCATGCATCTTTTGGACAGATCATACTCGCTCTAGGGAACTACATGAACAGCAGCAAAAGGGGAGCTGTATATGGGTTTAAGCTCCAGAGCCTGGATCTGGTAAGATGGTAGGACCACATGGGGCCAGGAAGCCTCAGGGGCAGGGTACTCTGTCTTCTCACACTACCCCCGCATCCTCCCAGCTGCTGGACACCAAGTCCACTGACCGGAAGATGACGCTGCTGCATTTCATTGCCTTGACGGTGAAGGAGAAATACCCAGACCTGGCTAACTTCTGGCATGAGCTACACTTTGTAGAGAAGGCTGCAGCAGGTGAGGGGAGCCTGGCTGGGTGAGCTTGTTCTTAGATTCAACCCAGGACAATCCCAGGAAGCTATGGGGAGAGGGAACACTTGGGTCTGCTTGTTTTTTCTGACCACTTCAAAGCTTTGCATTGGGATGGTGGGCATGTGCTACCGTAGAGGGAGTCTTTCCTGGCTCCAGGCCTGGCCTAGTCCCTTCCAGCTTAGTGTAGTGGGTATAGGAACAGGAAGGGGAGCAATGGCTCTTTTCCTCCTAACTCCTTCAAGCTTGCCCAGGGAGACCCTGGGCTTCTCCATAATGTACATGAAGTGTTCAGAAAAATCATAAAGCCCTAAAGACAGAAGGTAGCTGTTATTTCTGTCCCATCCATGAAAACTGTGGCAGGCCAGAGGCAGTCTCTTGGAGACCAGAACAGTCTCTTGGCTTGCCTTCCTTTGCTACCTTGTTCTTTGGGTCACAGCCTCCATTCCTTTTCCTGCCCCAATCAGGCTAGCCCCTGTGAGGCCCAGCTAGTTTGGTGTACTTCTGTGTCCCTAAGGGTGGTTCAGGGAGCAGGGACATGAGAACAATTTAGTTTGTGCTGAGGAGGAAGGCCTGAGCCCTGAGCTGCGAGGTAGGCGTGCTGGGCCCTAGGTGGGCCTCAGCTGGGGCTCTGATGACCACAGTGTCCCTGGAGAACGTGCTGCTGGATGTGAAAGAGTTGGGCCGGGGCATGGACCTGATTCGTCGGGAGTGCAGTCTCCATGATAATAGTGTCCTTCGGAACTTCCTCAGCACCAATGAAGGCAAACTGGACAAGCTCCAGCGAGACGCCAAGACGGCTGAGGTGAGCACAGGTAGAGGTGGATGGGAGCATCAGGGACAAGTTCTAAGGTGGACTTAGTTCTTAGTTCTGGTGACTGGCTGTGTGGAGGTGGAAGAGGAGGCTTTCTGGAGACAACCATTGTAGGTGCTCTGGGAGCCCTAGCCTCTTTCCAGCCAACAGGGGTTCAGGCTGTTGTTTTGTCTCCCTTTGGGCCTGGACTCTTTGTGTCTCTGGTGTGGAAGCTGGGCTTCTCCTTCCAGCCTCACTGACCCCTTCGGCCCCCTCTTTCCCAGGAGGCCTACAATGCAGTTGTTCGCTACTTTGGTGAGAGTCCCAAGACCACACCTCCTTCTGTATTCTTTCCAGTCTTTGTCCGTTTCATTCGTTCTTATAAGGTAAGCAGAAATAAGGCTTTTCTGAAGTTTCGAACTAGTTGAGGGAGAGAGGGCTGGGCTCCAATTCTAGGCCTTTTCTAACTCCTTAGTCCTTGCGAAGGAGTGATCCAAGCTGGTGACAGGCCTCTTCGTTGTGACTGGTGGGCAGGGTGGGGGCCCAGGCCCTTCCTGTCATTGTTTGGGGCAGGAAGTACCCCTCCAGAAGGTGGCCACCTGGAGTTAGATGGTCCCACTGCCACCCATCCTCCACATTCAGTGTTAGCTTCACCCCTCACAGCCTGCGTGAGCCTCACCCTCCACCCACCTTCCACTGTTCCTAGGAAGCAGAACAAGAGAATGAAGCCCGTAAGAAGCAGGAGGAAGTAATGCGAGAGAAGCAGCTGGCTCAGGAAGCCAAGAAACTGGATGCCAAGGTGGGTGGGACTAAGAGCTGGGGCCTGGAAGAAGGCAGGGCAAAGGATCCGGAGGAGGTGGAGCAGAGAGCTAAAGAGGGAGATGGAAGAGGAGCAGAGAGACCACCCAGAGGGCCTGAAGACTAGAGTCCACAGAGAAGGCAGGGAGACGGG
This sequence comes from Orycteropus afer afer, assembly GCF_000298275.1. NCBI lineage: Eukaryota > Metazoa > Chordata > Mammalia > Tubulidentata > Orycteropodidae > Orycteropus > Orycteropus afer. Next base: position 2,005,227 of record NW_006921632.1, read on the forward strand.
GCTGCAAGGAAGTAGAAGGGGGGCTTGCAGAGCAGATTCCTAAGCAGTGATGGGGTGGGACTACAGTACACTATTAAGGGCATCCTCAGATTGCATCTTGGGGCAGGAGCCAATCCCATATAGGGTAGTAATGACTTCCTTCCCCTTCAAATGCTCGGCCCTAGACCCCATCCCAGCGGAACAAGTGGCAGCAGCAGGAGCTCATTGCAGAGTTGAGGCGGCGCCAGGCCAAGGAACACCGGCCTGTGTATGAGGGGAAGGACGGTACCATCGAGGACATCATCACAGGTGGGCTTCCCTGGGGCCTGGCCATTGGGCCCAGCTGCCAAAGCTCAGCTCAACCCTTTCAGGCTCTCCTCCCACCCCTACCCCCACAAAACCTGACCACTGTGTCTCTCTCTTGGGCCACAGTGCTGAAGAGTGTCCCCTTCACGGCTCGTACTGCCAAGCGGGGTTCACGCTTCTTCTGTGATGCAGCCCACCATGATGAGTCAAACTGTTAACCCCCAAGGCTGGGGCCCCTGACAGGTACTGGGCACCACAGCTGCCCCCCTGCATGTCCATCGGCCTAAGATTCTTGCTGGGCCCCACAGGCTCTGCCCTCCCTTGCATGACTTGGAGCCATCCTCTGGCAGCCTTTAGCTGATGGGGACATATACTTCTCCGTGCATGCCCCATGCTCTGAGAAGCATGGCTTGCCCCCTGCATGTGCCCTCAGGGGAGTGGCATGTCTCCCACTAATGCTGTTGTGGCTTCTACTAAGACCCAAGGGGAAGAGAGTTGCCAGACAAGGGTTGAAAGCTAGGCTCAGCAGGTAGGACCAGGCCTGTTTCTGCCATTGCTGGGGCCAAGGTAGCCTTTGTCCTCACTTCCCCTAGGCTGCCTTTCCTAAGAGGTCTGGCAATAGCTTCTGTCCAGGGGCAATCGGATGTCCCTGAACCTCTGTTTCTTGATAGCTAGTCACCCTGAGGTCTCTTCCTAGCTTCTGGCTCTTACTCAATGAGTCTACTTTGTTTCTGCCCATGGCCCTTCAGTCATCCTCTACCTTACCCTCCAAAGGTAGAGAGTCCAGCATTTTCCCTGACTACCTCCTGGAGCCTCTTTTTAAGTTTCTCCCTCATCTACCTCATGGCTGGCTCCTCCCTGGCCCCACCTATGGTGCTAATCCTAAAGGCATTGTTCCTGTGGAGGATGGGCCTAGCCCAAGCTCTCTGCCAGCTCACAGGCTTCTGTCTTCTCCACAGGCCTCCACCACCAGCCCATTGTTGTTCGACATCAAGCCAGGAGTGCTGCACCGCCCAGTGGCCCCCCTCGGGCTCCAGGGCCCCACTGAGACCCTTTGGGGACAGAGCGAGGAGGCAGAAGCACTTCAGCCTCAGAGTGCTAGTCCATTCAGTGGACCTGGAACCTTGCAAACCGCCAAGGCCCCAGCAGAGGCCATGCTGCTCTCTACTCAGGGGCCTGGCACTTCCCTGATGCCTCCATTACTGCACTTTGCCCAAGGGTGTTAGCTTCGTTTCCTGAAGGGTCACCAAGGGTCAGCACAAGGCTAGAAACAACCATTGCCAGCTTTAGTCTCTACAGGGGTACCCACTCCCCTCACTAGAGCCCAAAGGGATGAGAGGAGAAAGCACCTCTCTCTCTCTCCTTCCTCTTCTTAACCCCAGGGGTCAACTCTGGTCCAGAAATAACCCAGGCTTAGTACCCGAGCCCCTGCCAGTCTAGATCATCTCTTACCAGGAGCAAGGCCCTCTGAAGCCTGGGTCCCACCCAACTGTGCCCTAGTGATAAGGGTACAAGAACAGATGCCAAGCTTGCTGCCTTCATCCCTTGGCGGAAAAGATGGGGTCTTTTCTGCACCAGCCTGAGAAAGGGTGTGCTGACAATGTTTCCACCTCCTTTCCCTGGCTAGGTTTTTTTGAGGGGTAGGGGGCATGGTGGTCTTATCTGACCAGTTGTCCAGTTCCCTGCCAGTTCCTTCTCAGCCCCTGAAAGGAATGCAGGGGCCCATTCTTTTTTGTACATGTACCTCTCCTTTTCTCTTGTATATAAACCCCAGTACCAGGCCTGACTTTGTCTTCTCTTTCTGAGTTTGGCGGGGCTAGGGTGGCCATTTGGACTGACCTGAGCCATGGCAGGGAGAAAGGAAGCTGGGAGGAGCCACATCTGCTTCAGGGGATGTGAGCTCAGAAGCTGGGGGAAGTGGAGCCAGGCTGGGTGGGCACCATCTGCACAAATCGATGCTGGTCTGCCTGTGAAACATCGGCGCCCCCTGCTGGGCATGTACACACCTGTCCAGCCACGAGCCAGCCCCAGCAGCATACGGAGAAGACAGAGCCACTGGCCATGTTATAAATATTATTTAAAAAAAAAAAAAAACAACCAAAACCACACGCACATTGGGTTCTGGGGCTGGAGGAAGGAGTGGTGGAGCCCTGGGCTGGGGCGGGCAGGAGCAGGCACTGATGCTGGAGGATAAGGACCCTGCCCTCTGCCACCTAGGCTGTGTCCACCAGCCTGTCACTCTTCCATGGAGACCCTTTCTCACATTTTATCCACTGGCATCACCCATCCCACAGGGCATATACCACCAAGCTCTGGTCTGGGGCTAAGGGCAAGGACTGCACTAGTTGTCCGGGAAGGAGGGGTCCTTGAACACCAAGAGCAACCTTGAGAGGTGCCAACAATGGTGGGTTGGGGTGGGGTTACTTTAAGAAAAGTGGACACAGACCCGGCTGAGGAGGAGTCTGAGGCAGGTGGTATGGATGACCTAGGAGCAGAGAACAGCCCGCAGGTCACTGGTGGTCATCCAGCTGCTGCAGGAGCGTCCGCCGCCGCCTCTCTAGCTCACCCTCACTCAGCTCACTTTCCGATGTGTCCCAGCCCGTCTGTTGGAGCAAAGGCATGGCTGACTACAGACCTCCGCCGAGAGCCACGGTGGCCAGACAGTGCTCACTGGGGTGGGGCCCAGGCAGCTGCCTCTCACCTTCTCCTTCTTGATTCCAAAGCCTGGGGAGCGGTTAGGGAGCTCTGCCCGCCGGAGCTCCCTGTCCTTATCCTGTTCCTGTTCCTTCTCATCGCTCTCCTTGCCAGCCTTCTCCTCAGGATCTGTCTCGCTCTCAGGACTATTCTGTAAGAGCCCAAAGCCCAGCTGCTCAGCCCCTCTGAGGGGGGCTGTGGAGTGGAAGGAGGCAGCGGAGTAGGTTTCACACAATAGGATCATGGGAGAAGCTCTTTCTCTACTCACCGACTTGTGTCTTCTCTTCTTATTTTTCTTTTTTGGTTTCTTGACTTTCCGAAGGCCATGATCTGGAGATGGAAAAATCCCCAATAAGAAGGCAGGGCTCATCCTTTTCTGCCTCATAGCAGAGAAGCCCTCTTATTCTTCCCAGATCTGGGAGACCTCATGGTCTAGGCAGGAGTCTTAAATCCAGTTTCCCTTCTCCCATTGTCTTGCCAGGCCAAAGACAGCAAGTCATCCCATTAAGTTCAGCCCTCCCCATCTGCTCTGCCCTCCAGGAGGCTGAGGATCAAGAGGGCTTCCTCTCCACCTGGGCCTGCCAGGCCCCTCCCTCTCTGCTCCCAACACTTCTCCAGGCCAGGGGTTAGATGGTCCCACTGCCACCCATCCTCCACCCTGCTTACCTGATCCAAGGAGGCGGGAGGATGGGGAGCCCTGTCCCCCAACAGCAGCAGCCCCGCTCTCAACCGAATCAAGTGAGGAAGAGGGCTCAGAGCCTGACTCAGAGGGGTTCCGCCGTCTCCGCTTGGGGGGCCGGAGAGATGGGGGGGGCAGCAGCTCCTCCTCTTCTGACTCGGAGCCCTGGGAGATGGGCAGATGCTGAGCACCTCAGCACCTAGTCAGCGCAGAGGGTCTCAAGTCTGGGAACGAGGGGCAGAGAGGAGAATCCAGGGCCAAAGGGATCCTGGAATCTCCCTGCAAGGGAGGTGATCCAGGGGAAAGGGTAAGAATAGTGCCGCTTATTTCCCCAAACAATCCAGCCTCACCCCACATCCCTTCTATCCACAACTCACTGAGGGGGAGCGGGAGCGCTTGCGATGGTGTTTCTTGCCCTTTTTGCCGTGTTTCCGACCTTTGGTGTGGAGGTGCTGGCATTCATTCTGGTGGAGACAAGTGGTGAGGAAGGTACCTGGGTTAGAACCTAAAATTGGGCCTGTCTCCCTCCCTCAGGCAAGCGCCTATGCCCTCTAATAACTCCAGGGCCCTCTAAGAACTCCCTTTCCTCATTCTAGACCAGTGGAAGAAGAACCCTAGGCATGAGAGTCATTGAGGTCTCTATGGGGCTAGCCTAGACAGTTCAGGGGCCTGGGACAGATCCAGAGGACAAGAGCCCTGCCTTACCTCCAGCACCTGCAGGAATTCCCGGAAGAGCCGGATCCGCTCCGACTCCAGGGTGATCTGCTCAAAGGCTGGGTCACACACAAAGCGCTCACGGACCTTGAACGGGGAGAGCACTGCTGATGAGACCAGGCCTGGCCAAGCCTGGACACAGCCACGAGCACAGGGCAGGGCTGGGGCAGAGAAAGGAGGGGACCGGAGCTGGCCCACAGCTGTGCTTATGACTGGGATGGGCCCTCAGTGGTCGAGAAGTACCGCTGCCCTCAGGGTCGAGGGGATGGTTTTTGATGCCAGGCTGCAGTCCTGACCTCTTCCCAGGCAGTGCCTAGCTCCAGGGCAGGCACGGCCTGCCTCAGCATGCTTCGAAAGGCAGCTTCCCTGCGCCGCATCCTTCGTGCCTCCTCCTTCTCCCGCTCCCTCTCCCTGGCTTCTGCTTTCTCTAGCAGCTGAGGGCAGAAAGGACACAGAACATAGTCACCAGAGGGTGGGTGCCCAGGTCCCACCCAAGCACACCTTCGGAGGTGGAAAGTAGAAGCCTGGGCTTCTACCAGTATCCCCTTTAACTGGGACAGTGAGTGAGGAGTGGAACAAGGCAGTGGGGTGAGTTAGAAAAACTGAGTCCCAGCTTTGACTCTGGCCCATCCAGCCCAGTCTGGCCCCTCACACTATTAAAGGTCAGCTTGATGTTGCCTGCGTCCAGCGCAGCAGCCCTCTTGTCAAAGCTTATGACGTGGGCGAAGTCCTCAAAGGCTGTGTTCACCTCCACGCAGAAGCCCCGGTCCTGTGGGTACAGCAGTGGATGAAGCCAAGGACAGCACTGCCTGAGGCCCAAAGCTGGCCTCCAGGGCAGGCAGAGGGGTCAGCCTGCAGGGTACCTTCAGAAGAGATCCACAGGACAGGGCCATGCCTCTGAAACTGAGCTGTCTAGGTTGTCCTCATCTAGTGACAGCCCCCATGTCTCCCCTTAATTTGGGCACCTGAACCACAGAGAGCTCAAGGGATTGACTCTGTAGGAGTGGGGGACCTAGGATTCCCCATGACTTCACCCCTTTGCTTCTCTTTCCTTATCTGCTGATTGATGCTCGAGTCTCACAACTAGCTCTTTGTTCCTTTGGCTTAAAGGTCAGGCCCCAGTTGGGCCATCCCGCTGCTCACGAATGCATCCGTGCATTCTCAGTCAGCATCTGCTCCAGCTCCCCATGTGGTCCTCAATCTTCACTGTCCCAAGCACCCTTTGTCTTTATTTATTGAGTGTTTACTATGTACCAGGTACCAGGCTGAGTGCTTCGCATATATTATCTTATTTGATCCTCACATGTATCTGAACTTAAGAATAGGCCCTATTACCCTAATGTTAGGAGCTCTGGTGGCGTAGTGCCTAAGGCATTTGACTGCTAACCAGAAGGCTGGCGGTTTAAACCCACCAGCCACTCCTCGGAAGGAAGTTGGGCAATCTACTTCTATAGTGATACCGCCTCGGAAACCCAAGGAGAGGTCGCTTTGAGTCAGATCTGACTCAATGGCAGTGTGTTGTGTTTGTGTTTGTTACCCTAATGTTATGCAGAAGGAGAAACGAAGGTTTACAGAATTAAGAGCAACTGTCTGTCTCAGAGTTAATAAATGACTGAGCAAGAAATCCACCCCAAGTCTTCCTAACACCAAAGCTCATGCTTCTAAGTACTATCCCCCTACCACTTCTCATTCCACGGACGAAATCAAGGTTCATCTGGTGTGCAACTCTCCAATATCTCACATTCTTCAAGCATTCCCCAGTGAACGTAAGTTCAGAAAAGTTATCTAACTTGGCCCAAGATGACATGGTGGTAAGTGGTACTAGACCCTGAAGTGTGGTTCTTGAATCTGTTCATCCCCACTTGACTGGGGCATGGGCCCCAATCCCTTCCACCTTCCACAGAGCTGTACCTCCCTCTGGCCTTCCTGCTGATATCAAGGGTGTGCTTTTTTTCTTTCGGAGAGCACTTCCTCAACCCACAGTCTTCAGCCCTTTTCCTCACAGTACTCCCTCTCACGGAACTGAAAGCTTCAACCTTATCCCCTTCATTGGCTCCACCCATCAAGCACTCACTCAAAAAACCAAACCCATTGCCATTGAGTTGATTCCAACTCATAGCGACCCCCACTGGGTTCCCATGACTATAAATCTTTACAGAAATAGATTGCCTCATCTTCCTCCCATGGAGCAGCTGGTGGGTTTGAAATGCCTAACTTCTGGTTAGTAGCCAAATGCCTTACCCACTATACCACCAGAGCTCCAAACCTCACTGGACCTGGAACATCCTTCTTTCCATCCTGTTTTTGTATTCCTCAAGCTAACAACCTCTGCCTCTTTCCTTCTTCCCCTATTTCAAAATCTCTTAAAAAGCACAAAGGAAAAGGAATCATTTAATTTGTGGAGGGCTTACTATAAGCAAATGTTATTGGAGCTCTGGTAGCATAGTGCCTAAGGTACTTGACTGCTAACCAGAAGGCTGACGGTTCAAACCCACCAGCCACTCCTCAGGAGGAAGATAGAGCAATCTACTTCCATAGTGATACTGCCTCAGCAACCCAAGGAGGGGTTGCTATGAGTCTGGCCCACTCAATGGCACCTAACAACAACAATTATAAGCAAATGTTTACAAATGTTATTTAATTCTACAACCTTGCACAATGATAATTCTCCTTATACATATGAGGAAACAGAGGCTCAGAGATAGTAGCCTGAGGTCTCAGAGCCAATATACAGCCAGGAGTTATTTGACTCAAGCTTGTTCTACCACGACTCTGCCTCCTTCATGGGCACTGCTTCCCTAAAGTGACTATGTCCTAATAGGGTCCAAGGGTCCCTTCTCAGTCCTCACTAATCTTGGCCTCAAAGCCTCTGCTATTTATTCCCTGGGCAGGGGGAAGGGTCCCTCCTGCTTTGATCTCTGTTTACCACCCTCTCTTGCATGTGCAAGAAGCTGTGTGGCACAGTGCCTAAGGCATTTGACTGCTAACAAGATGGTTGGCAGTTCCAACCCACCAGGCATTCCATGGAAGGACGATGGGACAATCTACTTCTATAAAGATTTACTACCTCAGAAGACCAATGGGCATTTCCATGAGTCAGAATCAACTCGATGGCAGTAGGTTGTTTCTTCTTTTTTCCCCTTGCATGTGCAGGATCCCTTGAGAACAGCACTTAAGTCTTATTTCACTACACAATTACTTAGCTCCCCAGAAGTTGTATTCCACACCTCTCTCCTGATTTTCAGACCCCTACTAGACTGATACTTCACTGACACTTCAAATTCAGCAGATGCTGACAGAATTCATGTTTCGTGAGCCCCTGTCCCACTCCATGGATCGCTCAGGCCTAAGTCTTCAGTCTTGTAACTGCTCCAAGTCCAAGGCTTTCCATTATCTTCTGGGATGAGAGGTGCCATCACAGTCCACTTGGCTGGTGGGTGGCTACAGGGACTCCTGGGCTCATCTGCCCTCCATACGCAGGAGCCCAAGAATGTGAGCAGCGAGGGCAACTCTCTTAAGAAGTTTCTTCCTTGGGTGGATGGAGAGGTAGGACCCAGCAAGGATTATGGCCTTGAATAGAACCAACCACTCAGTGGCTAACAGTTAGCTGCCCCATAAAATCTGACCATTTTGGGATTACATATTTCCATTTTATATGATCATCCCATTTAAAACATAGTATTTTCTTTATTCTTCCCTGCCTCGGGTTGCATTTGAAAATAACTCCCCAAATGGAATCTTACTGTCTCCAGACCTGGTTTTGATCCTTACCAATGATGCCTTCATCTACCCATACCAGCTCTGAATCCTTACTTTCCTTCAATTTTGCAAAACAATCTGTCAACTCTACCTTTGAGTAACTCTAAAACTTTCATGTTTTTTTACACAGCATGAACACTGTGTCAATAAAAATCTCATGTAAAACCTTAATGCATAAGACCGATGTAAGTAGAGCTGCTCTACTTGGAAAGAGGGAAGGGGTATAGAGCCCTCACACACTCACCTCCCCCTTGCTTGTCATAAGGCACCTCTGAGGAAACCTAGGGTCTCAGAAACACACTCTGAGCCCTAAAGCTCTCTCCCCATCTCCCATCTCCAATGTCCTTGCCCAAATTAAGGCCTAGCGTATCTCCCACCTAGATTCCTCCACGAGTCTCCTGACTGACTTCGCTGCTCACTCTCTCCAATGCCTCTAACCCAGCCTCTGGCATCCAGTGCTTCTTAGACTTTCCTACCAACTAGCTTCAACAGCAGGGGAGAGACTCAGGGGTGTCAGAAGAGGGTAACTCAAGGTCAGGTTTCTGACTTACTTGCCACTATCACTTTTAGCATCTTGTGGCTTCAAAAACTGTCCTCCTCCCACCACCACCATCACCGCCACAAAGAATAACTGCTAAGGATACAAACACCCCCATCTGAGAGGCACTATTCTATACTTTCACCTGTGGCTTTTCTAAGACACCCATCTGATCACATCATTCCTTGGCTCCTCACTATTTACAAAACCAAAGCCCTTATTTTCTTAGTTTAGCAGTCAAGTTTTTATATCCAGGGCTCTGATTCCAAACTGGGGCATGCTGTTCCAGAAAAACTGAAGAAACCACAGGACAATATGATATATCTTACCTAACAGTAAGTAAGTTTAAGATATTTGTATTAAACAGAAATATAACAATATTAAAATGCAAAACCTGCATGAATTTGTAAGGTAAAACACAGGGCTTCAAAGAAATGTTACATGTGCAATGGGACATTTCTAGGTATATTCCTAGACCCCTTGCAACCCTGGTATCTGGTTCCTCTGAAATCAGGTATACTTTGGTGGAAGAACCCTATTTTTAAGACAAAGAAACTGAGGCTCAGTATGGTTAGGTAACCTGTCAAGGTCACACAACTAGTAATGTGGGTAATTTGGACTTTACCCTGGGCAGTCTAGCTGTTCCTAACAACTATGCTATAGTGTTTCATCAAATACATTAGGATGCTCTTTGCTTCCACAAAGACTTCCTTGTTTTTCCTTTGGAAACACAAGCCTCTCTCTTAGTCTATCACTTATTTTTCTCCCTTTGATAAACATGGATATTGAGAGTATTTCCCCAGTCTAGAAAAGCAACACTGAAAATAGTAAATGGCAGTTGACATGTGCCTTAGTGTCAGTGAGGCAACAAAGAGTGGCAAGGATAAGGAGACGTACCCCTTCTAAAAGGGCAGTGGCACCTCAGTTTGAGTCTATTAACTGCCTTGCAAAATCAGCCCAGTGAAGCTAGATAATCCAAATGTCCAAGAGAAACTGAAAAAATCCAGATTTTTATGCAGAATCTCTTGATTTTAAGACATTAGGAATTAATTTCAAATTTTTCTAAAACACTGTATAGGTCAGAAACCAGCTGGCCATACACCTGTATGCTAACAGCTTACACTAGCTGTGCTTCTCACTCCTCAAACTCACCACACACTCTCTAACCCCTTGCCTTTGCTCCCGATGCCCAGAATAATCCACCTTCCCCCACCCGCTCAATTTTTTTAATTGTGATTTGGGATCCACCCGCTCATTCTTAAGCCCCAAAAAACCCAAACCCACTGCCATCGAGCTGATCCAACTCATAGCAACTCTGTAGGCCAGAACAGAACTTCTCCATAGGGTTTCCAAGGCCGTAAATATTTTTTTCCTAATTGTAGCTCATATTTTAATTAATAGTAAAGGAATAAGAAATTTATACTACACATAATGCTTAAGAAAACCTTTTAGGTTTATGTAAAAGGAAATACAATAAAAACCAACTTTCCAGTTTATTCTGCTGTGCAGCCAGGTGTGGGAAGCAGTGCTTTGTATCAGTGGAAAGTACACAGTCCACAGACTTTGGAGAACGTTCCCATGATGTCATGTGATCCTCCACACAGTGCAAAGAGGCGGGCCGAGCTCACTACAGTTCAGAAAAGTGATCTTGCTATACTTCACCAAGGCTGTAAATCTTTATGGAAGCAAACTGCCTCATCTTTCTCCTGTAGAGCAGCTGGCAGCCTCAAACTGCCCACCTTTTTGTTAATGGCCAGATGCCTTAACCACTGTACCACCAGAGTTCCTTGCTCATTCTTAAAGGTCCAGTTCAAATGTCAAATCTCCTGACCCCGTCTCTGTAGTAACACTTGTCTCTCTGCATGACCATTTTCCTGTCTATCTTCCTATTAGACCATGAGCTCCTTATGTGCAGAAGCTGTCTAATTCATTTCTATATCCCCAGTGCATAGTGAAAAGGAGTCTTGGTGGCACAATAGTTAAAAGTGCTTGGCTGCTAACAAAAAGGTCAGGGGTTCAAAACCACCCGCCACTCTGCGGGAGAAAAGATGTGTCGATCTGCTTCCTTAAAGATTCATCAAAAACCAAACTCACTGCCGTCAAGCCAAATCCGACTCATAGCGACCCTTCCTTGGGTTTCCGAGGCAGTATCACTACAGAAGTAGATTGCCCAGTCTTCCTTCCAAGGGAAATCCTATGGGGCAGTTCTGCTCTGTCCTATAGGGTCGTTGTAAGTTGGGATCAACTCGATGGCAAACAGGTTTTGGGTTAGTGCATAATAAAGGAGCACAGTGAATATGTGCTGAAGTGAGCTGCAACAGCTCCTACAAAACTAGACGACAGGGAGTCCTGCCCAGGAGCAGGCCCCGCACCTAGCTTGCATCCATCAATACCCCAAGCCTCCCTCACCTTAAGAATGTCTTTAATGATCTTCTTCTCATCATGGAAGCGTGCCTTCAACTCCTCCACATAGAATTTGAACAAGTCCAGAGGGGTGGAGCCTGCGGAGGAGGGAGGGAGGGGGGCCTGGCGGGCGGCAGCTTCCCAAGGCCCAGGGTGGGGTCGAGGACAGGATCAGGGAGTAGGGGTGCAGAGAGGCCAGCAGGGCAGGAAGCCAGGCCAGAGAAGGGGGAGCCTGGCTGCCTTACCCGGCTGGCCCAGCATGTTGGCAAAGCGGACATCAGTGCTGACCGCTGGGTACAGCTCCATCCAGGTGGACATAGAGTGTAGCTGCCCTGTCTCATGCAGCTCGTCCAGGAAGGTCTGGGCAGGGAAAGACCAGTAACGGGAAGAATGAGATAGGAAGAGAGCGGAGTCAAAGACATGGGAGGGAATGGGGACAACAGAGGGAGAAGGAGGGCAATCCAGATGAGGAAATGCAGGCAAGGGAGGTAGAGATGATGAGATATGGATGGGGAGGCAAGGAGCAATACAAAAGGAGAAAATATAAACACAGAGAAAGAGACAAACAATGAGAAAGAACCAGCTTGAGAAGCAAAGAAACAGAAACCTGCCACCTCAAGAAAGGAGATCAGCTGCACCTAATTGGGTCCCCACATCAAAAGGAAACAAATATGGCCTAGCTGCCAAGCAAGGAGCTCTGGTAGCATAGTGCCTAAGGTATTTGACTGCTAACCAGAAGGCTGGTGGTGCAAACCCACCAGCCACTCCTCAGAAGGAAGGTTGGGCAATCTACTTCCCTGCCTCGGAAACCCGACGAAGGGTCGCTATGAGTTGGATCCGACTCGACGGCATTGCGTTAGCTGCCAAGCAAGGAACTCTGATGGCATTAGTGGTTAAACATTTGACTACTAACTGAAAGGTTGGCAGTTCCAACCCATCAGGCACTCCATGGGAAAAAGATGAGGCAGCCTGCTTCCATAAAGATTTATAGCCTTGGAAACCCTATGGGGCAGGTCTACTATGTCCTATAGGGTCACTATGAGTCGTAATCTAATGGATGGCAGTGGGTTTGGGGTTTTTTCAGTTTAGCTGTCAAGCTGTGTCTCTAGGGTACCCTCTGCTGGTGGCTCCTTGGTGGTGCAGAAATCTACTCTCCCTAGAAGAGCACAGCTGAAGTAGAAGGGCTAGAGATCAAGGCAGAAAGGCCTCCCAAAGCGTGAAGAGGGACAGACAGAACAAGTGGCCTGGCCATGCTCTGGGCAGAAATGAGTTCCCATCTAGAAGAGCAGCAAAGATACCTGGAAGGCCTCCCGGTTCTTGCGCTGCTGGCGCCGCTCCCGAAGCCGGGCCCGCTCCCGCTCTTCCTCCTCCTCCCTCTCTAAAGCTCGGATGTGCTCCTCAAAGCAGATCAGTGCATCTTCCTTGTCCATGTCTATTACAGGAAGGAGGTTCAGGGGGACTGACCCAGCGGTACACCCTCTCAGACCCCAGTACCCGCCGTGCTCCAAGTATGCTGCCCATGCAGATGCCAGGGACATCCAGAGTGGTGGAAAATGGGGAGGAGTGAGCTCTGAAGGGAGAGGCCACTGAAACAGAGTGGTCTTGAAAGGGAATCATTAATTGTATAAGAAAAAATGAACAAGAATTCAACTTTTGCAAATTCAGTTACTGGAAGTCTTCACATGAAGCCAGTTATCTGAAGGCCTAAGGTTTCATATCTTAAGGAATTAAATTTTGATGCAACTTTAGAAGGTAAATTTCTGTTATTGCCAGTGGTTACAGGCCAACAGCTTCTCATAGCATATGTTGCCAGTTAAGGCCCACAGTACGATGACATTTAAGGTCACACTCACATGAGCTACAAAAATCATCACGATCATCACCACCTAAGGTCCTGTGATTCCCAGCACCCGCCCCCCAAGCTGTTCCTCCAAGGACACAACATTCAGGCCAACAAGTAGACCCCAGAGGAAGGGGGATACCCAGAGTCCAGAGAGGTATAGAGTAAGTAAGTGCTGGAGGACTCCTGGGATATCCAGGAGGATAGGAGGTGCAGGGGAACGTGTGTGAGGAAAGGGGAAGGGGCAGTGGGAGTTGAGACCCAGGCTTACTCTGCAGCTGATGGTCCTGGGCAAAGCTGGGGTTATCCATGAGGTACTGCTGGGCCTGAGACCATGTGGTTTGGAAGTTGACGCTACTCATCCCATCCAGGATGCTCTTCAGGGCCTGGATGTTGCGACGCCGCAGCTGCTTGGCCTGTTCCTAGGGAGCCACAGGTTCAGGGTGAGGCAGGCCAGGCCAGAGCTATTCAGTGGGCCTGGGAGGGGAGGAGCTCAGGAAAAGAGGGCAGCTAAGAAATCTCAGGAGAAGAGCCAGTTTCAAGGCTTTCATGTCCTCAGAAAGGCGATGGAGCACAGGCGATACACCAGCCCCTCTGAGGCTGGTTCCTGCCCTCCCCCGCCCAGGGTTGCAGGCCCAGAAACGGGGGATGTGCAAATGCTACACCAGCTTCTGAGTCAACAGCTGGGACACTGGGGGAGAAAAGACTGACCAGGGGCCCTAAGACAGCAAAGGCATGAGACTGGGGCAGAATAATCTGGCCCAGTGACTGTTACCTTCTCCTTCTTGGCCAGGAAGAAGAGGACATCATCATAAACCTCTTTTCGATCCCTCTCAGGGACCACAGCCCAGACCTCCAGCTCCCCAAAGGTCTGTTCTGCCCGCCTGTGAAACACATGGACTGTAAGTAGTCAGGCACAGAGCAGAAGACTTGGGGCCTTTGTTCTCAAGACTCCTGTGCCCCACCCCATTTCGGCCCCCTGACCGGTATCGGGTAGTGGAGGTCATGCGCTCATGCTGCTCCAGGAAATGCTGTAGGGTCTGCTTGGCCTCCTTGGCCCTTAGCCGGGCCTCCTCCTTCTCTTCCTTCTCCCGCTGAGCCTTGTAGGCATTGAATGCCTGCTTTTTCTCACTCAGTTTGGGCAAGGCACTGGGGTGGAGAAGGTAGGGGTGGGGTGGGGATAGAAGGAATCAGCCTAAACCACCTTGCACAGCCCATAATGTGGAGTCACAGGGCACATGGGGATGGGTCTTCACAGAGCTGAGTGAGGGTCCATGCATGGGTATGGCATGGCTGCAAGAGCTCCAAGGGCGCAGGGAGGCAGGACAGATCCCTGGGATGTGGGTGGGGTGAGAGGTAGTGAGGGGGGGGTTTCTCAAGTCGTAGTCAGGCCTCTGCCCTATCCATCCCCCTTTCCCCAATTAATTCAATTCAATTCAATTCAATTCAATTCAACAAGTATTTATTGAAGTCGCATGTCAGAACCTTCCCCTCCCTTCTCTTCCTCTGGCATCCCACCCCAACCTCACTTTCCTGGTTTTGGCCTCCTTGGGGCTCGAATATTGAGCTCAGGGAGTCCCTGGCCAAGCAACTCTCATGAACAGAGTCTGGAGGGCCTGGTTCCCTCTGCCCAGGCCTACCTGTAACGGGGGTCGGTGACCACCATCTTCATGGCCTGCTCCCACGAGGCGTTGGAGGGGACAGCCTGGAATGGACCGGTGGAGGTCATGGGGCCTGCTCATGTCCAGTCCTCAGGTCTCCCCTGGGAGGCCCACCCACCCCCAGCACCTTGTCCCTCAGCAGCTCCTTGAATGCCTGCTTTGCCTTCTCCCGGTTGCTCCAACTGAGGCCAGACCTCTCTAGCTCTGGCTTCGATTCCTCCTCCTCCTGCTGTGGTGGCTGATGCTGTCCAGCAGAACTAGGGGGCAGAGGGGACTCAGCCACAGGGCCCCCCAGCTCCTAAAGCTTCCAGTGCCCTGCGTTCTCAGTATTATCATCCCCCTTGCTTCCTAGAGGAGCCTCTTTCCACCCTCCAGAGATCACACACAGACTATCACATCCCTCCTGAGAAGCCCTGGCAGAGGTCAAGGGCTGAATCAGGATCAGGGGCTGAAAACCTGGGGCCAGGATTTGGGGTGCCACAGAGGGGCGGCCCTCACCTTCTGGGGCTCTCCTCCAGCTGATCCAGGGGCTGAGAAGCCTCAGATACATCACAATCTTCACTCCCACCTGGCTCAGGCTCCAGGAGGCCCATGGTCACTGGGGTGGGGCCAGGAGGAACAGGTGGGGGGTCAGGCTGTGGCTGAGGAGGCTGTGGCTGCAATGTTTGTGGTTGCTGCTGCTGCTGCTGTTTCCTACAGGTGAGCCAGAAGGGCAGTACCCAGGAGTAGAGCAAAGAAAGAGGAGGTCAGGGGATGGCTGTTGTCTCCATCCTAGGAAGGACTGGGGCCAGGGCAGACCACTCCACAGGAAACGCAGAGCTGGTTCTTCCTCTCATGGAGCAGGGATAATGGGAGAGACAATCCACTCTTACCCCTCCCCTCATGTGACCCCAAGCATGGATGAACAGGTGGGTAAGGTAGCTGACTCACTCACCCTATAGACTCTTGTTTGACTAGAGCTGCAATGGGAAAAGACAGCACGGTCAGTCACAGGTAGCCACCAAAACTCCTGACCAGGCCCATGCCCTCCAGCCCCCAGGACCTCTTACCCTCTAGCTCATCCAAGTCCTTGGGCCGGGTCCAGCGGGACTCCTTACTCTGGTTGTTATAGTAGTAAGGTTTGCCTGTGTCTGACTTGTACTCTTTCCAAGGACACTGGGACAGCAGCAGCTGTAAGAGGAGGGTCAGGGATATCAGCAGGCTGGGTATGCCCTGCAGCCACAGTCAGGGAACTAAGAGGACCCAGTGGACAAGGGTCACAGGAGTCTTTAGCTATCTGGCCTAGCTCAACGTGGGGGAACATGGGCTTCTAGATGGTAGGACAACATATACAGAGAGGCTGGGGAGTAGTCAGAAGTCTTAAGATGAGAGAGATCAGGGGAGGCCAACGGCTTGGAAGAGTCCATCACCCACCCACCACTGCCATCAAAAGCCAAAAGGAAGGGCCAGAAAGCCCTGCTCAGGACCTCTGCCTTGGACTTGAGCACGCTGGGTTTCTCCCACACGGACTGCTTGTCATCAGCATTGTAATAGTAGACGCGCCCATCAGGGGCCACATGCTCACTCCACAGGGCCCTCTGGGGGCACAGAACAGAGGTAAGGTCCCAAAGCCTCTCCTCCCCACCCCAAAAACATACTTGTCAGCCTCTACACCCCTACCCCCATTCAGCTTTTCTACCCAGAAACCCCTCAGCTAGACGAACTCACCAGAGGGCCTGTCCCAGACACAGCAGCTAGAAAAGAAGCCAAACGAAACGTACTAAGTCCTTGCTCCAATCCCTGTCTTATCCCCACCTAGTCCTCCCTTTTCCATCCCAATAAATACCCCCTGGTCCCATCAACATCCCAGGCTCCCTGGCATCCCAACAGGCATGATCCAGGGTGGGCTCCAGTCCATGGCCCCTCTCCCCTGTGCCCCCCAACCTCCGAGCCTGGGGGGAGCAGGCCCCCAGAAGACTCACAGCTGGCGGTGTCTGCACCCGGAGCCGTCTGCCGAAGAAAGAGGAGGGGGAAGGGTTGGGCCAAGCCCAGTGGCCCTCAGGACCCAGGCCATGGGGAAGGAGAAGTAGGCCAGTCCAGGATCCATGTGCCCTGGCTCCCAGGGATCTCTGCTCCCTAACAGACTTCCCCCACCCTCCAGGGTCACGACTCTAGGATCTCAGGTAGAAATCACACAGCAGCTCCTTTCCTCACTTTCCTCAAATGAAAGTACTTTTCTGAGTCACCTCTCAAGGCCCATCTCTTCCACAGTAGATGCCGCAATCTACATCCTACCAGACTCTACACTGAACAATAGCACAAGAAGGTACATAGAGGTCTCTGGGTAATGCTATTTCCTCCAGAGACAAAGAAGATGTAAAAGAAGATAATTTATTCATATGTCCACAGAGCACCCCTCTGTGAAGGTGAGGAGTGTTCGGCATGGCCAGGCACAGCAAGGGAAGAAGCAAGAGAGAATGTACATGACTTTGGGGATGAGTGGGAAACAAAAAGAACCAAGGACACAGCTGGAGAGGAGGATCTCAATGTAGGGGAACCAGGTGCTGGGAACCAGGGTAAGATGAAAAGAGGGAAAGAATGGCAGCCATTTCCCCTGTACTTCAAGTCAGACCCACAGGGCTAGAGAGCACAGCCTGCTTCCTGCCGGCCTCATGCTTACCGCTGCGGTGACGGGCACCGCTGGCATCAGCATTCCTGGCATCATGGGAGGTACCATTCCTGGTATCTATGGATACAAAGAAGACAAAAACCAGCTACCAAAGTCAGGGCAGACACAGGCTGGGCAAGGTCCCTGTGAGTCAGGGTACCCCATAGGGGTCCCTCAGAAATCCCTTTGGGGCCATGACCCTCACTTGGGCACTTTGTCAGGCCATCCCTGGGCTCTCAGCCTAGCCTGAGAGTTTGCTCCAGTCATTCAGGGGACAAACGCACATGAGCCTAGCCCAAAGGTCCCTCCCATCCCCAGTTTCCAAAGCCCAGATCCCACTCTCATCACCACCCCCAGTTAAACTGACAGGTTTTTTTCTGAGGCCCCTGGTAGAGAGGGGTGGATTACCTGTGTAAGTGGTGGTGGTGCCCCCATTGGTGGAAGCATTGGGGGCATGATGCCAGGTGGCATGGGGGGAATGGCTGGTGGCCTCTGACTCATGGGGGGTAGCCCCATCGGAGGAAAGGGTGGGGGGATCCCTGGAGGGGGCATCTAGAAATGAGGAAGGGAAGCGTCACTAAGCAGAGAAGACACTGCCTTCGATCTGCCAGGAAATATCCACCTGCTGCGCCCCCTTCTCTCTACCCTGGCTCTGAGGCAATTCAAGTGGCTGTAGGTTGAGAAGCAACAAAACAGGAAACTGCCTCCCCCCTCACCACTGAGAAAGACTGAAAACAGGGGGAGGGTCCTTTGGATTTAATAAGCAAGCACGTGGCTTCTTTGAGAAGTGGGGAGGGGAGAGAGAGGAAAAAGGGAACTGTAGCAGCCACCAGACTGCAGCTAGAAGGCTCTACCTCTTCAGCAACTCTCCCCAAAGAAGTCCTCTCAGATGGAGGGGCAGAAGGCAAGTATCCAGGCACCCAAATCCCACAGTCCCCAGCCTCCCATTCTCTTTTCTCCAACTCAGTGACCATCAATACTATTCCAGCCTGACTTCTATGGCACATTTCAAGGGCACAGATAAGGAGCAGTGAAAGAGGAACCATTCCCACCCTGCCCTCACACTAATAAGGGTCTTTTCCTTTCCACTTCTCCTACCCGAGCCCCAGTGTGTTCCAAGGACAAAAAGACAAAAGGGGAATGGTCAATGTTATGGACTGAGAGCTGGACAGCAGCTCTACCCACCCCAAGGCTCAGGCAAAACCATCCCTCTTCCAAGGCAACAGAAGGGGCATTCCATGAACACCGTGCTGGTGATGCAGCTGTGGCTAGGGGCTGGGGAGTTGGGGGTGCAGGCTGGAAAAGCCAAGCCCAGGGGAAGATAAAAAACTTACGAAGGGTGGTGGCATCATGGGGGGCCCCGGTGGGAAGGGGGCAGGCGCTGCTGGGGGCCGGGGACCAGAATCGGGAACCGACTGTTGAGGGAGAGAAAAGTCATAGGACCCAGGATGGGCACAGAGATGGACTTTTGCAGATGGGAAGCAGAAGGGTGAGGATGGAAATGGAGCACGAAGGCCAGAGGAAGGGTCTCCAAGCCCAATGTCCTGCCCACTCTAAGCTCTGAGCTCTGGGTAGGTCTGCTCCCTCTTCTGCCAGGCCAGAGCCAGGTGGCTGGGCCCCTGCAATGTCATCTTCATTTTACACATTTCTACTTTGCAAAGCCATAGAAAAGATGGAGAGGCTTCACTTCAGGCATAGACTGGCTCTTCCCAAGGCTTCTTATCCATTCTCCTGCCTATGGGCAAAGCTGTGCCTCCCTCAAACCAATTCACCAAAGTTCTCTCATATACCTAACATATCCAGAGAGGGAATGGCCACTTCTCCTGTTCCCCGACCTGAATCCATCCAGTTAGAGCTCCAATCCCAAAGCTCCCTAAACACATGTATTCACTAGTCCTTTATAAGTACTAGTCTCCCTAATTCTCTTTTCACTACTAGCCTCCTCCCTTAACTGACCTCACCCACTTTCTATGATCTTTTCCACCCCTAATCACCTCATCTCTCTATTGCTGCTCAAACCTTCAACTCATCCCCTGTAGATCCAGGCTTTAAAGAGCCTAAGTCTTTCTGTCCTATACCTAATAGCTGGCCACACCTTGTCCTTTAGTTCTCATTTCAAATATTACCTACTTGAAGAGGACTTCTTGACTCTGTTTAAAGTAAATCCTTCCAATTTTTTCCCTATCTCATCACCTTTTTAATTTCTTCATATGTGTACCCCACCACCACCATTCCATGAGGGCAGGGATCATATCTGATACATTGGCAACTGGATTCCTGGCACCTAGTATAGCATCTGGCACATAACAGCTATTCAGTAAATACCAAAGGAAGTAGTGAATGAACAAATGTTTTCTATAAAGACCATTCCACTTAACTCATCCTATACATATAGCCCCACATGGGCAAAATGATATGTGTACAAGGTTTTATTTCAGCATTATTTATAACAACAAAAGTTTAGAATCAGCCTAAGTATCTATCAGTAAAGGACTATAACTATAAAATTATATACACACATAAAATGGAATATTACATAGTCATAAAAAAAAAGAATGAAGATGCTCAGTATCTCAGTGGAACAATTTCTAAGATACATCATCAAGTGGAAGAAAACAAGGTGCAGCAAAGTGCGTGTACAGTATTCTATCATTTGTATAACCTCCCAGATCCTACGTAACCCATCTTTGGGGTCCTACCAAGCTCCAGGCTTCCCCATCTCAGAGTCTGGCACCACCATCCCTATAGGTGTCCAAGAGAGAAAACTGTGAGCCACTCTCCCTACCACCTTCTTCATCACCAATCTATCACTGCGTCCTGCTCATTTTACCTCCCAAAGATTTGAATCCATCTACTTCTCTCCATTTCTACCTCCTCCAACAACACCTCTCTTGTTCAAGACATCACCATTTTTCAATCTGACCTACTACAACAGCTTCCCAACTGGTCTCCCCACATCCACTCCAAACCTGCAGCTATAAAAAGCTCTTCAAAATGCGTATCAGACCACCTCACTCCCTGCTTAAAACTTCAACGGCTTCCCATTGTTCTAAGAGTGAAAACCAAAGATTCTGCCCAGGGCCTGTAAGGCTCTGTGGGGTCCGCTCCCCATCTGTCTCACCGGCCTCACCCACACTGAGCTCCCAGTCACACTGACCTTCTGTCATTCTGCTTCAGACACCTACCTCTGCCCGGGACAGTCTTCTCTTCAACTCTACACACCTCATCTACATAACATGCACATCTCCTAGCAATCATCATTTCCTCAGGAAAGCCTTTCCCAACCCACTGGGTTAATCAAGCCTTTTTTTAACATACTAATTGTACTATTTTATGTGGTACTATTAAAAAACGAGCTCTGGTAGCATAGTGGCTAAGACACTTGCCTGCTAACCAGACGGCTGGGTTCAAACCCACCAGCCACTCCTCAGAAGGAAGGTTGGGCAATCCTACTTCCGTAGTGATACTGCCTCGGAAACCCAAGGAGGGGTCGCTATGAGTCGGGTTTGACTCAACGGCACATAACAACAACAACAACAATTAAATTATGATACCTCATCGATTCTACGATGCATTCTTACTTCAGAAATGTTAAAATGTGAAACTCAGAATCAATGAAATAGTGCCACCCTATTAGACTGAAAACTCTTAAAGCAGAGACTTTATTTTCACTCATGTTAATAGAATAGCTCCATTACATTTTCCTCACCACTCCCTACTGGCACACAGTAGGACTAATCAATATTTGTTAACTAAGTGACAAAACAGTCTTGCCAGGTCCCACAAAACATAGGAGAGGGCCATTGGTAAGGCCTAGTAGCTATGCTGGAAACACAGAATGTCAGAGCTGGAGGGACCGACCAAAGCAGCCCCCACTTTTTAGATGAGAAAGCTTAGGGGGAAAATCAGTCTGAGATCTCACAGCTGATTGGGGATCGAGGCAAGACTGGATCCAGTTTGCCCTCTAGTCCTCTTCCCTTAAAGCACAGTCCCTGTCATAGAAAGTCTGTTTTTTATTCTAGTATATTCCTTGAAACCCATATGGAAAAATCAACAAGTATCAACATTTTCTTGTTTGAAACCCGATGGTGGCTCCCTATTACCCACCTTACAGAACCTCTCATCTAGCATTCAAGACTTTCAACAAAGTTCTACCCTATACTTTTTCTTTAGGAGCTCTGGTGGCATAGTGTCTAAGGCATCTGACTGCTAACCAGAAGGCTGACGGTTCAAACCCATCAGCCACTCCTCGGAAGGAAGATGGGGCAATCTGCCTCGGAAACCCAAGGAGGGGTCGCTATGAGTTGGATCCCACTCAATGGCAGTTGAGTTTTTTTTGTTATACTTTTCTTTACTCATTCTGACTCAATGGCTTCCCTCCTCTTTGCACGGGCATTTAGATTACTCCCATGTTTCTTTTATTCCATTTTGTCTTACTTTCTTCAAGATGATCCAATATTCACCTCCTTCAGGTTTTCTTTATGACTATTCCACACACACACACACACACACACACACTCCTACCTGAGTTCCTTCAGGATAAATGCATGCACAGAATGACATGCTCCTCTGTGAACATTTTCTGGGTGTTTCAGGTACGACTGCTTCTCTCCCTACTCAGGTGGGGATTTCTCTACAATCAGGGACTGAGTGTCCTCCTTCCCTGAGTACCTAGTCAGGGCCCTGAACATGCTGTGATCAAATGCAGAATCACCCCTAACTTTATTAGATTTTTGCACACTGGAATGTCCTAAAACAGACAAACATGAGTGCCCATGTACATTTGTATGAATTATCTGAACACAGGCTAATGAGATGAGCAGCTTGGGAGGTCTGTGTGGCTGCAGAAAGGGAACTGAGATCAAATACTGGTATGGAAAAGTATACTTGTAGATAATATAAAATCAACTGTATACGACATCTCCAACTTGGGATGGGGACCACTGGCAGAGATCCAGCCACTGGTTTATTTTGGACAGATCCCTACAGACAATAGAGCCATGGGATATATGTAAATTACCATGGGACATCCAAAGCTCTCCTTTTCCTGTGCTCCTCCTGTGCTGTGTGAACCTTCCTTCTTTCTTGAAACACCCCTACCCCTACCCCACCTGCTGTGGTGCCAGTATGACTTCAGACCTTATTACACTTCTGTGTAGGAATATGAAGTAAGCAGTATGAGAGAGGAATAACGGAAAAGGAGCTACAACAGCAGCTCCTATGTCTTCCCTGGAACAAGAACACACTGTGGGCTGGGCAGAGACAACTGCTTGTACATCGTGTGTTCACCTTGACCAGTGAAAGCACCTCACCCCCAAGAAGCAATCAATTCTTCTCAGCCTCCACATCTAAGAGGCATCACAGAATTGAGGATTCAGAAGAAAGAACAAAAGAGGAAAAGGATAAGAATGGGGAGAAAAAAGAAAGAGAACGGGAAAAGGAAATAATGACATCTAGTAACTAGTATTTACTGAATGCTTATTATGAGCCAGATATCTTGCCAAATATTCATTTAATCCTCACAATCATCTTAGAGGTTATTATTATCCCTATTTTACAGATAAAGAAACTGAGGTTCAGAGAGATTAAGTAACTTGCCCAAGATTCCAAGACATTAAACAAACTGTAGAGGAGGTTTGGAATCCAAGAAGTCTGACCCCAAAGCCTATGTTTCAACTACTCCACAGAGCTGCCTCCCATCAAGGACAGTAGTACCACAGAGATTTCATACACTCAAATTCATTCCCATTTTCTTTTCACCCCAATCCTTAAACAATTCTGAAATCCTCAGAAAACCAGGTAATCTTACAGTAAACCTGGTCTCACTCACCCCTTGAAGGGATTTGTATTGACATGAAGGCTGAGAGGTACATCTCTCATAAAGAGATAAACATCACTTAAAAAAAAAAAAAAAATGCTTCATGGAGGCTGAGGGCCAGCTGATTACCCTGTGATCTATCTACCTGCTGCCTTAGGTCAGCTGCCCCACATAGCTCAGCCCCTATTTCTAAGGCCATCCTAGTCTCCACTCCTCTTTATCAGCCTTACTAATCTTTCTGCTCCCCAAGGATACTGGCTGCCTTACTAGAAAATATCTTCCCATTGACCCCCTCTGATCCTGCCACCCTTCATCACAGTCCCTCTGCAGGACAGAATGTTACTTCTGGTCTTCCTGCTTCTTCAGTTAGGACTCAACCTCCTCTTCTACTCCTGGAGTTCTCCTTCCACCCTCCAGCAGAACTCCAAGGCTAGCCGGCCCCAGTTTTGTAGGCTTTGTGCCCACCATCCCCTTTCATCCCTACCCCATCCCTGGGGATTTCCATCTTCATCCTTCTTTCCTTTGCTTCTCCAATGTCCTAGAACCCCTACTCCTGAACTCCCTCAAGAATTACCTCATTTTGGAGAGCTGGAAGAGATCTGGAATATCATTTCCATTCCATTTCCTTTTTTTTTTTTTTTTAATCAATGCAAAACCGAGGCCTAAAAAAGGCAGTGACTTGCCCAAGGTCACACACAGTTTGTTACAGTTTGTTGATGGCAGAGGCCTGGACCAAAGGGCCTCTGCATTTCCATTTCTTTAATCACCAAGAATTGGGTGGGGATGGGATCCTTTCCCCAGTAGCCCCTTCCTCACCTCATGAAACAATGTCTTGCAAATGCGGGGAAATGGAGGGGTCCCCAAGTGGTCTTAAGGGACACTCAAAGGCTTCCTGAGGGAGCAAGCACTGGGTCCGAGGGAGGGACATGTGGCCCGCTAAATATTCCAGGAGGGAAAACTGTGGTCCCCACCTCTCCCCTTGTCCCGCGGTCCCACATCTGCCTCCTCTCTTCTTTCCTGACCTTTTTCTACAAATCTACCCTTTACTTCTTCCCATCCTACTCCTCACCCATCCCGCAACACTCGGCATTCTCAATTCCCTCACCACCACCTCCCCCTCGTTCATCCTCCATCATGGCCTCCCCCGCCCCTTCTCCCCCAAATCCTCGCCCCATCCCCCTCCCTCGCTCCTCTCTCTAACCCCTCATTCCCTCCGCCCTTCCCTGGGGTCTTGGGGTATCCCCGGTGACCTCTCCGGACCCCCGCCCCCGGCCCGGGCCGCAGGGGGCGCTGTGGGACCGCCCCGGGCCTCTCCACCCCCGCGCAGGGACGTTACCATGCCAGAGCCTCCGAGCAGCTGGGCCGGCTCGGCCCACAAGCCAGTAAAAGCCGTTCTGATTGGCCTGGCCGTAGCCGGGAAGGTGGGGCCAGTGGGGAATCGCACCCCTTCCTGGCCGGGGCTCCGGTTACTCCCGCCGGCGAGTCGCGCCTCAAACCGGGCCCGGTGCTCCCGGTCCCAGCCCCGCCCCGCCCCGGCACGGAGAACAAAGCCACGCCCCCTGGCCGTCTGGGTCCGGGGCCCGCCCACCTGGGAGGCGGGGAGTGCCTTCTCCAGGGCTCTGACTGACAGCTTGGGCAGCCCACACCAAGCTGAACAAAGGCGCGCGGAGCACGGGTCTGGGGCCAACAAACTAGCACGTCTGCAACTCCCCAGCCTTCCCGCCTTCCTCGCCTGCCGACTCCAGACCTTAGACCGCTGGTTTCCCCAGCTCGGCAGGCCCGTCTGCCCTGCATGGGCGCTTGGACAGGCTAGATCCCGAGCGCTCGCACCAAGGATCAGGTCTGGACTGCAGCATCATCATTTCGTACATAGGGCTATCTTTACTTTTCACCAAGCATTTTTTAATTTGATGCGTATTTTTAGAACTTTTCAATGGATTCGTCCATCCAACAAATACTTATTGAGCACCTATTATGTGCCAGAAACTGTTCAGACATTAAGCATACAGCAGGCTTTTTGGGGTTTTTTAAAGGAGAAATCCCTGCCCGCATGGAGCGCACACGTGCTTCTCATGTGAACCTGAAGTTACTGCTTTTGGGATCTGACTCATTCCGTGAACTCGAAGAAAGCTCCATCTTTTATAGGAATTGAAAATGCGAAGTAAATATTAGTATGTTGCGCAGATAAGGAAACTAGCAAAAAGCTATTTAAGGGATAAGCTACAGGTCTCAGGCTACTGAGGGTTCCAGGTACAAGGGTGGAGAAAAGAATTGTACACCTTCCCTTCAAAGATGCTTCCCTTTTCTTTCATTCATCAACACTCATCTGAGTCTGTACTAAGCACTTGGTGCCATGCTTGGTTCCCAGGATACAAAGAACTGAGCTGGGTCCCTGCTTGCAAGGAGCTTAGGCTCTGGCAGAGGAAGGTAGGAGAACAATGAATACAAAGTAGGAGTTGTGAATTAAATGTAACAAAGGGAAAGTGGGGCCTGTCATTCTTGGGTCTGCTGTAGAGAGAAATTTCCTTATAGCTTCAATCACAACAGTACTACAAAACCAAAAAAAAAAACAAACTCACTGCCTTGGAGTCCATTGGACTCATAATGACCTCTCTTTGGGTTTCTGAGGTGGTATCTTCTATGGAAGTAGATCGCCCAGTCTTCCTTCTGAGGAGTGGCTGGTGGGTTTGAACCACCAGCCTTCTGGTTAGCAATCATATGCCTTAGGCACTACGCCACCAGAGATGGCCCCAAATGAAGTCCATGCTGTTATTTGTGCCATCTAGTTGATTCCACCTCATATCCACCCTATATGACAGAGTAGAACCTGCCCCATAGAATTTGCTAAGCTGTAATCTTTATGGGTGCAGAGATGGTCAGGGCTTTTCCCTCAGGAGAGACTGGTAGGTTCAAGCTGCTTATCCGTTAGTTACCAGCTCAGTGCTTACCCATTGTGCCACCAGGGGTCCTTAAAGAAATGCCTGTTGTTATGTGCTGTCGAGTTGGACCTGACTCAGCGACCTCTCCTTGGGTTGCCGAGGCAGTATCACTATGGAAGTAGATTGCCCAACCTTCCTTCTGAGGAGTGGCTAGGGGATTTGAACTGCCAGCCTTCTGGTTAGCAGTCAAGTGCCTTAGGCACTATGCTACCAGAGCTCCTAAAGAAATGCCTAGTCTTGTGGTTTTCAGACTATTAATGAGAACTCTTGGCATAGCAAAAGTGGCTCAGAAGTTCCATACATAGTTATCAGTTACTTTTTTATTTTTTAATGATTTTCTTTTTATAATTAGGAATTTTATAGAATACACAGATGCATATTTTGATAGGAAAACAGCAGAGTCCTGCCTCCATCATCTTCCCTTCCGCAGAGAGCTCATGTTCAGCTTTTTTAGCGTTTTCCTCCATATCTGTGCCCCATCTCCAGCTGTGTCCCGCCCCACAGGGTAAGAAGTTCAAGAGGATAGGCCCATCCTAAGCCCACCTACTCCCTAAAACCGAAACCCACTGCTATTGAGTCAATTCCGACTCAGCAAACCTATAGAACAGAGTAGAACTGCCCTATAGGGTTTTCAAGGCTGTAAATATTTACAGATTGCCTCATCTTTCTCCTGTGGAGTGGCTGGTGGGTTCAAACCACCAACCTTTTGGTTAGCAGATGATGCTCCACCAGAGCTTCTTACACCTACTCCCTACTAGACCATATTTTGAGTACCTGGGACCTTGGAGTTCCCTGCCCAAATAGGCCTCGGCCTTCTTCCTGGAGCTACACCCACTTCTTCCTTGGATCTCACCTCCCCAGGAGACCTTACTGATGGTGTGGGTATCTCTAGGCCTGAACAGAAGCCCTTCTGTTTGCAGGGAGAGGTGTGAGTACCAACTGGACCCTGTGTGAGGCTCTCAGTGGAGGACAGAGCCAAGGGCAGAAGGAAAAGGAATCAAGCCAAAGCCTGGGGGCTACCATTTTCTAGTATGGAACTCTAAGTTTCTAATTTTGAACTTGGCCTTCTAAGTCTTCATGAAGGTATATTTGTAAATTAGGAATTTAGAACATGTTTTATTTCACAGTTAATGACCTTGTGTGACACAGTAGAGCTACTCCATAGGACTTTCTAGATTAGTCTTTACAGGAGCAACTTGCTTTTCTCCCATGGAACCACTGAGTAGATTCAAACCACCAATGTTTCAGTTAGTAGGTGAGCACTTAACTGTCCCACCACCAGGCTTCTTAATATAATTGTTTACAATAACTTATAACCCTAAAATAGTTAGACATACAGAATGTGAGTCTCCATTTGTAGTCTTGCCCCAGCTCCACAAATAACAGGACTTAGCTCTTTTTTCTTCCCCTTCACCCATCACTTATACATCATTACTGTTTTGGTTACTTCATGCCACTCTAACAGAAATACCACAAGTGAACAGCTTTAACAAACAGAAATTTATTCTCTTACAGTGTAGTAGGCTAGAAGTCTGAGTTCAAAGTGCCAGGCTCTAGGGGCTGAGTGAAAGCCCCCTCACCTTGGGCTTCAGCTCTGCCTCTTGCTCCTGGCCCACTGGAGCTAGAGGTGTCTCTTCATTCAGACAGCTGCTGGCTGCTGAGGCTAACAAGCCCAAGGTCAGCAAATAAAGTGGCACAGTCCCAATATTACCAAACAACAGAGCAGGCCACTAGTTCAAGTCCCAGAGACAGTCCCAGGATTGGCAAGAAAACACAGCAGGCTGCTAAATGAAGACTTGGCTACATCCAGGGTCCAAGCATGCCAAAAGCTGCAGATCATGCCCACAGCTTCTCCTTATATATGAGAAACAGACCACATCCCTAAAACAGCTACTCAGCTGCTCGCGGCAGATCCCACCATGGAGTTGATTGACAGTCTCATCATGGGGAATAACTACAACCAGCTGCCCAGCCACTCAAAACCAGGCCCAGCCAAACTGACATATAACTTTAACTACCACAATTACTATCTGCCAAATTTAATTCTATAAAATTCTGGTATCTTAGTATCTCCTTTCACATCCTCCTGGGCATTTTCTTTGCCTCTTTCCTTTGTTGTATCTTTTATCTATCATATCCCATGTCTTTCTCTTTCTTGATTTACTCCTCTTTTTTGGGGGGAGACCATCTTCTAGACACATCCTGAGAAAGGGTACTTGGGAAATAAACTGTTTTGAAACTTTGAATGT
The DNA here is from genome assembly GCF_000298275.1 of Orycteropus afer afer. Classification (NCBI taxonomy): domain Eukaryota; kingdom Metazoa; phylum Chordata; class Mammalia; order Tubulidentata; family Orycteropodidae; genus Orycteropus; species Orycteropus afer. The sequence continues at coordinate 2,033,453 of NW_006921632.1, forward strand.
TTGACATTACCATTATTCTGCCCTGACACTTGATTGATTGTTTGGCAGAGTATTGAATAAGATAGAAATCACTTCAGAATTATGAAGGCATTGCTACATTATCTTCTAGCTTCCATTATTACTGCTGAGAAGTCTGAAGCCTTTTGAATTCTTATTCTTTGTGACTTTTTGCCTCTATCTGACCTTCCCCTTAAAGATCTATGGTGGTGTAGTGTTTAAGGCATTTTGGCTGTTAACCAAAAGGTCAGTGGTTTGAACCCACTAGCCACTCCATTGAAGAAAGATGAGGCAGTCTTCTTCCATAAAAATTTACAGCCTTGGAAACCTAACAGGGGTTGCTGTGAGTCAAGTCAGAATCAACTTGATGGAAATTAGTTTTTTGTTTTTTTTTTTTTAAATCTTCTCCTTGTCTCCAATGTTGTGAAATTACACAGTGGTATGTCTTGGTGAAGGAGCCCTAGGCACAAAGGAGCACTGGGCTGCTAAGACAATTGTCAACAGTTCGAACCTACCTAGCAGCTCCAAAGGAGAAAAGACCTAGCAGTCTGCTTCTGGAAAAATTACAGCCTAGAAAACCCTATGGGCTGATAGAAACTAGTGGATTCCCTGAGACTGTATCCCCTTAGACACACTTCAAACGTAGAACTGAACCCGCTCCCAGAGACCACCCCACAGCCAAATAATAGGCAGGCCTATAAAGTGAACGGTAGCACCCGTGAGAAACATGCTTCTTGGAACATTCAACTATATGAAACCAAAAGGGCTGCATTTGCCCAAAAGTTATATTCAGAAGGCAGGAAAGCTGGGTGAATGGAAATGGAGAACCCAGTGTAAAAGTGGGGAGAGTGCAGACACACTGAGGGCATTGTAACCAATGTCAAGAAACAGATCTATGTATAACTTGTTGAATGGGAAACAAATTTGCCTTGTAAACTTTCTTCTAAGCCATAAGAAAATGTTCAACAAAATAAATAAAAAACATCTATGGGCAGTTCTACTCTGTCACATAAGGTTATTATGAGTTGAAATTGACTTGATGGCAGCTAACAACAATATATCTTGGTGAGAGACTATTTTCTGGCCCTTCAGGAAAATAAGCTTAAGTCATCCTTATTAGACTGGGTTCTCTAGAGAAACAAAACCAGTAAAGCTTATATAAGGAGAGAAAGGGAAATTTATCTTAGGAAAATGGTTCACACGCTTATAGAAGCTGGCAAGTCCAAAGTTCTTGGATCAAACGTCAAGCTGGAAGCTTTTCCTGACTCACGCAGCTGCAGGGGCTGAGGAGTTCAAGGTTGGCAGGCAGTATACTGGCAGTTAACTCCAACAAATGACAAATCCAAGATCTCCAGGCTGAATGGTGGATTGTTCGCTCACAGACAGTTGTAAGCAGCACAACAGAATCCCAATCCACAGAAGAGTGTCTCTTTTCCCAGGATGTCCATGAAAACACTGGAAGCAGGCCACACCCCTAGGGAAACTCCCTTTCAAAAGATTGGCTGCTCAAAACATATGCATCTGATCCCATCATTGGAACAACCCACATCACAATTGCTTAAACCACACAGAATTGTGGTCCAGCCAAGTTGACACACAGCTCCAACTATCACATCATCCCATTGATGATTTCCTCCCTTCCATTTTCTATGTTCTTTTTTCTTTGGAACTCCTATAATTTGAATGCTGGACTGGTCCTTCTCTGATTTTTCTCTCCTATTTCTCATCTTTTTTTTGTTTTCTGGGAGATTTCCTCCAATTTTGTCTTCCCATTCTACTAAGTTTTTCAGTATTTGTAAGATTTTTACTGCTGTCATCTTATTTTTATTCTCCTAATACTCCATTAGGAGCTCTGGTAGCATAGTGCCTAAGGCACTTGACTGCTAACCAGAAGGCTGGCAGTTCAAACCCACCAGCCACTCCTTGGAAGGAAGACTAGGCAATCTACTTTCGTAGTGATACTGCCTCGGAAACCAAGGAGGGGTAGCTTTGAGTTGGGGCCGACTCTGGCACGTAACAACAAACAACAATATTCCTTTAGGAGCTCTGGTGGCATAGTGCCTAAGGCATCTGACCACTAACCAGAAGCCTGGGGGTTCAAACCCACCAGCCACTGCTCAGAAGGAAGATTGGGCAATCTCCTTCTGTAGATACCGCATTGGAAACCCACAGAGGAGTGGCTATGAGTCAGGATTGACTCCACGGTTCTACAGAGTCTTTTGCTTCATGGTTGCAATAACTTGGAAGCTATTAATGATAGTTCTGGGAGTTTTGTTTTTGATTTTTAAGATTTTTTTTTTTTTTTTTTTTCCTTTTTTCCCTCTCTGCATTAGCTCTGTTTGCTCCATATTTCTTTTTTTCTGTTTTGGTCTTTCATGTTAGATTTTTTTCTTAGAGGTCTTTCTTGGTTGTCCACTCACATTTAAAGATGAGTCATCAGAAAGTTGATTGGAAATGTGTATGCTCTCTTGACTTAGGTACATGGGCAGGGCTTGCAGTGGGAGCTTCACTTCAGGATGATCTAGCTAGAAACCTCTGATGTGAGCATCTTCAGGTCTTCTTTCTCCAGGTTTTCAGACACTCAAGAGGAGACTCTGCTAATCTCTGACCTGGCACAACCAATTCCATCAGCCATATGGTTGGCTACTGCTGCCTTAGGATCCAACTTCTCTAGTCTAAGTCAGTAACCACTCATCCATCTGCTTTCCATCCTCCAGAAGTACTTTTGTTCTTGTCTCCTCTCCTGTTTCCCTGTCCCTGTATGCTTATGCTTAAAAAAAAAAACAAAAAAAAAAAACTTTTCTATAGTTTTAGTGAGTTTTCATTAGAACTTAATATGTAAAAAAATACAGTATCTAATGAGAATGCTGACACACTGTGAAACATAGGAAACCAATGTTACTGAATAATATGTATTAAAAAAAACAGCACTGCAGTCAAGTCTGATCTGACTCCTAGTGACCCCTCCTTGGGTTTCTAAGACAGAAGTAGATTGCCCATCCTTTCTTCCAAGGAGTGGCTGGTGGGTTTGAACCGCCAGCCTTCTGGTTAGTAGTCAAATGCCTTAGGCGGTATGCCACCAGAGCTCCGAATAATATGTATAGAAATCATTAAATAAAAAATCTAATTTGCTATGCAAATTTTTTCCCAAAACAATATATATATATATTTAAATACAATATAATAGTGAGTTTCTGTTTATGGTGATAGGAAATTTGGCAGTGATTATGTTGTATAACATGATCAATTTATAGCACTAAATTGTACAGCTGAAAACTGTTGAATTAGCAAATACCATGTTATATATATTTTTGCAACAATAAGAAAGGAAAAAATATAGCATAGCATTTGTATTTTATACTAAAAACCTTTGTTTTCAGTTTTTCATTAAATATTTCTTTTTATTATCTCATCACAAAGAATTTATAAAAATATTTGTTAAAAAATTGAAAAAACATTTTAAAATCCTGGGATGAAAAAATTCTAAAGTATAAATTATTACATATCTTCTATGATTTACAAACAAGAATAAAATGTTAAACTTTACAAGTTAGAATTTCTGAATGATTTCTATAGGAATTTACTGGAAGGAACTATAGAACATCAAACCTTAAATATTTTCTATTTCAACCCAAATTAAGCTTTCCAAAAGTGATGAATTTGTTGATAGCACCAGAAAAAAAAAAAAAAAAAAACTCACTGCTATTGAGTCAATTCTGACTCATAGCGACCCTCTTTGGGTTTCTGAGGTGGTAAATTTTTACAGTAGATTGCCCAGTCTTCCTTCCACAGAGTGGTTGGTGGGTTTGAACCACCAACCTTCTGCAGTCAGATGCCTTAGGCACTACGCCACCAGAGTCCCTTAGTTGTTAGCACAGTCCACTCAATAACTGCCATTGAAAGTGAGATAAATCCGAAGGACAGAGATTTGTATGTTAGATATGCCAGGACTTTCCATGCAACTGATTGAAGTGATCTTTTTTTCCCTTACACGCTGCTGGGTAAAATCCAGGCTCTGCTTGGCGTCACTGATTGTAGCCAGTAAACATGAAACCCAGGTAGAACAGAAAGGTATTTTTATCTCTTTGGCCAAGGGAGGCAACAGCCAGAGCTAATGCCTCCAAAACTGCTCTAAGGAATGCTCCTTCAAGCTTCTCTTATATATCATTTATAAAACAGGAAGTCATACAACATCATAGGTACACACATATTTCCACATTCTGTGCAGGCACAGTAAAGGTTACTTACTTCTCCATACATCTAGTGTATAGAAAATGGCAGCTAAATTCTACCCAGAGGCAGAGAGGTTAATATTCCTGAGGTACTTAAATATCTCAAGGTCATTTAGGATACTAAGATGGCTGCCAAACTGAATGGTTTAAAATCAGGAAGGGAGTGCATCAGGGTTGTGTCATTTCACCATACTTATTCAATCTGTATGCTGAGCAAATAATCTGAGAAGCTGGACTATATGAAGAGCCATACAGCATAGGGATTGGAGGAAGACTCATTAACAACCTGTGATATGCAGATGACACAACCTTACTTGCTAAAAGTGAAGAGGACTTGAAGCACTTGCTGATGAAGATCGAAGACTACGGTCTTCAGTATGGATTATACCTCAACATAAAGAAAACAAAAATCCTCACAACTGGACCAGTAAGCAACATCATGATAAATGGAGAAAAGATTGAAGTTGTCAATGATGTCATTTTACTTGGATCCATAATCAACACTCATGGAAGCAGCTGTCAAGACATCAGATGTTGTATTGCACTAGGCAAATCTGCTGTAAACGACCTCTTTAAAGTGTTAAAGAGCAAAGTTATCAGGGTTTTTTTTAATTTTTATTGTGATTTGGGTGAAAGTTTACAAAGCAAATTCTTTTTCCATACAGCAGTTCATACACATTTTGTTTCATGACATTGACTGCAATTCCCCACACTGTAATAACTCTCTTCCCACTTCCTCCCTGTAGTTACTTACCTCTTCCCTGTGTCCTTCTTTCCTATGCATTTCTGCCCCATGAGCTATCTCCCTGTGCAAATACTGCCCTTCTATTCTCCCATGATTGATCACTCTAAGGAGTGTATCTACCTGATGTAAATATTCACCCTATATGCTTGTCTGTTATTTGGCTGGAAGCCACAAGAGTGAGTTCAATTCCAGGCCTGAAGGGGAACTAAGGGCCATTGTCTCAGGGGTTTCATCAGGCTCTATCAGACAGTAAACCTGGTCTTTTTTTTTTTTTTTTTCTCAATGATTTTGAGTTTTGTTCCACATTGTTCTCCCACTCTATCCAGGATCTAAAGATGTCACTTTGAAGACGAAGGTGTGCTTAACCCAAGCCATGGTATTTTCAATGGCCTCATATGTGTGTGAAAGCGGGACAACCAATAAGGAAGACCAAAGAAGAACTGCTGCCTTTGAATTGTGTTGTTGATAAAGAATACTGAAAATACCATGGACTAGCAGAAGAATCTGGTGGCATAGTGCCTAAGGCACTTGACTGCTAACCAGAAGGCTGATGGTTCAAACCCACCAGCCACTCCTCCGAAAGTTGGGCAATCTAGTTCCGTAGTGATACTGCCTTGGAAACCCAAGGAGGAGTCACTATGAGTTAGGTCCGACTCAACAGCACATAACAACAACAACAACAAGCAGAAGAATGAACAAATCTATCCTGGAAGGAGTGCAGCCAGAATGCTCATTAAAAAGCAAGAATGGTCAGATTTCATCCCATCTACTTTGGTCATGTTGTCAGAAGGGATCATTCCCTGGAGAAGGATATCATGCTTGGCTGATAAAGTAGAGGGTCAGAGAAAAAGGTGAAGACCCCCAATGAGATGGATTGACACAGTGGCTGCAACAATGGGCTCAAGCATAGCAAGAATTTTAAGGATGATGCAAGACAGGGCAGTGTTTCATTCTGTTGTACATAGGGTCACTGTGAGTTGGAATCAACTTGACAGCACTAAAAACAGCAACAACACATAATGCCTGTGGTTATGGTCCCATTTTGGGGTAAGTTTTCTATTGTGTTGATAAGGCAGGATTAGGATGGGATTTATCTTGAATCCCACCTTGCTAGAGGGTGTAACTCACATCACCACCCTTAGTTTCCTCGAGGGTTTATGTGTGAATGCTCTGGCAAAGTTTGCTCTCTTGCTCTGGATCCAGCATGTGGTTCATCATCATCTTACCCCCAGTTCTTGGAACCTGAGACAGCAGCCAGTCATCCACCTGCCAATTTGGGTCCATCAGATCTTGCAACCATGTAAGTGAGGAGAATCCTCCAGATGGATGCCTGACCCATGGATTTGGGACTTGCCAACCTCCACCACTGCATGAGCCATTTCCTTGTCAGTTTGTGAGTTCTTTGACATGTTACAGTGAAATATGAAATCCTAAGATGGGAGGGAAAGTAGTGAGCAGAGGAGGAGCTGATGTTAGAGATGATGGAATGGTAGAGCAGTTTGGAAAAGTTGGACATTTGGGATATCTTTAACTACAACTTCATAGAGACTAGCCTTGTGCTGATCCTTCTAAAATAAATTATTCAAGCACCTACTATGTGCCAGGCATGGTTCTAGGACCTGGGCATAGTGATGTCCATTTAAAACATTTGTTTTAACATGTTTTACTATGATTATCACTTTCAGTAAGTTAAAGTGTTGATTTTGAGCCTTGATCCCTGGTGCAAAATGCAAGCATATTCCCATTTAGTTATTTATTGGCTCTAATTAAAGAGGGAAAACAAACAAACACTTTTAAACAATAAGTTATCTTTGGGAAAATAACTTCTAATTGCTTTTTCTTACTTTTAGTCATTAATGTTAATTTGGGAGAATAACATTTAATGATTTTTTAAAAAAGTTAAGTCAGGTTAATGTACATTAGGAGGCAGATAAAAAGCTAGTGACATAGTGAACAGGAAGTCATTCTTTTAACTCAACAAGTGATGTCACTGGGGAAAGGAGGGTCAGTTGGAACCCGGTGTCTGGCAGTTATAAGAGGAGCTGTGGCTGGGCAGAGGGTGCCCAGCAGCCACCTTGGGGGCCCTAACCTCAAGCAGCCAACATCGTGTGTCCAGGCTTGTGCACCCATCCGAGACACAGGGGATCTCTGTGACTGCCAGAGTGATCCAAGATGGAGAAGGACGACCCCCCGCAGTTAGTGACCCCTGCGTCGGTGAAAGCCATCATCTCGAGGATTGAGGCTGCCCAGCTGACTCGGGCGCAGGAGGTAGCTCCTGAGATGAGGGAAGCACCTTTCTATTGGGGTCTGATGTGCAGGATGAGGAGTGATCCCGGGTTCAGGCAAGATTCCAGCTTTGGGCCTGCTGGGGTCCTGGGACACTTGGCAACCTGGGTTTGCAGACAGATTAGTACAAAATATTCTCCTTCTAGACTCGGCCTCTTCAGAGCTAAGCTAGAGTCAAACCAACTGCTGGGACAGAGCTGGGACCAGGAAGGGAACAGAACACAGGAAGGGGCAAGGATCCAGGGAAGGGGGCAAGAAGCTTCAGGACAGCCTGAGGCACATTAGGGTTGTTCCTAGTAGGGGAAGGGGAGGGAACCAGAGCTCTTGATTTGGGGTCTGTTCTTGGCAACCTGTCTGGGCTTCCCCAAGCCAAGCCCTGGAACCTCAGAGGGGCCAATGGAATGGCTGAAGGCTAGAAGCACCCCATACATAAACCTCTACTGCCTTTTTCATTCAAGCTTCTGATCCTGAGGGTTTCTTGGGTTCTCATTTTCCCAATATTCTGCCCAGAAGTTGCTAGCAAGTTCTGAAGTTCTGAAGAAATGCTTGCTGTAGATTTTTAATATTTATCTCCTTTCCTGACCTGGTCATTTTTAAAAATAAAAATGTTAATCATTATCATCATCATCATCGTAACACCACCTTATATGCCAGGCAGTGTTCTAAGTTCTTTGGAAATAATAATCCACATAATCCTTATAAAAATTCTGTAACACAGGTGCTATAATGGTCCTTACTTTACAAATAAAAGGCACAAAGAGGCTAAGTGACTTGTCTAAGGGCACACCTCTAGCAGGTGGCATCTGATTCATCACACTCCTAAACACTACAATCTGCTGCTTCCCATATAGGACATTTCTACTCAGCTCTCATACATCTTGGACAATGTCAACTGTGTCATCAACCGCTTCCAGGAAGAATTAGGACATGATTTAAAAGAAAAGGCAAAATCCCACCAGACGGAGCAAAAGGGCAAGAACAGATTCATCTTGCTAGAGAAAATTGCCTCTTTCTCCAAAGATGCTAAGACTAAAGAGAAGCACCTGTATGAAATTCTCCACTGGCTGGGTGACTGGGGTGAGTTTATAGGCTGGGTGCAGTCCTGGGGAGGGTGCCTTCATCCCCAAGTTGCTGGTCCCAGCTCAGTCTCCTCCTTTCCCCACCCTAGGTCAGCGTTAGTTAGGAGGGGAGTGCGGGTGTGGGGCAAGGGGAGCACCAGGCACATCACAGTGTTCTTCCCCGGGTAAAACGTTCCACACACGTCACTACACATCATACCCACTCCCCAGGAAGGGCAAACATGTAGTTGTCCAAAAGTCTAATAAACTGTGACATTAGCTGCATATATGATGAAGTCATGGGTCAATTATGACAGCTTAACTTTTTTAGTAAAACCAAAAAACTCAAACCTGTTGTCAAGTTGATTCTGACTCATGCGTTACAGACTAAAGGTACCCCATGGGGTTTTCTTAGCTGTAATCTTTATGGAAGCAGATCAACAATCCTTTCTTCTACATGCTGCTGGGTGGGTTTGAACTGCCAACTATTAGGTTAGTAGTTGAGTGCAAAACATTTGTGCCTCCTAGAGACTGTTTTTTAGCATGATAGAAAACTAAGTTCAAAACCACATTTGCTCAAAACCAACAGCCAATATTACCCTCAATGGAGAGAGACTGAAACCATTCCTCTTGAGAACAGGAACTAGACAAGGATGCCCGCTATCACCACT